>NC_057796.1:456659674-457007436 GCF_018294505.1 Triticum aestivum
TTGAGGGGCTTGTTTGGGGTATCTTCACCCCGACCAGAAGAGCAAAGAGTTGCTCCTCAACCTACTGAACCTTATGAGAATATTTACTTTGAGATTCCTTCGGGTATGATAGAGAAACTGCTAGCTAATCCATTCGCAGGAGATGGAACATTGCATCCCGATTTACACCTTATCTTTGTGGATGAAGTTTGTGGGTTATTTAAGCTTGCAGGTATTCCCGATGATGTTGTCAAAAGGAAGGTCTTCCCTTTATCTTTGAAGGGAGATGCATTGACATGGTATAGGCTATGTGATGATACGGGATCTTGGAATTATAAACGATTGAAATTGGAATTTCACCAGAAGTTCTATCCTATGCATCTTGTTCATCGTGATCGTAATTACATATATAATTTCTGGCCTTGCGAAGGAGAAAGCATCGCTCAAGCTTGGGGGAGGCTTAAATCAATGTTATATTCATGCCCCAATCATGAGCTCTCCCGGGAAATGATATTCAAAATTTTTATGCTCGGCTTTCTCTCAATAATCGCAACATGCTCGATACTTCCTGTGCTGGTTCTTATATGCTGAAGACTATTGATTTCAAATGGGACTTATTGGAAAGAATTAAACGCAACTCTGAAGATTGGGGTTCCGACGATGGTAAGGAGTCAGGATGACACCTAAGTTTGATTGTGTTAAATCTTTTATGGATACCGATGCTTTTCGTGGATTTAGCGCTAAATATGGACTTGACTCTGAGATAGTAGCTTCTTTCTGTGAATCTTTTGCTACTCACGTTGATCTCCCTAAGGAGAAGTGGTTTAAATATAATCCTCTCACTAAAGTAAAAGTAGTTGCACCTATTACAGTTGAAGAAAAGACTATTACTTATAATGATCCTATTGTTCCTACTACTTATGTTGAGAAACCACCTTTTCCTGTTAGGATAAAGGATCATGCTAGAACTTCAACTGTGGTTCGTAAGAGTAATACTAGAACATATACACCCCCTGAGCAAATTAAAGTTGAACCTAGTATTGCTATGGTTAAAGATCTCTTGAATGATAATATAGATGGGCATGTTATTTATTTCCGGGATGAAGCTGCTAATATCGCTAAACCCGATGCTAAGATACATAGACCTGTTGTAGGCATGCCTGTTATTTCTGTTAAAATAGGAGATCATTGTTATCATGGCTTATGTGATATGGGTGCTAGTGCTAGTGCAATACCCTATGACTTATATAAAGAAATTATGCATGATATTGCACCCGCTGAATTAGAAGATATTGATGTTACTATTAAGCTTGCCAATAGAGATACTATTTCACCAATTGGGATTGTTAGAGATGTTGAAGTCTTGTGTGGGAAGGTTAAATATCCCGCTGATTTTCTTGTTATTAGTTCCCCCAAGATAGCTTTTGTCCCATTATATTTGGTAGACCCTTCTTGAATACTGTTAAGGCTAGGATTGATTGTGAAAAAGATATCGTCACTGTTGGCTTGGGGGATGTGGAACATGAGTTTAATTTTGCTAAATTTCGTAGACAACCCCTTGATAAAGATTTGCCTAGTAAGGATGAAATTATTGGTCTTGCTTCCATTGTCGTGCCTCCAACTGATCCGTTGGAACAATATTTACTAGACCATGAAAATGATATGTTTATGAAGGAAAGAAGGGAAACAGATGAAGTGTTCCTTAAACAGGAACCTGTGCTGAAACATAACCTTCCCGTTGAAATTCTTGGGGATCCCCCTCCACCCAAGGGTGATCCCGTGTTTGAACTCAAACCATTACCTGGTAATCTTAAGTATGCTTATCTTGATGAAAAGAAAATATATCTTGTTATTATTAGTGCTAACCTTTCAGAGCAGGAAGAAGAAAGCTTATTGAAAACTTTGAAGAAGCACCGTGCTGCTATTGGATATACTCTGGATGATCTTAAGGGCATTAGTCCCACGTTATGCCAACACAAAATTTCAGTGGAAAAAGATGCCAAACCAGTTAGAGATCCTCAACGACGATTGAATCCCAAAATGAAAGAAGTGGTAAGAAAGGAGATACTAAAGCTCCTTGAGGCAGGTATAATTTATCCCGTTGCTGATAGTGATTGGGTAAGCCCTGTCCATTGTGTTCCTAAAAAGGGAGGCATTACTGTTGTTCCTAATGATAAAGATGAATTGATCCCGCAAAGAATTATTACAGGTTATAGGATGGTAATTGATTTCTGTAAATTAAATAAGGCTACTAAGAAAGATCATTACCCTTTACCTTTTATTGATCAAATGCTAGAAAGACTATCCAAACACACACATTTTTGCTTTCTAGATGGTTATTCTGGTTTCTCTCAAATACCTGTGTCAGCAGGGGATCAATCAAAAACTACTTTTACTTGCCCTTTCGGTACTTTTGCTTATAGACGTATGCCTTTTGGTTTATGTAATGCACCTGCTACCTTTCAAAGATGTATGATGGCTATATTCGCTGACTTTTATGAAAAGATTTGTGAGGTATTCATGGATGATTTCTCCGTTTATGGATCCTATTTTGATGATTGCTTGAGCAACCTTGATCGAGTTTTGCAGAGATGTGAAGACACTAGTCTCATCTTGAATTGGGAAAAGTGCCACTTTATGGTTAATGAAGGCATTGTCTTGGGGCACAAGATCTCCGAGAGAGGTATTGAAGTTGATAAAGCTAAAATTGATGCTATTGAAAAGATGCCATGTCCCAAGGACATAAAAGGTATAAGAAGTTCCCTTGGTCATGCCGGTTTTTATAGGAGGTTCATTAAGGACTTTTCTAAAATCTCTAGGCCTCTGACTAATTTATTGCAAAAAGATGTTCCTTTTGTCTTTGATGATGATTGTGTAGAAGCATTTGAAATACTTAAGAAAGCTTTGATCACTGCACCTATTGTTCAGCCACCTGATTGGAATTTACCTTTTGAAATTATGTGTGATGCTAGTGATTATGCTGTAGGTGCTGTTCTAGGGCAAAGAGTTGATAAAAAATTGAATGTTATCCAGTATGCTAGTAAGACTCTTGATACTGCCCAGAGAAATTATGCTACTACTGAAAAAGAATTCTTAGCAGTTGTGTTTGCATGTGATAAGTTTAGACCCTATATTGTCGACTCCAAAGTTACTATTCACACTGATCATGCTGCTATTAAATATCTTATGGAAAATAAAGATGCTAAGTCTAGACTCATTAGATGGGTTCTCTTGCTCCAAGAATCTGATTTACATATTATTGATAGAAAGGGAGCTGAGAACCCCGTTGCAGACAACTTGTCTAGGTTAGAGAATGTTCTTGATGACCCACTGCCTATTAATGATAGCTTTCCTGATGAACAATTAGTGGTCATTAATGCTTCTTGTATTGCTCCTTGGTATGCTGATTATGCTAATTACATTGTTGCTAAATTTATACCACCTAGTTTCACATACCAGCAAAAGAAAAGGTTCTTTTATGATTTAAGACATTACTTTTGGGATGACCCACACCTTTATAAAGGAGTAGATGGTGTTATTAGACGTTGTGTGCCTGAGCATGAACAGGAACAGATCCTACGCAAGTGTCACTCTGAATCCTATGGAGGACACCACGCTGGAGATAGAACTGCACATAAGGTATTGCAATCCGGCTTTTATTGGCCTACTCTCTTCAAAGATGCTCGTAAGTTTGTCTTATCTTGTGATGAATGTCAAAGAATTGGTAATATTAGTAAACGTCAAGAAATGCCTATGAATTATTCTCTTGTTATTGAACCGTTTGATGTTTGGGGTTTTGATTATATGGGACCTTTTCCTGCCTCTAATGGTTATACTCATATTTTAGTTGCTGTTGATTACGTTACTAAGTGGGTAGAAGCTATTCCAACTAGTAGTGCTGATCATAACACTTCTATTAAAATGCTTAAAGAAGTTATTTTTCCGAGGTTTGGAGTTCCTAGATATCTTATGACTGATGGTGGCTCACATTTTATTCATGGTGCTTTTCGTAAAATGCTTGCTAAGTATGATGTTAATCATAGAATTGCATCCCCTTATCACCCTCAGTCTAGTGGTCAAGTAGAATTGAGCAATAGAGAACTCAAATTAATTTTGCAAAAGACTGTCAATAGATCTAGAAAGAATTGGTCCAAAAAACTTGATGATGCATTATGGGCCTATAGAACTGCATACAAAAATCCTATGGGTATGTCTCCTTATAAGATGGTTTATGGAAAAGCTTGTCATTTACCTCTTGAACTTGAACATAAAGCATATTGGGCTATTAAAGAGCTCAATTATGACTTCAAACTTGCCGGTGAGAAGAGGTTGTTTGATATTAGCTCACTTGATGAATGGAGAACCCAAGCCTATGAGAATGCCAAGCTATTCAAAGAAAAAGTCAAACGCTGGCATGACAAAAGGATACAAAAGCGTGAGTTTAACGTAGGAGATTATGTGTTATTATTCAACTCTCGTTTAAGATTTTTTGCAGGAAAACTTCTCTCTAAATGGGAAGGTCCTTACGTTATCGAGGAGGTCTGCCGTTCTGGTGCCATAAAAATCAACAACTTCAAAGGCACAAGTCCGAGGGTGGTGAACGGTCAAAGAATTAAACATTATATTTCAGGTAATCCTATCAATGTTGAAACTAATATTATTGAAACCGTAACCCCGGAGGAATACATAAGGGACACTTTCCAGAACGTTCCAGACTCCGAAAAGGAATAGGTATGTGGTACGGTAAGTAAACCGACTCCAAAACAACTCCAATGGCAATTTTTATCCGTTTTGGAATATTTAAGAATTTTCGGAAGAAAGAAGTAGTCCGAAAGGGACACGAGGCCCCCACGAGAGTGGAGGGCACGCCCCCCTTACTGGGCGCGCCCCCCTGTCTCGTGGGCACCTCGTGTGCCTCCCGGACTCCGTTTTTCTTGCACGTTACGTATTTCGGTCGGTAAAAATTCATTATATATACTCCCGAAGGTTTTGACCACCGTATCACGCAAATATCCTCTGTTTTCATTTCGAGCTATTTCTGTTGCAGATCTAGAGCACCATGACATCACCCTCCTCCGACAATGAAGATAAGGATGCTTGGCTATTGAAGATAGAGCTGAAAAGAGAAGAACCGGAAGAGATCAACAAGGATGAGGGGGTCAAGAAGGCCATGGAGGTTCAAGCTCCGGCAGTGAAAGAAGAATACCTCCCTCAACCCACCTAACCTCTTTACTCCCACGGAGATCGAAGCTTTCAAGATGATTGAGTTAGCTCGCATACAGAATAAGCATCTCACAGAGGAGAATATTTTGCTGAAGGATTATATCACCGGACTCAAGGGCATTATCCACAAGTTGGAGGAGCTTTTACGCTCAATGTGCGATTATCCACCATCATCATCACCACCTCCTTCACCCCCGAGGACATAATTACATGGGTATGGACACTCCCCTTGGCAAATTGCCAAGCTTGGGGGAGGTGCCCCGGTATCGTATCATCATCACACTCTTATCTTTACCGTTTTATTCAGTTCGATCCTTTTTAGTAGTATCTTGATCTAGTAGATTGAAGTTTTGATATCAAGTAGTTTTAAGTTTTGCTTTGTGATCTCTTTTTTGTAATCGAGTCCGTGAGCTATCTATAATAAAGATTAGTGTTGAGTCGAGGGCTTTGCTATGTTGCTATGATCTTGAGAAAGTAGAAAGAATAAAAGAGTTCATGTTGATCTTATGAAAAGTAATGACTTCACACATAGAAAGTATGAGGCATAAAAGTTGTTGAGAGTTGATAAACATAGTTTTGGTCATCGTTGCAACTAATAGGAAGTGATAAGGAAAGAGAGGTTCACATATAAATATATTATCTTGGACACCTTTTATGATTGGGAGCACTCATTAAGTATGACATGCTAAAAGAGTTGACGTTGGACAAGGAAGACAACCTAATGGTTTATGTTTTCTCACATCTCAGTTAAAGTATATTGTCATTGACCTTCCAAACATGTTGAGCTTGCCTTTCTCCCTCATGCAAGCCAAATTCCTTGCACCAAGTAGAGATACTACTTGTGCTTCCAAATATCCTTAAACCCAGTTTTGCCATGAGAGTCCACCATACCTACCTATGAATTGAGTAAGATCCTTCAAGTAAGTTGTCATTGGTGCAAGCAATAAAAATTGCTATCTAAATATGCATGACTTATTAGTGCAGAGAAAATAAGCTTTGTACGATCTTGTTGTGGAAGTAATAAAAGCGATGGACTGCATAATAAAGGTCCACATTCAAGGGGCAATATAAAGTGACGTTCTTTTGCATTAAGATTTTGTGCATCCAACCATAAAAGCGCATGACAACCTCTGCTTCCCTCTGCGAAGGGCCTATCTTTTACTTTATGCTTTTGCTTTATGCTTGAGTCAAGGTGATCTTCACCTTTCCCTTTTCATTTTATCCTTTGGCAAGCTCCTCGTGTTTGAAAGATTATGATATATATATCCAATTGGATGTAAGTTAGCATGGGTTATTATTGTTGACATCACCTAAAGGTCAATACGTTGGGAGGCAACATAATAAACCCCTATCTTTCTCAGTGTCTGGCTGAAACTCCATAACCACAAGTATTGCGTGAGTGTTAGCAATTGTAGAAGACTACAAGATAGTTGAGTATGTGAACTTGCTGAAAAGCTCTATTGATGACTTTTTCTGATGTTATGATAAATTGCAATTGCTTCAATGACTGAGATTATAGTTTGTTAGTTCTTAATGAAGTTTTTGAACCATACTTGACATTGTGAATTGATCGTTACTTGAACATAAGAAATCATATGATAAAATCTATATATGTTGTTGTTATAAGAATGATCATGATGCCCTCATGTCCGTATTTTATTTTTATCGACACCTCTATCTCTAAACATGTGGACATATTTTTCGATATCGGCTTCCGCTTGAGGACAAGCGAGGTCTAAGCTTGGGAGAGTTGATACGTCCATTTTGCATCATGCTTTTATATCAATATTTATTGCATTATGGGCTATTATTACACATTATATCTCAATACTTATGGCTATTCTCTCTTATTTTACAAGGTTTACCATGAAGAGGGGGAATGCCGGCAGCTGGAATTCTGGCTGGAAAAGGAGCAAATATTGGAAACCTATTCTGCACATCTCCAAAAGTCCTGAAACTCCACGAAACATGTTTTTGGAATTTATAAGAATTATTGAGCGGAAGAAATACCTCAGGGAGCCCACACCCTGGCCAGGAGGGTGGGGGGTGCGCCCCCCCTTACTGGGCGCGCCCCTGTCTCCTGGGCCCCCTGGTGGCCCCCCGGTGTCCATCTTCTGCTATATGAGGGCTTTACCCTGGAAAAAATCGTGGGAAAGCTTACGGGACGAAACTCCGCCGCCACGAGGCGGAACCTTGGCGGAGCTGTTCTGCCGGGGAAACTTCCCTCCGGGAGGGGGAAATCATCACCAACGTCATCACCAACGATCCTCTCATCGGGAGGGGGTCAATCTCCATCAACATCTTCACCAGCACCATCTTCTCTCAAAACCTAGTTCATCTCTTGTATCCAATCTTGTATCAAAACCACAAATTGGTACCTGTGGGTTGCTAGTAGTGTTGATTACTCCTTGTAGTTGATACTAGTTGGTTTACTTGGTGGAAGATCATATGTTCAGATCCTTAATGCATATTAATACCTCTCTGATCATGAACATGAATATGCTTTGTGAGTAGTTACGTTTGTTCCTGAGGACATGGGTGAAGTCTTGCTATTAGTAGTCATGTGAATTTGGTATTCGTTCGATATTTTGATGAGATGTATGTTGCCTTTTCCTCTAGTGGTGTTATGTGAACGTCGACTACATGACACTTCACCATTATTTGGGCCTAGAGGAAGGCATTGGGAAGTAATAAGTAGATGATGGGTTCCTAGAGTGACAGAAGCTTAAACCCTAGTTTATGCGTTGCTTCGTAAGGGCCTGATTTGGATCCACTAGTTTAATGCTATGGTTAGGTTTACCTTAATACTTCTTTTGTAGTTGCGGATGCTTGCAATAGGGGTTAATCATAAGTGGGATGCTTGTCCAACTAAGGGCAGTACCCAAGCACCGGTCCACCCACATATCAAATTATCAAAGTACCGAACGCGAATCATATGAACGTGATGAAAACTAGCTTGACGATAATTCCCATGTGTCCTCGGGAGCTCCTTTCTCATTATTAGAAATTGTCCAGGCTTATCCTTTGCTACATAAAGGATTGGGCCACCTTGCTGCACTTTATTTACTTTCATTGCTTGTTACTCGTTACAATTTATCTTATCACAAAACTACCTATTACCTATAATTTCAGTGCTTGCAGAGAAAACCTTACTGAAAACCGATTATCATTTCCTTCTGCTCCTCGTTGGGTTCGACACTCTTACTTATCGAAAGGACTACGATAGATCCCCTACACTTGTGGGTCATCAGCCGGGCCCGTCGTCTTCGCGATTTCCTGAAGGGGCCCGGCCCGAGCCCGGTGGGCTTTTACGTGTGTGGGCTGAGCTTGGGCCAAAAAATCAAGCCCGATGGCCGGGCCCGGGCCTGAGTTTTTTACGTCGGGCTTGGCTAGGCCCGGCCTGAGGTATGGCCAAGTATAGTTTCAGGCATAGGTCACACGGAATACTATTTGTAATAAAGGGCAAGGTTACCTTATAGCGCTCAATGTTCCCTATTCTTATTCCATGCACTGTTGTTACTTTAGGGTCAAGTTTGCTCTGATTTGTGTCTGTCCATTAAGAGAAAGCAACTGTTTGATAGAAATTCAGAGGAAAATGAAATTTAGGTGTTTTATATGGTTCATGCTGATTGTCCGATTCTTTCTATTTTCATTTTCAAATGACAAAGTGCATTTTGTTTTGCAGCTTGCTGATAATTCTTACCAGACAAGTTGGATTCTCAGAAGATTACCATTAATATTTTGTCTCTATAAATCGAACCCTGGAGTATATTCAAAGTCCAAAAGGTATTGAGCAATTACAGTTGCAATTGCAAGATCGTGCCTGCTGCAAGTCCTATTTCAATTTTTGATTATCCAGGAGCTTGCTCACGTGTTCGTTAAGAAGCTCTGACTGTTGTAGCTAGCGTTTCTATAATACACATAATTAGATAAGAATATGAACGATTGTCCTTGCGATTCCCATGAGGGGCTATTCTATACGTACAAATAATCCATTTGCTTCCACTGATATTCCACATTAACATATATGCAGAGAAATAGATAGAGAAAGAACGTGTAAAAAGTTGGTGTTAAATGCTAGTTAAATGCTCGGTCCCATATATTATGCTTATTTTAGAAGAGAAAAAACAATAATGGTGATTGGTTTGAATAGCTTTAATTAATACCCTTAATTTTAGTTGGATGTACCATGCAGAATTATAAATTACTTCAATTGAATGTACTTTGTTTTCTTGATGTAAGATAAGAATAGCGTCTCCAACCAGCTCGACCTCTGTACCACCACCATGCCTTCTCTTCAAAATAAGAACAACACACACGTACGCACGGGTTCAACCACACGCCGCGCCTTCTGCATGCTAGTATCTCCTATACAGACAGTGTTTGCTTGATAACCTGAAACCACGCCTGAACATGTACGGCGTACAGGCTGTGTTTGGCTTGTCATTGGCCTGAGTTGCATTCAATAGTGGTGACTCTGCGGTGCTAGGTTTGTCTCCACCCATTCAAGTTGTTTTGTTCACCTTTTGTTAGCACATGCACATGGCAATGATGAGCTCTTTGGTCGATGTTTTATGTGAAAGAAGCAAAGCGAAATCCATGACAGGCAATGGAAATGAATCTGGTCTTTGCACCCCTGGCCCACCCCCAGCATCGAGACCCAACAGGTCGGCCAACACTGGATCCTTTTTTGCTTGTCTCTTTGGTTGGGGTAGCGGCGGGTCTCGGGTGCGGTGGTGTGAAGGTCTTGGATGCCTGGGCGGCGGCCCTGGTGGCGGTGCACGGTGCTCTTGGGCAAAGCCCGTGTCTTGGCGCTGCCCGGTGACCATGGCCGTGTGGGCGGCGTGGTTGCCAGGGTATAGCGTTCGGCGGCGGTGAGTGTTGGCCGGGGTGAAAACCTGCTCTCTTCGGACGGACCGGCGACAGCGAAACTCGTTCCCTTCTTGAAGGCGTCGTCGCGGCTCTCACCGCTCGTCGTGCGGCTCCGGGGGAAACTCTGATCCTCGGATCGGACGGTGGCGGCGCTCCAGTGTCGTATCCTTCCTGAAGGCACCGCCTTGGAGTCCACGGTTCGTTATATGCGGCTTCATCTCTTCGTGGTAGTGTGCTAGGGGTGATGTTGCTGCGCTCAGCGCTTTTGTATCCTGCCTTGGGTGTGTGTGGTGTTGGCGTGCGTTTGTATCGGATGATGTGGATCTTTGCTTTATATATAAAGCGGGGCGAAAGCCTTTTTCGGTAATGAATCTGGTCTCTTTCCATATAAGTGGAACTGTAGCACAGTACTCCTAACAACCTGCAACTTAGCTATTTTACGATGTGCAGAAGTACATCTTTAGATCGTGGACGGACTGACAGTTCCACCGATTCCTCTCCGGTCCTCAGCGTCCAGCACCCTCGCTTGAAGGAGTCGCAGGGGGAGATCAAGATGGGCAACGACGCCGGCGGCTCGCTAGAGCAGAACCAGCCGGTGTGCGTGACAGGAGCAACTGTCTACGTCGGCTTGTGGCTCGTCCGCACACTGCTCCGACGAGGTCACCGTATCCACGGCGCGGCGAGGGACCCTAGTATAGAGATGTGCCACCTATTAGTTCTTCGCAGATTGATGATGAAAATCAATCAATGGTGGAAATGTGCAACACCTGATTACGGCAAAATAAGAGAAAGCAATTTTGAGTTCTAATGACCATGTATCAGAAACCATAAGCAGCACAGCATACAAACTACAAACATTTTTTTTGTTTGAGAAAAGATAGAAGAGTCCAACAAGCAACAACTATAAAAAACTCTTGCCTTTTGATAAATTAAAAAGAAAAATGGGACAAGTAATATAGGTATGATGTCAAGATTATTAAGGTTGTTAAACAGTGGCTGTGCGCCATCTAGACGGTCACCTACCGCCAGTCCAGCGCATCTCTAAACCTTAATCAACATCAATAATATCATTGTGAATTTCATATTACGACTGGAGAAAGAAAATCGGGTGGAAAATACGGAGGTCTATGAACCAAGAAGAGTTCAAGACAAACCCCTAATCCAATCTACCACATTGTTTGCTCACTGTTATAGCTTGCAGCACTACACAAACAACAGGGGCGCAAGAAACATTTGGCAAATTAGTCTATACTGTTAACTATAAATGTTCTGAACTTTCTTACGAACATTTACATTTTACTGGACTATACAAGCCACAAAATAAGTATCGAGCATGCAACTTTCTTCCAAATTTAGAAAATTCTGTTGTGTGATATTAATTTCAGTTTACCAAACAAACCTCAATTGCATGCACACAGAATAAGTATGCACACCTGAATTGCATGCAACTTTCTTCCAAATTTTGAAAATTCTGTTGTGTGATATTAATTTCAGTTTACCAAACAATCCTGAATTGTATGCATACTTGAGTGAATTCAAAACTGAAAAAAAGTATCACTCAAAAAGCTTCATAAGCAAAGTCAGATAAAACAACAACCGAACGGAGTCATCAACCGATGGCATTCAAATAAAACAGTAAGTAGCTATAATCTAGCTCGATATAGCCTTCATAAAGCAATAATCACCTGATCAGCTGACCTAGTGGGGGATACAGTTGTACCAGCAACCAAACCAGAACCTGAAAGGATATCTTTAAGTGTGCCGCTAATTCCATGGAGGAGGGGTGTTTTAGCTGCCAATGCAGACCCACTTGCACATATTGACAGAACAGCAAATATGCGTAAATAATACAGTAGCAACAAAAAGTGAAATGGAAGCATATTAAGCTTGCAGCTTGTGCAACCTATCCATATTGCACAATTGATCCAGTTTCTTCGGAGAAGCAAACGCTTCTGCTATACGAGTCAGGCAAATGGAAGCATGTTTTAGCACCTGAAATCGATCGATGCAGAACATCAGCATCTAAGAATAGATGGTATCATGGCATAATCAGGGTATCCAAATACAAACAACAAGCATATACTTTTGCATCATGGTAGTTCAGAAGATTTGCATCATAATCAGGGTATCCAAATACAAACAACAAGCCTATGGAAGTACAACATGGATGATGTTGGCATGGTAAGAATTACTGACCACACATAGTGTCGTGACTGAACATGAGGGTGCCTTGCAGGAGAAAGGATTTGAATTTGCCCTTGTATGCCCCATTCAACAAACGGTGCAGCCTCCTTGGTACTATATCCACTTGTCCATGTCACTGTGAGCTAGCATCAAGTCATTTAATATCAAATCAAGATCCTGAGAATATGGTACGGTATAATTCACAGAAGCGCTAGGCACATATTTCTTCAAGAAATTTTGACGACAGAAAACAGTTCTGAACATAAAACCTGCAACTACTACCCTTACTGAGAACTATCTGAAAGACATTAGATTCATGTTTCCGTCGCTCTGAAATTCCAGCTCCTTTGTGTTGGCCAGCCAATAGCTTTTGTTATAGAAATGGCCAAAGGAATAAGCTAGATTTCTCATTTATTTGCATTTGTGTTTCTTTTCCTCCATAGGTGACAATTTACAATGTTAAGTTTATACCCATTCATTAATGAAATATTTAAGGAAACGATACTTGCTTCATCCCAGGATTTTCCTTGTGCCGGGTGTGGATACACAGGAGCCTTCGGGTTTGTGAAAGTTATGCTATTTGAATGTGTGATAAACTTTGGTTGTTATATTGTATATAAAAGATGCAAATAGCCATGTTAGAGCACTGATAAAAGATGAGAAGGCTAAAATAAATATTACTCCCGTACTCTCAGTTGAAACGGCATTAACTGTCATGGTGTCAGAAAAACAACATTGACTATCAATCTACCATGCACAAATTCAGAGTGATTAATCTTCAACTCTTTCCCCCAAAAAATATGAAAGATGTTCAATTTCAACTTTCAACACCCTGTAGTTCAGTGTAGTGAGTTGATCTCTTATATGAATAAATAATGAGCATTTGTACATACATTTGAGAGGCCTCCAGAAAATAGTGTGAATGATATCACTCGTCTGATTAATTATCTGAAGCCTCAAGGACCCTTTTTCCGGTCTTTGCATAGTCAGCGGTCGTGTAGTTTGCATATTGGAACTGCCAAAAATGATACCTCATTATTCAGCATATGTTAAAATGTTCTGAGGTCATATGGAGGAAGGCTCGCGGAAAATAACACCGGCCTTAATAGGAGTCGTGCATAAAAGAGGGCCTCAACCCACTGGTTCTCTGATGGGCAAATGGAGTCACTGACAAATAAAAAAAAAGTAAATCAGAATAAGCTTCTGAATCATCTTCTTTCTCTTACCAAGAGAAATATTTAAGATGTGCATCTTTACTGAAATCAGCAGGGGACAAGACCTAAATCCAGTCTATCCTTGGATGGCTTGGGGTTGTAAATCCGATGGTCACCCACTCTTGATCCTGCCCCTATAACTTACTGTGTCGAGGTGAAAATCGTGTTGTCGAAGGGAGAGAGAAACGGATGCCCACCCCAGCCACCATTCCACAACCCTATCTTCCCGATCCCTCTCCCTCTCCCTCTCCCTCGTCTTCCGCCGCCACCATTCAATGCCGGCCTCCCCCACAGCCGCCGCCGCCACCCACGCCCTCCCCCACAACTGGCGCACCCACCCCTTCTCTTCTCTCCTCACCTTCTCCCCACCACCGGCGACCTCCTCCCCTGTCCCTCGGGCATCCAACACGAACCTAGCATTACCCAGACAGGGGGATGGGGAATGGGGACGCACCTTGCCGATTTCCATGGCATCCCGAGAAGAAGTTTCTCCTCGAGCACCTCGCTCCGTCGTGGATCCGTGGAGAAGCGGGAATCCTCAACGAGCTCCTCTCCCGACGGCATGACGAGGATCTGCGACGGCATCCTGGTCAACGCCGTCACCTCGCCGCCAACTCGTGCACGTCGCGCCCGCCCAGACCGCGCACCACCGCCCACCGGTTCTCCAGATTGCGCCCGGTCGCCGCGCCGACTTGGCTCTGCTCTGCCCGTGACCGTGTCCGCTCTCGTGATGCGCCGATCTGGTCCGCTGCCATCGGCCACTGCAGCTCCTCCATTGCGGGTCGCTTCTACCACGAGCACGTAGGCTACCGCTGCTCCTCCGGCGGCCGCATCGAGTCGCTGCTGCTCTCCTCGAGGCTCGAGCGGTTGCCTGTGTGTGCCCGTGCAAGCGAGGGAGAGAGGGAGGAGATGTGAGTGGGGAGGAAAAGTCGTTTCGTGCGGGGTGGGCAGCTACGTCTCCCATCGTCCACCAATCAGCCATTCAGCCTGTCCCTGCGCTCGCTCTCCAATCAACGAGCAAAGTAAAATCGACGTGGCTAGCGCGAGCGGACGCTCCTTTACCGAAAAAGGGTTTTCCCCGTTTTGTATACAAATCAATCAATCGAGACATTCAATGATAGGTGCTGGCCGGAAGCAGCACAGTCACGCTAAAAAGAAAGAAAGAGAAAATACAAGAGAAACAAACGCCGACAACGACGGATCGACAAAGAAACGAAGAAGCCTCGTGGCCGCTGCACCCACCGGAGATTGCCCATCAAGCTCCGAGCCTTCAAAGCACCGATACCAATCAACACCTCCAAGAAGGGACGCGACGAAGACGACGCTGCTGCCAAGGGTTTCCCCCGGTACACGGTGAGGAGAGAGGAAGGGTAGCCCCGACGCCCTCCAGGAAGGTCTGGCGGCACCCACAAGCGCCACCGCGTCATTGTCGGCCAAGCCAATAGAGATTTCTCCCGATCCCAACCTCCAACTCAGGCACTCCAGAGCTCGCCACCAAACAGACCCTCACCCTGCGCTAACCCGGACACGATGCTTCCAACGCTGTCTCACCACGGCACCGTGAAGCATGGTCTGCACAATGAAGAAGAGGAGCCGGGACTAGGGCAGCAGCACCGTCGGCACGCGGGAGGGCCCCACCTCCACCGCCGAAGACGGTAGCTAACCGGACGCAATGGCAGGAACACACCAGGCCCGTGGCCGCACAAGCCCGGCCGGGATCTCCGAGGCCCGTAAAGTTCCCGCCTTCGCGCTGCAGCCGGCACGCCGTCGGCTCCGCCGCCCCTGTCCAAGCCGCTCCCCTTCCTCCCCGCACAGAAAGTCGCCAAGTGGAGGCACCACCACCACGCGCACCGCCGGCCACCACCACCAGGTCGTCGGACTACCACCGGCCGAGCCGAACCACCGCCGCACGCCCGCGACGGAGAGGAACCACCGCAGCCGCCAGCAGCCCGAAGCCGGACCCCAGCCGCCGCCCACGTCGCCCGCGGCCCGCGCTGCCTGCCGGGCGGATCCGGCCGCCTCGGCGAGGCGCGCACCACCGCGCAGCCGGCCACGCCGCACCACGCGCCGCCATGCCGTGGTGCCCCACGCCCGCCCTCGATGGAGGAACCCGCGTCGCCCCCATCGCGCGGAGGAGGAAGAGCAGGCCCCGCCGGCGCCGGCGCCGGTCGGGCTTAGCCCGGCCGCGCCCCCTGGCGGCGGCGAGGGAGGAGGGAGGAGGAGGGGAGACCGGCGGCGGAGGGATCCGGGCGCCCGCCCCGGCCGCCTCACGGGTGGCGGCGCGGGGGGAACGCTGTGACAAGATTTGGATCGATCAGCGGACGCTCCTTTCCCGCACGTTAGGCCTTGTTCAACGCAAGGTGCTTAGGGAGGTGCTTAGAGAAATAAACCGGGTTTTTCTTAAGCACCGGTGCCTAGGCGTCTACCCTATAGAAATAGGCAAGGAAAGCCCGGTTTATTTTTCTAAGCACCTCCCTAAGCATCTAGCATTGTACAAGGCCTTAATGTGTTTGATTTTATTGTAGATGCTCAGGCAGCAAAGGAAGGAGATGCAGCCATACTCAGGCGTCCAATTTCATAGGCCTGAGTCAGGCAACTTTGCACAGGGAATAATCTTTAGGTTGAACTCTCAGGCCATTGCTTGACACTGAACCATACTACAGGTAGGGTCCTTCTTGCCCAAGTTGATCACCAGCTACGGGCAACCTGGACTGCCTACCTCAATATGCGTCAGGAGATCCGAGACCCACAGGTGCATCAATAACTGCAGCACGATCTGGTGGAGTACCTATGGAGGATCAAGGGCGACGCCTAGCTCGACGTGTGATGGAATATGAGTTTTTATTTGTTGAACTATATAATTTGTATTGAACTATTTGTTGAACTATTTGATTTTTATTGATTTTCTGTGATGAACTATGTGATAAAAAAATTACTTGTGTTGAGAATTCACGCCAAACCACGCCGAATATGGCCAATTCGCGCCGATATCGGGCTTTTTTTGCCGAAGGTGGGCCGAAAAGCGGCCAGAAATGGACCGATATCGATGCCTGGGGTCGACGGCTGGGTGCCCGACCGCCACATAGCCGATTATACCACCGGCTCAACCCCAAGCGGCGACTTTTATGCCTCCTGGGGGGGGGGGGGGGGGGCGCAACGGCTAGAGACGCTCTAAAAAGGCGGCTTACGAGCGCGTATTATCAGCCGGTGGAAGCAAAGTGATTTCCTTGTTAATAAGATGAGGCAAAACTTTTGCCTCTGTTTCGAAGAAATGTGCTTGCACCACGCTTCCATCAGCGCCACGGGCAGACACACCCCATCCGGTGTCTAGCCTAGATTATCGGAGTACCAACCTTTGGATTTTGACAATCTTGTCAAGCTTTGCGTGTTGAATAAGCTTTCACATCACAGATTATACACGTAGCGCTGAAGAGCTACTGTAGCTGCCGCTTGCTTGCTGAATTTCCTTCACAAAATTTCGGTGCTCATTCACAAATAGTTGAATGGAGTAGGTGATAAAAGTGTTCATATGTAGGAGTTCTATAAAAAAAACTTCCACGGAACTGGCTGTGGAACTGTGCTCATTCACTTTCAAACAGTGCCATCCAATGTTTCCAACAGTGCGCTGTACATAAAAGTAATGGAGCAGAACTGAACTAAGCATTTTTACTACTGACAGTTCTGAGTTACAATCGCTGGAAGATACTTCACCAAAGAAGGAAGAAGAAAGATCGGCAGCAACGGGGATAGCACCATCCATCAACAGCATAACACTTACCCAACATCTAAAGAGAAACAGCCAGCTAGACTGATGACGGTTTGCACCCATCGATAGCATATAGTAATGTCGAGGACTGCGGTTAACCTAATAACCAACAAATACAAATGACATCCCTTCTCATCTTCATCGCGTAACTACAATTGGAGCTGCCTGTTGTGGCATTCAGCGGCAATCCTAACCTCTTCCTCAGCACAGCCAAAGCTCAAAGATCTGGAAATAAAAAATAAAAGAGATATATCACTGCTCCTGCAAACCAGGGCACAGCACAGGCAAACAGGCTGTTGCTACAAACAACGACGAAACTGAATGTTCCCAATCTAATCTACACAGATTGAACAGTATGGAACTGAAAGAAGAGGCAACAAACCTTCTTGCTCAACTAAGGACTGCTACTGCTCAATCAGCATACGGTTCCCATGCACCTTCAAGCCTGCAGAACACAACAAAACAACTAAGCATTTTTTTTTTATTAGAAGAGTCACACGGAGATTAAGTTTCAAAACCCCTTACTGGCCATGCATGCCAGTATCCATGACAAGCCCGTAGATCGCTTCTGCCATAAAATCCGAGAAAAGGTGTGACATGGCCAATTCTCCTTCAAGCATGCTAATCATCAAGTGCCGGCCAGGAAGCTGCCAATATGACAACGGAACAACAGCTTAGTAAGCAGAATACTTGCAACACACGAACTGCAGGAATGTGAAATGCAGAAAACTTACATATGTAGTACGGCCTCCAGTGTGCGCGTAAAAATTTCTGATGAATCTTAACAGCTGAGCTGCGGTAGTATCATAGCCTTGCTTAGTGTGGGTTTTACCTCCTTGCCCGAAGTACAAGACCTTTCTCATTAACGGAACTTTCCTAGGTTCTCTCCTCCAAGATCTCCTGGTCATCCGAATCTTACCGACAGACTGCATCACCCTTCTCGATTCTGCTTCATCCATTCCAGCAATTGCTTCTTGGATATCTCTCATTAGAGCCTTCCGGCGCCCAGCAGACTTCAGAGTAGGATGATTGAGCAGAAACTTCAAGAATCTTCCTTTCTGCTGCTCAGATGAAGCTGAATCCACGCGCGGTCTGGTCATAACGGCCATCAAATGCTTCAAATATAGCGGGAGCTGATCTTGGTTCTCAATGTTAGGCCTATAAAAGCCTGACAGCAGTGTCGCCAGCCTCGACAAGTCCAGTAGCAGGTTCTTAAAAGTGCCCTTGTAAACAGGAATGAGTTGGATCTTGAATTCAGATCCGCGCACTCTCATGTGCTTTAGATGGAATGTTCCGCCCCAACTTCTCTGATTGTAATAAGATGAGACAATGCACTTCATAAATCCAAGCCAAAGGTCCACTCCCTCTTGGCTGAGAATCAGGAGATCAAAGTTGTTGTGCTGCAGCCGGACTTTTTTGGTCAATGGTCTTCGGGAATATCTTTGAACTGACATCTCTCCTATGACCTTTATCCAACAAAACAGATAATAAAGGTTTAGTCTCAAACAAAACAACTAGAGGAATTTCAAGATGAGACCCAAATTTTAAGACCTGCATAGAGAGGAAAAATTTTACCAAGTAACTCATGACATTAAGTAGATCCGTGGGCAGCAGAAGCACCATCAGCCATTCGACTATGGGAGCAAGAGCGGACACAAGGTAAAGAAACTGAACAAGGGGGAAAAACAGAACCAACCACCTTGTGCCACCATCAACCAGAAGATTTACATACATGAGACAGAATGCTAATCTTTAAGCGTGCAAGATAACTGGGCCTCCAATACGTGATGCGGCCAAGCCTCCAGCAATTTGGATGCCCCATCCTGCAACTTGGATGCCCCGTCCCACGACTTTGATGAACATGGGGGCTGATATATAAATCAAGTACACAAGTACTGGCAAAGGCAACACTGAGCATAACACTGTGTCTACACGACCAAAGGGGCATAACACTGTGAATACACGACCAAATGGAATCGCAAGGCAGGCCAAGCAGAATACAACCACTTTCATGGCCATTGCCACCATAGAGCTGCAAACCAACAATACATCACCAAACCTGTTTGAATGAAAAAGGAAATATATCACAATTAGTATGAATTTAAGTTAGTACTCCCTCCATTCCAAAATATAGTGCGCCCGCGCTTCCCGAGGTCAAACTTTGACCATAAATTTAACGAACGAGACCGACTGCGGCGGGTGAAAAAATTACATAATTAAGAACTTCTTTCGAATACGAATTCACTGATATAATTTTTGCTCCCGCCGCAATCGGTCTTGGTAGTTAAATTTACGGTCAAAGTTGAAGCACGGAGATAGAGGAAGCACTACATTGTGGAATGGAGGGAGTATATGGCAACACTAAATATCAAGCTGAAACTGTGCATTCCAAATTCAAAGTACTGCATACACACGCATTCCACTTTTACAAGTTCTATTGTTAAAAATAGCTTCTTAAATTTACAAATAAGGCAGGATACTAACAAAGCAACAAAGATGGAAAAAGATATCATTTCCAATGAGCATCCAGAAGTACCTTTCATTGTTGTCCATCAGAACTCCCATTTCCATTATTAAATATGTCAGCCACTTAAATGCATCTGATTGCCCAGCACTTCTTACAGTCAAGACAGCTGCTGATTTGTAGATTTGATGTAAAAAGGGATACACCAACACTAAACAAGGGACAGACAATCCGTCCACTAATCCCAACAAAGCAGCAGCCCATAAAGCACCAAGTGCCCTGTTTAATGAAACGGATTACAATTAGCAGCAATCCAGGTCTGAAGCACATAATACTTATACATTCCCCTCTAAACGTTTTATTCTTGAAGATAGAATCTTAAATTCAGAGATGAGGCAGGATGCAGAAAAGTAAAAGTACAGAAAAAATATTATTGCCAAGAGGAACGAGAGGTACCAGCCAGTGGAGTTCATCAGGACGCTCAACCAAGTTGTCAAAGCATCGGCAGAAGCATTGTGGCCTGCACCTGCTTGTCTTAAGTTCAAGATACTTCTGTTCAGAGCCTCGCGTCGTCCAGTCAATTTAACAGCGGGATTGTTGCAGAGATACTTAAGATACACTTTCTTTTCTTCCTCTGGGGAATTCACACTAACTGGAGGCTCGGTCATAAGAGCAATCAGCTGTTTCACATTCAGCGGAAGCTGACCTGGATTCTGAATATTACTCATATGGAGACCTGATAGTAACTTTGCCATTTTTGACAAGTCAAGAAGCAGATTAGCAAAATGAGCCTCATAAAGAGGAGTTGTTTCGATTCTGGAAACTGTATCATACACTCTTAAATCATTTAGCTCAAACTCTCCCGCCCAGCTCTTTTGGTTGTCATAGGTTTTCAATAAGCATTTGATGAACCCACTCCAAAGAATGACACCTTCTTTTGTGCAAATACATGTGTTATGTTTGTGACGCTTTGGAACTATCTTTGTCAACGGACTTGTAGCATAATATCCAACTGACATTCCTCCAGTTATCTATATGCAACAAAATAATTAACAAATGTTAGGCTCAAACAAAAACTGTGATTAACTTGAAGATGTATTCGAATTTCATGACCTACATGAGAAGAAATTTACCCAATAAGTAATAGCATTAAGCACACAGGAAGGCAGAAGCGACAGCGCAATAGGAGGAACAATACGTAGGAAATGAACAGCCATAGCAATCGTTGGAATCACAAAATGATACCAGCACTTTTTGCCACCACCCATCATAACACATAACCACATGAGCCACAATAATCCTCTGGTGCAGTCCATGAAGAAGGGGAGAACAAAGACAAACAAGGCAACCAAATAGCTCCAGACAGAGACAGACAAGGCAACCAAATAGCTCCCGACAAGTCTGATAGGCCTGGAAGCTGATTTGTAAATCACATACAAAAGAGCCAGGCAAGCTAAAACTGAACACGGCCTTGTGTCCATTTGACCCAGAAGAATGGCAATCCATGTCAACCAGAAGTCCGAAAGCTCCATTTCTGTCGCCTCTGCGTAGAGAAGAAAAATGCCAAAAAGAAACCTGTTGAAAATAAATAGGATCAAAATTAGTAATTGTTGTACGTTATAGCAAGACTAAACTATCATACTAGGTGGTCCTTTTGTTAGAAGTCCTATTGATTATGCACATATTAATGGAATAAAGTTCATATACAATTATAAAGCTATTGTTATTTAAATAGTCTTGAGCTCATTAGTTGGAGTTAGAACTGATTATCCACCTAGCCCCCGCAGCCCGGCTGTACCGCAGCACTTATACAACAGCAACACTTATAAAAATGTGTCTTCATTTACGCAAAATAAAATAAAATTTAACAACAGCATCAACAGCATTAATACAACAGCAACAGCAGCACATATAACATAAAAAGACAGCACATGTGCAAAACTTGAAAACAGCTCATGTGCAGAAACAAGATATAATTTAGTATGGTTAGAACATAAACTGCGGTCATTAAGACGAGTAAAATGGGCTTAATAAAACAGAGGTCACCATCTTCTCTTTTAAATCTGGAAAGAGATGAATAAAGTGATTTGGAGTTTAATGTTTAAACTAATTAACTGTGTTTTCAGATTCCAACAGTTTCAGTAATCTGTTTCAGAGGCTATAAGAGTTTTAGTTAACAGCTTCAACCAAAATAGCCTGTTCGGTTGTAAGGGAATGGAGGATTTTGCAGGAATTGATGGGGATTAAATCCCCTCCAATCCACCCTAATCTCCCTTGGAGGGGGTGTAGGTAGGTAGAGTTGCAGGGCAATGAAAATAATAAACCCCCGTAGTCGAAATGTACTAAGAGAACTCGTCCCCCACAGATTCGACGCTCGATCGGGGCTCCACTCACCGGAATCGGATTTTCCCCCAAAACCCTAACATACTTGGATTCAGAGGGGACGGGGGGAAGAGAAAAAGGGTTACCTAACAGGATGTCATAGAAAAGATTTCGCTAAGTAACGAGAGCAGCCTCACGCGCTCCCAGCTTCTCCTCCTCCGGCGTGTGGACGCGGCCGCGGCAGCGGACGCGGGCGAATGAATCCGCGCCGCCGCTCTATCCTCTCCACTCCTGTTGACTGGTGTTTTTTCCTTGTCCAGTGGTTCCCCTTCTATAATATTAATAGGGAAGGGGAACTAGCTAGGGCTTTGATGCTCGGCCGGTTGCTTGTCCAGTGGGCTTGATAATCCTTTAGGCCCAGGCTCTTTAGTTGGGCTTCCCTTTCACGCCTGTGCAGTGGCAAACCTAACAAGACATGATTCTCAACAACAACAAAAGTTAGCATGATATTAGAGGATAAGCTCAAAACATGAACTTCCTGGCTTGTAGTAATTAGCACATTTATTGAATTGCTGCATCTAAAGCATGTTTAACATTAGTAAATTATATCCCTCCGTCCCAAAATAAGTGTCTCAACTTGTCTCCACTTAAAGTTGAGACACTTATTTTGCGACGGAGGGAGTATATTTTTTATTGAAATTAAAATTACAAAACACATTGGAGAGAATTGACCATACCAATAATGTGCTAGTTAGGCCTAGGCAAATGCCCGATGGCGATGAGCCACCATCCGCCAAACTAGCCGCCCAAGCCCTCGCACTTGCGCCTCCCATCGGATCATGACCGTCACCCATCGAAGATGAGGCCCTGCCATGCACCATCTTTCTTGTCTGCCACTGCCACACTCCGTCGGCGACCAATCCGCCCCCAAGGCCGGCCAGAGCGACTAGTCGTCCCTCGACTCCACAAGGAAGGCAACGATAGATCGATAAGTCACCTTATGAATCCTCGGCGGCGTTGAGCCCGGGCACAGACCCAGTAAATCCGCCCCTGCAATGAGCTGGTATTTTGTGAGTATAGTTTGACATCTAATGCTAATGAGGCTTCAACTTTAAAAACAATAAGGAAATATATAAATCTAAAGCTCGTGAGGCAGGAATTATAGAAAACTGAACAAACCAATGCTAGCCTTCTTTTCGCTTAATATTATTATAAGATGCAGTTGAGTGCAATGTTAAAAATTTGAACGCCCACTTACTGGAAGGGAAGTTTAAAGTGGATATATGGTAACATAAATTCAAAACAGCCACATAGCAGTTGATGGTTCACTCAGCAAGTCTTCAATAATCTCCCTCTATGACTTCTTGTCCAGTTATTCAACATCCATGCACAGCTTCATGTCCAAAATTCTTCAACTTGTTTCAAACTTTCCTCGTAGGAGTTAATTAGTACTCCCTCCGTCCCAAAATAAGTGCCGCGGACTTAGTACAACTTTAGTTGAGCAATATCAGTTAGTTGAGCAAGATGCACATGAAAGTCCAATCGTGTATTAAAGAAGCATTCCTAGATGCCAGGAAATGGCCGGTGCACATATGCATTCTCAAAGAGCTATTATGGTTCAAGGGGAAAAAAGAAATGGCTAAGCGTAAGGGGGCAAAACATCTATACCCTCCGTTTCAAAGATGTTCAAGCTTTGTCCCAAGCCAAACATAGTTTAAGTTTGATCAAGTATATTGAAATAAGTAACAACATCTAAAAACCAAATTAGTTCCATTAAATGACCAGTGTATTTCCTTTGTGTTGTAGATGTGGACATATTATGTACTCCCTCTGCCTCAAAATAAGTGTCCCGGACTTGGTACAAAGTAGAAATTAAGGGCCTCTCTAAATTAGGTTTTTGAAATGAAATTCGGAGGATTCCAATCCCTTGGATATTTCCTACATAGCATGTATGATTTTTAATAATCATTACATAAGAAACAGTATCGTTCTATGAAACTAGAGAAGTTACACGGGATTGTATACATGAACTTGTACCTTATTTTTACAATCCTACAAATCACAAAAAAAAAATTATATGCTTTCTGATTTTGATCATATTCCTACATTTCTCCTATTCCTAGGTTTCGGTTTCTAAGTTGATAAGCTTGTAAACTCACAAACATGGCACAGTTGAAAAAGGTAGTAATGCTAACGTAGCTAAGCATCAGCGTACTTGCCCTGCCATTGCCACTAGTAGGAAAAGGGGCTTAGGTCACAGGACAGTTTTCACATTAGCCCCGGTTCAGTCACGAACCAGGACTAATGTGAGCATTGGTCCCGGTTCGTGCGGCCAGGGACCTGTCGGGCCTCGTGGGGGCATTGGTCCCGGTTCGTCCGGACCCTTTGGTCCCGGTTGGTGGGACAAACCGGGACCAATGGGCCACGCTCCTGGCCCACCACCCTTTAGTCCCGGTTCCTACCACAAACCGGGACTAAAGGCCTGGTCCTAGTTGCGGCCAGTGTTTAGTCCCACCTCGCCAACCGAAGGGCGCTCACATCAGTTTATAAGGCCGTCCCTATCTGCCTTGTTGAGCTTCTCTTAAAGTGAAAATAGATGCCCTTATGCAGGAAATTTGACCTAAATTCATAGTAAATTTCATAGAAATTTATTATGAATTTAGGTTGAATTTTCTCTATAAGCGCATCTATGTTCATTTTTTTATATTTATAAAATAAATAAACCTTAATAAAATAAATAAAACTAAATAAACATTAATAAAATAAAATAAAATAAACTATAGTAACTACAATAAATAAACCTTAATAAATTAAGTAAAAATAGCAGCAGTAAAATAAATAAAAATAAAATAATTAAAGTAAAATACATAAGTAATTAGAAATAAAATAAATAAGTTTTTTGTTGTAAGTAGAAATAAAACAAAACAAATAAAGCAAAAGAGAAAAAAAACACGAGCCATCAACTCCATAACCGCCATATTTGGGATAGAGAAGGGCGATCCCTTGGAGTGGGATTCACATACAGTTGCCCGTAACATCTACCATTCGAGCCTAGCAGGTGGAACTCGGATCTGTCAACAGTGTCAAAGCGGCAAATAGCAGGCGGAGGAGAAGCCACCGATGTCATGTGTAGATCCCTTCTAGGTCTTGCGGATCGTGCTATTACAGCAATTTGGTTGGTTGATCCCAAAAAAAAGGAATTTGGTTGGTTTTCTTGAAGCCCTAGCTTGTTGTGCCGTCCTATTCTCTCAATGCAATTTAGCAAATGCTACTACAGTACAGTAAAGGGCACAAAGAAAAAGCACGCAGTGAAGGAAAATACCTCCATATCAAAGCTGCTACTTATCTTGTTGGTTATCAGGATGTGGATATGTAGAATTTTCTCTAGCCACGGCAACAGACATGCATTCATCGAGGGGGTTCACTACAGAACAAAATAAATGCTGACGTTAGTTGTTGAGGGTACGTTTGACATCTCTGAGAGACTAGATAATGAAAAGATGAATCGTCAAACCTGGATGAACAAAGATGCTACCAAATGGATGAATCTGATGGCCTGTCCTCCCTTGAAGATCATGTGTCCTCCCTTGAAGGCGCCACCAGGGCCATGGACGCCTCATACACCGCCACCGACGTGTTGTAGTGATGAGTATCGTGCAGGATCTGACACAGGATCACCTTCAGGCAAGATGAATAGGTCTTCAGGGGCACGACGGCCGGCCACAGCAGGCCCCTGCCATGGACGGCGCCGCCCAAGCCACAGCCGCTCGCCAGCTCGCCTCTGGAGCAGTCCAAGCTTATCCGCGAGCTCGTCCACTAGTGCCCGTCGCCGCCACGACGTCCTGCAGGCTAGAGAACGGCGGTTCGCCGTTCTTATCCACGGTCGCCATTGGAACCGACTCCGGCCGCCTATATAAGGAGCCCCCGAGTCCGTCCAGTCCCTCAGGCGACCTCAAGCCACCCCACCTAGCACCCCCATAGCAGGCAATCGACCAGGGAGGGTCTTCTTCCCCATCTTTGGCCAGTACAGCCGCCGCCGCCCTCCGGTCCATTCAGTCGCAACCAGAGCCCCCCCCCCTCGTATAGCACCACCATCCTCCTCCCCTCGACCGTGCAGAGCCGCCCAAACCCTCAGCTGCGTCGGGGAACCACCGTAGGCCAAAGCCCCAAACCTCCCGAAGCTGCCGTCCGCCGCGGAGCTCGCCGCCGGCGACTCCCTCCATCCCCGCCACCTCCTCGACCACCGGGAGGACCGCCCCGGCCTGGCGGATCCATCCCCGCCCTCAGGACCTCGCGAGGAGCCGCCGTTCGCCGGCGTTGATCGTCGGAGCCCCGCCTCTGTTCGGCCAGAGGAGGAAGGAGGCGGGGGCGACTGGTCAAACCTGACCAGTGGGCCCAAGGGACCCACTGTCAGTGACCCACGAGCCGGTCCACGCGGGTTAAGTGGAGGATCTGACACAGGATCACCTTCAGGCAAGATGAATAGGTCTTCAGGGGCACGACGGCAGCGGCAGCGCCATGGCCGGGACTGGTGACGACGGCGGCGGCGAGCGAGCGGGAGGGTGGCGGCGGCTGCGTGCGAGTGGGAGGCCGGAGGATAACCACTCATTGTGCTCGACATATCACTACAAGAAACCTGTTAATCCATGACGATTTCTAATGACATTTTTGGAAACTCTCATCGATGACCTGGTAAAACCCCACAAGCCCGGTGAAAGCCCGCTAAAGCCCGTCTAACCGTTCCCGTATAAAACTTAACCCTAAATTCCCTCCTCGGCCCCTGCATCGTGTCCCACAGCACGTCGCCACCCCTCGTCCCTCCCACAACTCGTAAACCTTAATAAAATAAAATAAAATAAACTATAGTAACTACAATAAATAAACCTTAATAAATTAAGTAAAAATAGCAGCAGTAAAATAAATAAAAATAGCAGCAGTAAAATAAATAAAAATAAAATAATTAAAGTAAAATACATAAGTAATTAGAAATAAAATAAATAAGTTTTTTGTTGTAAGTAGAAAAAAACAAAACAAATAAAGCAAAAGAGAAAAAAAACAGAGGAAAAAATTATGCCACCTACTGGGCCACCACGGCCTGAATACGACTAGAAACCCATCCATGGGCCAGGATTCAGGCCCGCAGAAGGCCCAGAAGGCCCACAGGCAAATAGTGACAGAATAGGCCCGTAAGCCTGCATTTGAGAGGAGCTCGAAGTGGTCAGCGCAGCTGCGCTTATAAACCACTGTCGAAGCCTCTCGGCTAGCGAGGTGGGACTAAACATCCCACCGCACCGCGCCAGTTCCAGCACAAGGCCTTTGGTCCCGGTTGGTGCCACCAACCGGGACTAAAGGGGGCATTGGTCCCGGTTCGTGGCACCAACCGGGACCAAAGGCCTTTAGTCCCGGTTGGTGCCACCAACCGGGACCAATGAGTTCCCTATATATACCCCATCGCCACAGCAGAGCACTCCAGAGTGCTCTGTTTTTTCTGGCCGGCGAGGGGAGGGCATTTGGGTGCTCTAGCTCACCTCCTATGCACATGAGGTGTTCGATGAAATGTCTGAGCCACACTAGTTAATCTTTGTCCTCTCGAAACTCGACCTCCGAGCTCCATTTTCCCCGAGATTTGTCTAGGTTTAGCGGTCCGTCACGTCCCGTCCCCGTCTTCACCGCCGTCGATCGCCCGCGCCGATCTCGTCGCCAGCACCACCGTGGTGAGCCTCTTGTTCTTATCTTCTTTCTGAAAGGAAAAAATTCTTACTTTAGATAGTTACTTGTCTAATTTTGTTACTTTTATTATTCCTTCTTATTACATAGTGCGATGGTTTTGGTATCCGCCCCCGTCGGCCCTCGTCCTGTCTATGATTCGGATGTGGTATATATTATCTTTTTATAACTATTTGATTCATTTATTGTTTATGACAAATATACCGACCAACGTGACATAGATTTTATTTATCTAGGAGGTGGTTGAACCGGAAATTCTAACCGACCCTATTGTCGAGAGGTTAAATTTAGTTGAAGAAGAAAACAATTACTTGAAGGAAAAAATAAAAAAAATTGAGGAGGAGAAGATGATATTGGAGTTGCATGTTGCGGATGTCGTCGATGATCACAAGATCAAGATGGATGCAATGCGCTTGAAGATTAGAAAGATTAGAAAATATGCCATTCATACCGAGGCTTGGTATCATTATGCCGTTGGATCAATTGTTACCTTGGTTGCGATTATGATCGCATTTGTTTTCGCATTGAAATGTTTTACATAGTTTCAATGTATGGTTTAATTAATTAGATGCTCTGGAGAGCTATATATATATGTTGTTAGATGAGAACTATGTATGTACTTTGGTTCTAATGTGATGATGAACTTCTATTAATTTGGTCACTTAATTATCTATTCATGATGTTCTGTAATGGTTTTTGACACACTTAATTATATATAATGCACGCAGATGAACCGGCAATGGATGTACGGTGACAGACACACCTCCGAGTACATTAAGGGCGTGCATGATTTTCTCGAAGTGGCTGAGGCAAACAAGCAGAATGGTTTTATGTGTTGTCCATGCCCTATATGTGGGAATACGAAGTCTTACTCTGACCGGAAAATCCTTCACACCCACCTGCTTTACAAGGGTTTCATGCCACACTATAATGTTTGGACGAGGCACGGAGAAATAGGGGTTATGATGGAAGACGGCGAAGAAGAAGAGGACGATGACAACTATGTGCCCCCTGAATACGGTGATGCTGCAACGGGGGAAGCTGCTGAAGATCAAGAGGAACCAGACGATGTGCCCAATGATGCTGCAAGGGGGGAAGCTGCTGAAGATCAAGAGGAACCAGTGCCCGATGATGATGATCTCCGCCGGGTCATAGTCGATGCAAGGACGCAATGCGAAAGTCAAAAGGAGAAGCTGAAGTTCGATCGCATGTTAGAGGATCACAAAAAAGGGTTGTACCCCAATTGCGAAGATGGCAACACAAAGCTCGGTACCGTACTGGAATTGCTGCAGTGGAAGGCAGAGAATGCTGTGCCTGACAAAGGATTTGAGAAGCTATTGAAAATATTGAAGAAGAAGCTTCCAAAGGATAACGAATTGCCCGACAGTACATACGCAGCAAAGAAGGTCGTATGCCCTCTAGGATTGGAGGTGCAGAAGATACATGCATGCCCTAATGACTGCATCCTCTACCGCGGTGCGTACAAGGATCTGAACGCATGCCCGGTATGCGGTGCATTGCGGTATAAGATCAGACGAGATGACCCTGGTGATGTTGACGGCGAGCCCCCCAGGAAGAGGGTTCCTGCGAAGGTGATGTGGTATGCTCCTATAATACCACGGTTGAAACGTCTGTTCAGAAACGAAGAGCATGCCAAGTTGATGCGATGGCACAGTGAGGACCGTAAGAAAGACGGGAAGTTGAGAGCACCCGCTGACGGGTCGCAGTGGAGAAAAATCGAGAGAAAGTACTGGGCTGAGTTTGCAGCTGACCCAAGGAACGTATGGTTTGGTTTAAGCGCGGATGGCATTAATCCTTTCGGGGAGCAGAGCAGCAATCACAGCACCTGGCCCGTGACTCTATGTATGTATAACCTTCCTCCTTGGATGTGCATGAAGCGGAAGTTCATTATGATGCCAGTTCTCATCCAAGGCCCTAAGCAACCCGGCAACGACATTGATGTGTACCTAAGGCCATTAGTTGAAGAACTTTTACAGCTGTGGAATGGAAACGGTGTACGTACGTGGGATGAGCACAAACAGGAGGAATTTAACCTGCACGCGTTGCTGTTTGTAACCATCAACGATTGGCCCGCTCTCAGTAACCTTTCAGGACAGACAAACAAGGGATACCACGCATGCACGCACTGTTTAGATGACACTGAAAGTATATACCTGGACAAAAGCAGGAAGAATGTGTACCTGGGCCATCGTCGATTTCTTCCGACCAACCATCAATGTCGAAAGAAAGGCAAGCATTTCAAAGGCGAGGCAGATCACCGGAAGAAGCCCGCCATGCGTACCGGTGATCACGTACTTGCTATGGTCAATGATTTACACGTAATCTTTGGAAAGGGTCCCGGCGGACTAGCTGTTCCGAATGACGCTGAGGGACACGCACCCATGTGGAAGAAGAAATCTATATTTTGGGACCTACCCTACTGGAAAGAGCTAGAGGTCCGCTCTTCAATCGACGTGATGCACGTGACGAAGAACCTTTGCGTGAACCTGCTAGGCTTCTTGGGCGTGTATGGGAAGACAAAAGATACACCTGAGGCACGGGAGGACCTGCAACGTTTGCACGAAAAAGACGGCATGCCTCCGAAGCAGTATGAAGGTCCTGCCAGCTACGCTCTTACGAAAGAAGAGAAAGAAATCTTCTTTGAATGCCTGCTCAGTATGAAGGTCCCGACTGGCTTCTCGTCGAATATAAAGGGAATAATAAATATGCCAGAGAAAAAGTTCCAGAACCTAAAGTCTCATGACTGCCACGTGATTATGACGCAACTGCTTCCGGTTGCATTGAGGGGGCTTCTACCGGAAAACGTCCGATTAGCCATTGTGAAGCTATGTGCATTCCTCAATGCAATCTCTCAGAAGGTGATCGATCCAGAAATCATACCAAGGCTAAGGAGTGATGTGGCGCAATGTCTTGTCAGTTTCGAGCTGGTGTTCCCACCATCCTTCTTCAATATCATGACGCACGTCCTAGTTCATCTAGTCGACGAGATTGTCATTCTGGGGCCCGTATTTCTACACAATATGTTCCCCTTTGAGAGGTTCATGGGAGTCCTAAAGAAATATGTCCGTAACCGCGCTAGGCCAGAAGGAAGCATCTCCATGGGCCATCAAACAGAGGATGTCATTGGGTTTTGTGTTGACTTCATTCCTGGCCTTAAGAAGATAGGTCTCCCTAAATCGCGGTATGAGGGGAGACTGACTGGAAAAGGCACGCTTGGAGGGGGGACTCAATAATATGCAGGGACGGATATTCTTGGTCTCAAGCACACTACACAGTTCTACAGAACTCTACCTTGGTGACCCCGTATGTCGATGAACACAAGAACAGTCTGCGCTCCAAACACCCGGAGCAGTGTGACGACTGGATTACATGTGAACACATCAGGACTTTCAGCAGTTGGTTGGAAACACGTCTCAGAGGTGACACCACTGTTTGTGATGAGTTGTACTCGTTGTCCAGGGGACCATCTTCGACTGTATTGACTTACAAAGGATACGAGATAAATGGGAATACATTTTACACGATCGCCCAAGATCAAAAGAGCACCAACCAAAACAGCGGTGTCCGCTTTGATGCAGCAACCGAGAGGGGAAAGGACACATATTATGGTTACATAATGGACATATGGGAACTTGACTACGGACATGATTTTAAGGTCCCTTTGTTTAAGTGCAAATGGGTCAATCTGTCAGGAGGCGGGGTACAGGTAGACCCACAGTACGGAATGACAACAGTGGATCTGAACAATCTTGGGTACACTGACGAACCGTTCGTCCTAGCCAATGATGTGGCACAGGTTATCTATGTGAAGGACATGTCTACCAGACCGAGGAAAAGAAAAGATAAGGAAGCGAATACATCATACGATGAGCCAAAGCGGCACATAGTTCTTTCAGGAAAAAGGGACATTGTGGGAGTGGAGGGCAAGACAGACATGTCTGAAGATTATGAAAAGTTTCATGAAATTCCTCCCTTCAAAGTCAAGGCTGACCCAAGCATCCTGATAAACGATGAAGATTATCCATGGTTACGGCGCAATAAGCAAATGACACAAGCGAAGAAAAAGTGAAGACTTTCTCCCGCAACTATTATGATGATACCATGCCAACTTTGTAATAGACGAGTATGATACCATTGTCCGTTTTGTACAAGAAGTGCATCTAGTTTTTGCCGTAACCCTCTCAACTTTCTTGCACATGCTATGTGGATGAAATGATGATACCATGCCAACTTTCAACCTTTTCAGAGTTCATTTGAAATGCTTTTCAATTTTAGGGTCTTATAGCTCAAAATAATTAGTAAATGCATGAAAAATAACAGGCCAAAAATTAAAAATTATGCCACCTACTGGGCCACCACGGCCTGAATACGATTAGAAACCCATCCATGGGCCAGGATTCAGGCCCGCAGAAGGCCCAGTAGGCCCACAGGCATGTACAGAGAGGTTAGGCCCGTAAGCCTGCTTTAGAGAGGAGCTCGACAGCTCAGGCGCACCGCACCTTATAAACAGGTGCGGCTCTCTCTTAGCTAGCGAGGTGGGACTAAACTCACCACCACGCCGCTGTGCAAGGCCATTGGTCCCGGTTGGTGGCACGAACCGGGACCAATTCCACCCTTTGGTCCCTGTTGGTGCCACGAACCGGTACTAATGAGGCTGTGGCCCCACGAGCACCTTTAGTACCTGTTCGTGGCACGAACCGGTACTAGAGTTTCTTACTAGCTAAGCAGTTTTTTAGTCCCACCTCGCTAGCTGAGAGGCACTAGGAGCGGTTTATAAGCCCTGAGTGCAGAGACGATGAAGAAGAGGCGCAATGCTCACGTTGCTTAGCTTCAAGCCTTGAGGAATAAGGTAGACTGCATCGAGCTATGTGCAGTGCAGTCTACACTATTCCGAAAGGCTTGAAGCAAATCAACGCGCATTGCGCCTCTTTTTTATTTTTAATCATTAAAAGCAAAAAGAATTTTCATAAAGAACTTTTTTTGATAGAAACTTTAATAGCAAAAAGAATTATCATAAAGTAAAATAAATAAGTAATTAGAAACAAAATAAAATAAAATAAATAAGTTTTTTGTTGTAAGTAGAAACAAAACAAAATAAATATAGCAAAAAAGAAAACAAAAAAACTAAATACAGCAAAAAGAATTTTCATAAAGAATTAATGGCACTAATAGAAAGTTTATATTTTTTCTAAAACTAATGGCACTAACAGACAGTTTATAATTTTGCTGACCTAAAAGCAAAAAGAATTAAAAAATAAAGCAAAAAACAAAAGAAAATAAATAATGCAAAAAACAGAACCAAAAAACTGGATTTTTTTTTTAAAAAACTGCCACCTATTGGGCCACCACGGCCTGAATACGACTAGAAACCCAACCTGGGCGAGGATTCAGGCCCGCAGAAGGCCCAATAGGCCCACAGACAGCACAGTGTGACATTAGGCCCGTAAGCCTGCATTTGAGAGGAGCTCGAGAGGGCAGCCGCAGTGGGGCTTATAAACCACTCCGAGCCCCTCTCAACTAGCGAGGTGGGACTAAACTTTTGGCCGCGGGCAGCGCAAGGCCTTTGGTCCCGGTTGGTGGCACCAACCGGGACCAATGCCCCCCCTTTAGTCCCGGTTGGTGCCACCAACCGGGACCAAAGGCCGCCCTTGCTGAAAAGGGACCTTTGGTCCCGGTTGGTGGCACCAACCGGGACTAAAGGGTGGCATTGGTCCCGGTTGGTGCCACCAACCGGGACCAAAGGTGTGCCTATATAAGCCAACACTTGGGAAATTTTCAGATACCTCGCCAGTTGCCCCCGACGCCGCCAGGCTGCCCGTGCTCGCCGTCGCCGCCCGCTCCTCGTCGCCGTCGCCCCGCGCCCTTGCCTCGACGGGTCGCCGCCCGGTGCTCGTCGCCGTCGCCCTGCCCCCACGCGCCGCCCCGCCTCGTGCTCCCCTGCTCACGCGCGCCGCCTCGGCGCCCCGAGCCCCCCTGCCCGGCCCGCGCGTGCTCGCCGGCGCCCTTGCCGCCCCCGCCCCGTCCCGCCCCGCGCGCCGGCGCCCTCGCCGTCGCCATCGTCCTAGCCGCCCCCGCTGTGAGAGCCGCCGCCCCGGCTCTGTTTTTTTATTAGTTAATTGTTTTTTGATCATATATATATAATGTATATGTGTATGTATGTGGCTATATGTTTTTGTTCATATGTGGCTATATGTTTTTTTATTTTTATTAGTTTAATTTTTTTGTTCATATGTGATGTATATGTGTATGTGGCTATAATGTATATGTGAACAAAAAAATTGTATGTATGTAGATGTTCAAAATGTATGAATATATATGTCAAAAATGTTTTTTGTTCATAGAAAGTTTTTTGTTCATATATAGAAAGTTTTTATATATGACAATGGATATATATTCGATATATATGAGAAATGATGATCCACATGGAAAAGTTTTATATATGCAAAAGTTACAATTTTAGAAAAGTTTTATATATCTAGCTAGGAAGGGAAGAAGAAGAAAAAGAAGGATAGGAAAGAAGAAAATAAGAAGAGGAAAGAAAGAAGAAGAGGAGAGGAAGAAGAGGAGAAATAAATAAGAAGAGGAAAAAAGAAGAAAAAGAAGAGGAGAAGAAGAAAGGAATAGAGGAGAAGAAGAAAAAATAGAAAACTATTCCTTTCTTCTTCTCCTCTTTTTTTCTTCTTTTTTTTCTTCAATCCTATCCTCTATTCCTTTCTTCTTCTCTCCTCTTTTTATTTCTTCTTCGTTTTCTTATGTTTTATCGGGTCTGTCGTCGTCGATATATACCCCTCCCGATAACTTCAACACGAGGGGGATAACTTCAACACGAGGGGGGGTCGATATACCCCCTCCCCGATAACATTATTTTCCCGTGTATATATGTCGTCGTTGTCGATATAACCCCCTCCTGATAACTTCAACACGTGGGGGGGGGGTCGATATACCCCCTCCCCGATAACATTATTTTCCCGTGTATGTATGTTGTCGTTGTCGATATTACCCCCTCCCGATAACTTCAACACGAGGGGGGATAACTTCAACACGAGGGGGGGGTCGATATACCCCCTCCTCGATAAAATTATTTTCCCGTGTATGTATGTCGTCGTTGTCGATATAAAACCCCCTCCCGATAACTTCAACACGTGGGGGGGGGGTCGATATACCCCCTCCCCCATAACATTATTTTCCCGTGTATGTATGTCGTCGTTGTCGATATATATAACTCCCTCCCAGATAACTTCGACATGATGGACGGTCGATATGTATACCCCCTCTCGACCGTGATAACTTATACCACGGGAGCACCCCCCGGCCCTCTCGCTCGACCAAAACTCTCGAGGACACCCAAACCCTAGAAAAAAACGATGTCGGTCTCCTACCCCCTCCCGCCGCGCCCATACCCTTGAAGCGTTGCCTAGGCCACCCCAAACCCGGAATAAGCTAGGTCTACGTTTGCACTAATATATCCACCTGCTGTCATGTTTGTGTAATAATTGCCATGTTGTAATATTTGCAGAAACAATGGAGCACGGACGAGATGAGCAAGCAGAAGAGGTGTTGGGGGACATAATCTTAGCCGGAGGTGATATCTTGTCGTATCTTAACGACAATGATGGTCTGGAAGAACAGGGTGAAGAAGCAGGCTACGGTGATCGAAGAGTGGAGGAGGAAAGACATGATTATGATGGCCGGTGACCCAATGCTGGTGCAAGAAGGAGCCCGTGGTGACGGCTCCGGTGACCGAACAGAGTCCGGCCAGGTAAATATATTAGTTAAGCCTGTGCTGACTAGCTAATTGATGCATTCATTGTTTTGGTATGTACACATATTAATTAACACTCGTCTTTCTTCTTTTTTCTAGCCCTCCGGATCGAGCACAACTGCGGTAAAGAGACGAGGCCCGAAGAGAAAGTTGCGCTCGGATGAAAGGTTTGAGATCACAGCAATCGCGCGCGACGGCCAACCGATTGAACCCCTCCGGACAAAGGATGCTTTTGCTGCTCAGTGCGGGGTTCTAGTTAGGGACAAGATCCCGATCAGCATCCACCAATGGTATAAGCCTAAGAAGGAAGACCCTGAGGTGTCTTATGTCAATGATATGCAGAAAGATGATCTTTGGACTGAGCTGAAGGCAAATTTCACCCTACCGCCAGAGGAGGATCCGGAGAAGCCAGTTATAGAGCAATTAATCAAGTCTCATGCTCTTAAGAAGATGGCAGACCTATTCAGGAGGTGGAAGAATGAGCTGAAAACGTTTGTCGACAAAGAAGAGACACCAGAATTCATCGGCCGGTATGAGAAGATCAGAGATCACTGGCCCGCATTTGTGGCCCACAAGACATCGGAAAAGAGTAAGAAGATGTCAGCGACAAACAAGAAGAATGCTGCGAAGAAGAAGCTTCACCATCGCACGGGGTCAGGTGGCTACCTCAAAGCCCGGCCTAAGTGGGCCAAGTCTGAGAGGGATCTGCTTGATAAAGGGATCGAACCAGAGACAATGAACTGGCCAGACCGTTGCCGGACTTGGTTCTTCGGGGCTGGCGGAACCTTGGACCCTGTATCAGGGAGGTGTCGTTGGACGGACGAGCAACTTGCAATACCCGTCAAGAAGCTTAAGCACTATATCGATGCAGCGCAGCAAGGGACGTTCGTTCCAGACAGAGAGAACGACGAGCTCACAATGGCCCTCGGGAATCCTGAGCACCCTGGACGGACACGAGGCACGCCAGGCTCCGTTCCGTGGAAGGCTGGTTTTCCGGACGCGGGCGGTTACAAAACCCAGGAGAGGAGGAAAAAAGTGGAGCAGATCCAAATTCAGAAGCTGCACGAAAGGGTTCAAGCGCTAGAGGAACGAGACGGCAATCGAGATGCCGAAACTGCCCCCGAAGCTACACCGCCATCTCAGCGGAGAAGCAGCGTGGCTTCCACCGAGCTGCCTCAGCTGGAGCATGCGGCTCCTGCTAGCTACCCCGTGGATGCTATCACGGAGTCTCAACATTGCCACCTTATGGCGGAATGGCAGAACTTGAAAGTCAAGGCGGCTGTTGGCTCTGTTTTACCTACTGAACCCGGCGCAACCTACCACTGCCGGCCGATTCCAGAAGGATATGCTAGGGTGATGGTGGATGAAATAACGGAGGGATTTGAGGACCTCCAGCTTGACCACCCTACCGGTGAAGGGGAGACTCGGCTGGGTTTAGCTCTGAAGACTCCATGCCTATGGCGGAAGGAGCTCATCAAGCTTCCGAACTGGACGGCTCCGGCGAGTAAGGGCACTCCGCCTCCTCCTCCGCCTCCTCCTCCGGCGAGTGATCAGGGCACTCAGCCTCCTTCTCCGGCGCGTGGCGGCACTCCGCCTCCTTCTCCGCCAGCGCCGGCGCGCCAGAGCAGCCAGCCTCCTCCTTCTCCGCCTCGTCAGCAAGGGCGGAAGAGACCCGCCGCCGCTGCGGCTGCTCCGGCGCGTCGTAGTCCTTCTCCTCCGCCTCGTAAGCAAGGAAAGAAGACAGCCGCAGCCGCTCCGTCTGCTCTGCCGGCGTCTAGCAGTACAGCTGCCAGAGGCGGGAGGCAATACAGATTCGGTCCTTCTCTGAAGACTCCAGAGAAGTTACCATATGAGAGGACCGAGGAGGAGAACGCGAAGATCGTGCGAGCCGAAGTGAAGAACTTCTTTGAAGGGGTGAAAGCAAAGAAACATCCACCTCCGGAGGAGAAGGTAGATCCGGTGAAAGCAAAGCGCACTCTGGCTGCCCTGACAAAACCACCAAAGTCTCCGCCGAGAGGCAACTATGAGCGCGTTCTTGCAAAGACATATGCCGAAGCGGAGCGGTCGGGAAGTACTGTCAGTGATAAAAGGATGAAAGAACGACGAGCTGGGAAAAAAATTGCCCAGCTCGGCGAACAAGCGAACCAATCGTGCCCCCCGCTCAAGGTGTCAAAAGACATCGTCGCTAATGATCCGAGTATGGTGCCCGGTTATAGCAATCTTGGAGATTACCTGCCCGACGATGTACATTATGAAATCATGGAGGTGGACGAACACAAATACCATTACGGGAAGCCTCTCGTCAAAGATGTCAGATCTCTAAGCACGATGATGCGAAGACTACATGATTGGTACATGAAAACCTGCAGAGAGTCTGATGGGATGAGTACTTTGACGCTGAGAGTTAAACCGGAGCATGACCTCGTTGGAATTGAACTGCTGAATGTTCCATTTGAGGATTTCTTCCAGTTTTACAATCAAAAGGCCCTCGATAAAACAACGATCACTTGCTACTGTCTGTAAGTAGTACTACTTCTGTCATTAAGTCTCTCTATATAGGTCAGCTCTTTCATTGCATGTATTTATACTTATCCTCACTATATTATGCAGATTGAAGATCGCCGAATTGAAGAAAAGACAAATCGGTGATATTGGGTTCATTAACACAAATCTCATAGATGCATATACGGTTGAAAAACATCCCAAAGAAGCCGAGGCCAACTTGCTACAATCGTTGGTATTAAATCAAAACAAAGATATAATACTCTTTCCTTACAACTTCAAGTGAGTGTTACTGTCTTGTGCATATTCGGTTTCCCTTATTAGTCCAGGTTATGGTAATGTAATTGATGACTTATGCATGCATGCGCAGCTTCCACTATATTCTCCTAGAGATTAAGCTTGAGCCGGGAGTAGTAACCGTCTTAGACTCGAGACGAAAAGATCCCCAGGACTATGCGAACATGACTCAAATGCTCGAGAAGTAAGTTAAATCGATCATTATCCACCATATCAGCAACTTTGTTCATTTCCTGATATCAAGTAATTGTTTTCTTTGTCTGGCAGGGTTTGGAGAAAATTCACCTCAAAAGCTCCGGGACTGCCGAAGAAGCTGCAATTTAATCACCCGAAAGTAAGTACTATAGTAGCATGTTCCGCGCATCTCCTAGTGATTCAAGCGCTAGTTTCATCAATACCATTTAGCATGCTTGCTTATCAGTTTGATTGACCTCTATTTCTTGTAAAGTGGTTGTGGCAGGAACCCGGGAATAATTACTGTGGATACTACGTTTGCGAGTCCATCCGCTACCATACCTGTGAGCGGGGCTACACTGAAGAACAATATGAAGTGCGTAAGCAATAATATTCACAATTTTATTTTATTACCATCATTTGTGTTGAGTTTCATTTATTCATATATATATGTATTGACCCCCTTCTTCAAATTAGATGTTTCGGAAGCGGGATGAACTCCTAGCAGAAGATCGTATGCGAGGAATTCAAGAGGAATTGGCGGCATTCTTCCTTGACCACGTGATCGCTGAAAACGGAGAATACTATGTGGACCCTGTGTTCCTACAATATAATTAGGAGATTGTATTGTAAGAGATAATTATTGTATATATGTAGCCGGTAGTGTCGGATAGATATACGAGAACTTGTTGTTCGACCAATATCTCGGAGAAGGAGAGGTGGTCGATATCACTTCTCTCTGTATGCATATGTTCATGACGATCTTCTGTTTCCTTCATTTGATTACTAGCTAGCGTGTCTACTCCTCTCCATACGTATATAGTACGTAGCGTCGACCAAGCACGGAGATAAGAGAGGACACTTCTCTCTATTCATTAGCTAGCTCACACAATATATGAAACACCTAAATTAACCCCCCAAAACCCCTAAACCACCCCCTTTCAAAAAAAAACAAAAACCTCAGCTCCTGCCAGGTGCTGACGCGTGGATGCCTATTGGTCCCGGTTGGTGACACCAACCGGGACAAAAGGCCCTGCCTATTGGTCCCGGTTGGTGGCACCAACCGGGACCAAAGGCCCTCCTGCCTGGGCTCCCCGCACCGGCCACGTGGACGGCCTTTAGTCCTGGTTCATGTAAGAACCGGGACTAAAGGGCTAGGGCATTAGTAACAACCCTTTAGTCCCGGTTCCAGAACCGGGACTAAAGACCCTTATGAACCGGGGTAAAAGCCCCTTTTCCTACTAGTGTGCTGCTAAATATTCCGCCTTTGTTTTCCTTTATGCAGATTATTTCTAAAGATAATGCAAATATAATTTTTTGCGACAATCAGATATTAAGTATTGATCGGAAGAAAGCAAACAGAATCTATCAAAACAACGCAGGTTGTTTCTTTTGAGAACATATAGATTACACAAGTAGACCACCGTGTGTACATGTTGTCCGTTTCACAAGGAAACCGGCAGATGGCTACGACCGCAGCACGGCTGATGAAGTGTCCCGAAGATGAAACATTCAGGTACAAGACAGCTGCTTTTGTTGCAGTTTTTCTCCGGTAATTGTAATACCAATTGATTGCTCTGCGTAGTACAGTAGTAGGCGCTCCTGCACCGAAAATCATACACAGAGATATAATAATTGAAAATATCATACTCCTATGGCGGCGACCAGCCGTCGTCCACTTCCTTTGTATCCCATATCGACGACCACCTCCTTCATCATGCCGTCTCCATGAACGGCGGCGGTAAGACCCGTGAAGTGAAGGTGCAGTCTTCAACAAGGAAGAGTAGAATATGGAAGACGAACTAGCCCACTTGGGACACAATGCCCTGCTCATCCTCGAAGGAGTCTGAGACCTATCCATCGCTAGCACCGGTGGACGTGACGTCGCTGATGGACATGGATGGTCCGTCACTGTCCACTTGCCATGTGCGCCCCGAATGTTGGACAGCAGCGCGTAGGACGGGCACCTGGCAGCCGCGTCCGCGTCTGATTGCAGCAGAACTTCGTTGCGAGCGGCACGTGCGGCCTCGTAGATCGTGCTTTGCTCCGCAACGAAGTTCGGGTTCGCCGTAGATTTGGCCCTCCGCCAGCCGGTGCTGCTCGAGGAGGAACAGGCTGTACCTCTGCGCCTCCTAAGCATGCTGGAACGCCGACATAGGAGCCGACTCAGGCTGCTCCTCCTCCGCCATGACAACGTCATAGTGCGCCTGGGTCTGCTCCATGGTCAGGCCGGCATGCACCGTCGCGGGGTCCGGCGCCGTGTCATCATCGCAGCCAGAGGGATCATCGTTGGAGACCTCAGGTGAGCTGCCCGGTGTGCCCTGCTCGATCCGCCTAGCACGGCGGGACTACCATGCGGCTACAAGAGCGACCACCTCATGTTTCATCTCTGGCGATAGACAATCCCGCAGAGTGTTCCCGCTCGCGGTCATGGCAAATGTGGAGCAAAGGGAGGAGGGCGTGTTCTGGTGTGGAGTTAGTTGGGTGTGGTCGCCTTTAAATAGCGGATATAGGTGAGGCCAAGCGTCTGGGTGCATCAATGCGCGACGCTGGAGTTGTTTCCTTGGGCGGCGAGCCTGCAATGGCGGCATACAGACGGACTGGCATTGGTCGGGTGTGTTAGATATTTGTCCCGTCTCATACAGGAAACGCCACTCCAGCATTGAATAGGCGCGGGCACCCGGGACGCGGCCGGGGCGGCTCCCTCGGTCGGCACGGCGCTTCAATGTCGGTGGCAGTGAGAGGTCGCGTCCGCTTAGGGCCGGCGTCATTGCGGAGCGGCCGCTCTACAGCGGCATGAATACGAGTAGCTGACGCCGAGTGGGACGCATGGGGGCGAGGGAAGAGGGTTTTGGGTGGGTTAGGATGGTCAGGAGCGGGCATGACAGCGGTCCGAAGGCATGCAAAGGTCCCCTAGTTTGTCTCCGGTTTGAGAAAAAAAGCACGTCCATACCGCCCAGCATACCGATACAGTCACATGTTGGATGGCACAACATGTCCGGACAGTGCAGTTCCGACGTATACGGGCGGTTAGAGGGTCTACGTTGGACATGCCTAAAAATGAAAAATATACGTAGAGAAATTGATCTACTTTGTGATTGGGCAGGAGCTCATATGATCTTAAATCTTGAGCCACCTATGGACTGACATCTAACTATGTAAGTGTCTAATCTTTAGACATCATAACATGACGCCCATTTCCTAGTGATTCGCCGTCAGACGCAAATAGGGAGAAGCTACAATTTTGAAACAGCCGAGGTTTTCCATTGAACCGCAAGTCAGTTCCTAGCGTTTCGGCGCGTGGCATAGTAGGAAGCCAAATTGTGAAACAATTGAGGCCATTCGATGGATCACAACACACTTTTTTCGAAAATGAGCGTTTTTTCTTTACTTAAAATATTTAAACATTATATCCGGTCTCTGCATAACTAATATGCACACGATCAAATAAAGGCCTCTCACACAAGCGAAAAATAAAAAGGCGAAATACAAAGAGACATGTAAAATCCGTATAATGTCTAAAGCAGCGGATAAATACTTCCGATGGTGGTGGTAACTGGCACCCACAGACATACTTGGAATTTCACTGATGCGCCGCATTGCTCAACAACCATTCTCTTCACATACTAGCAAGACCCGACTCTACGAACACATACCATGCACACTATATCATACACGCACAGTACATGGCATGCTTAAACAAATTGAATACCACAACACAAACTTTAAAGCCGGGGATTAAGAATACATAACACATCTCTTATACATGAGTAGGTAGATAATTACAAACAAAACATCTCAAAGCATAAAACACATGGGATGGCAGCCCCACCATCCCACCCAAGAGTGCGCCTCGAACGAGCTAGCCAACCGAGCGACCTAACAACTAGGCATCGCCCAAATGACCGGAGTCAAAGTAATCGCCTATGCTTGACTCACCTGCAAAATATTAGGATTGAAATTTCCAATGAGTACTTTCGTACTTGCAAGACTTATACAATTATCTAAAATGAACTAACAACAAGTCCATGGATGTAAAACATAACATAACACCTAGACCAAACACATGGCACAAGAGGTGCCCATTCAACATATCATGTGGTTTTGTACTCCTGGAAATTAAATTATAAGATTGTTATACAGCAAGTCACTGTGATACACCTCGCTACAACTGAAAACAAAGGATACACCTCCATTTCACCATTTTTTGTCAAACAAAAAATGTAGAAGTGATCTGTTCAGTTCACGTCTCAATGGCATCTAAGTGCCTCCTCCAAACCACGAGTAGTGAGCCCGTTGGAAGACGACCAACATAGACACCATTGATATGCTTTACGTGATCCTTTTACCCGGCTCATCGAGGGTACTCCGATTGGTTCACGATAGCAGCCTCCAAACACATGGTTACCCACCATCAACAATTGCGACCACCGCCAACCTGTAATAAACTACCGTTGCTCGCAACTCACTTTACTAGTTCCATAGTTGAGTTAGTCAAAATTAATTTCATGACCCACTGATCATGAACAGCAAGCAACTCCTAGACAAGACACGCAACTCTAGCAGGGATATCACAAAAGGAAATTACCACATGATCACTAGGAGGGTCATCATGACAAGAGATAATCGTTATTTGCAACATGAATAAAGGTATGAGACAAGTTCAACAAGTGGATGTTTGCCTTGTTGATCAAAGTTATGGTATTATTGCTGGTCAATCTCGTAGTACCCCTCGTTTTCAAACTCTATCAAAACGATGAAGAAAAATCCCCAGAAAAGGGTCAGACGAAGCAAAATCAATATCCATGAAGCCCAACATGTTAGCAATGAAAGGAATGCAAGTAATGACATGAAGAAAGATGAAATGAAGCTACTGAAAATTCGAATCTATATTTTTGGGAGCTCCAGAAAGTAAGTTATGCATTTTTTTAGGGAAACGTATATTTCTTGTCCCTAAACTTTCTCAAAAGTATAGAAATTGTTCTTGAACTCCAAAACCGGCAAAAGTTAGTCCCTCAACTTCTCAAAACGGATTAGCTTAGTCCCTTAAGTTTGATAAAAGCGGATTCGTGCTGACTTGGCATGGTTTTGACCGGTTATCGCCCACGTGTCAGTCTTCTTCCTTTCTATCCTGACCTCGGCTGGGCATTTTGTCAACCAGTGGCGCGCACCGAGCAACAAAAGGAGTAGACCGAGTTCGTGTGGCTTGTGACGGCACACACAGAGGGTGCGGGCGACCAGGGAGCTGCGGCACGGCGAGTCTCGCAAGACCAGCAGGGCCGAGGCGGGGCTGTTCTAGCGGCACGGAGGCAAGCGGCGGCTTGGTCTCCGAGAGGCAAACTCGTAACACAACTGCTGTTCCTTGCTGTCTCATTCTCATGGTCCGCCTCGGCCATTGTAAATGACGGCGCCGTCGATGTCTCCCCGTGATCCAGTTCTCATCCACATCCATCACTTAGCGCTCTTAGTTAGATATATTCGCACTTATTCCTGTCATCTGGCCAGATGTGTATATCCAAAAATCGGATTAGTATCGCGCTGTTTTCCGCAAGAAAATCAACGCAAGTCTTACTATGAATTGGACTCAATGTCCCGTGATATGTGACCGATTGCGGCGAAGCGGGAGGCTGATGAGGATACAGAGAAGGGCCATGGCGAAGCTGTGTGGGAGATAGGTCGGGGTAAAGAGCATGTGCTCCAAGTCCGGGGATGCGGACGTGGCCGCCGTCATGGAACACGACGTGGACAGGAGCACGTCGGAGGGACGCACACTTGTCTGTGGGCACCGTTGGATGTTGAGTTTGCTCTTTCGACGTCGCCAAGATTCGTCATTCCCACGTCACGCATGTCATGAGCGCCGTGAGCTGGTCGCGTGGATGCGAGCTCCGGAGCGCGGCGCACAGAGAGGATGGGTCGACGCAGAGCGCTGACGCGTGGAGCTCCGGCATCCTGGACGCGCCCAGATGTATGCCGCCCCACGACCTCGTCGAGCTCGACGCCATAGAGCACGCGGCTGCGTTGCTGCCGGCGTTGAGCCATCTATGCCACACGCGCAGATGCCGACGGCCTACACCGTTGCGCCATGGACGGCTACCCGCGAGCACAATCCCGCCTCGGCCCTTCTTGTCTTGTGAGCCTAGCTGTGTCGTAGTCCCCTGTCCGCCTGCACCCCTGCGCGCGCCAACCGTTCGACAAAATGCCCAGCTTTGGTCAAAATGAGAAGGAAGAAGAAGAGCTCCAATTTTTTTGAATTAGTCTTTTTTGCAGCGCGCTACTTCGAATGTCATTTTTGCTGCGCGCTACTTGATTGGAATTTTTGAATTTGTCATTTTTGCCGCGCACTACTAGAATGTCATTTTTCCGGCGCCCTACTTGAATATTTGGAATTTTTGAATTTGTCTTTTTTGCCGCGCGCTACTCAAATGTTCAAACATCACCAAATTTTACACGAACATCACGCACTTGCATAAAAACAGAATTTTTTTTATTTTTTTTCTATTTTAAATCACATTACTGTTCAGTGGGCTTAGATGAGCCCTGGCACCGAGTTAGACTTTTGAAATAAACCCATCTCTCTCGACTATTCTCAGCCTACGTCCAGCAGCAGCAAGCAGCAACAACTAGCAGCATGAAGGAGGCAAAGGCGGCTCTCACCCTATTCATGGTGTGGTCGGACGGAGCAGGGCAGCAAGAGGACAGACGACAGTGAGCTTCAGACAGTGGCAATGGCGGTCAGCGTCAAGGAAGGAGATGGAGCAACGCAGCTCTAGGTCTTTTTTGAGAAGATGAAGCGGCCGATGAGGAGCTCATTGTGGGTATCCGCTTGCTTGGGGAAGGAGGCGACAAGGGCGGCACACTGCCGGAGGTGAGCACGACGACCTAGCCCCGCCTATTTTCCTGCACGCATGCAACCGACGCGACCACCGGTCAGCAGGGAACGAGGGGGCGCATCCTGGGAACGAAAAAACCTAGGGGAAAACTCACCGGAGGAAGAAAAAGGAGGTCACCCAGGAGGGGGCCACTGGTCAGTGGAATAGGGATAAAAGGAGAAAAATTAATTACATATATAAATATAAATATATATTTCTTTTAATAAATTTTCAGGACCCTAAATGTTTGGTGATTCAAACCACTAGGGAAAAGGCTAGAAAAACTTACAGATGTTATTTACTACCTCCGTTCCTAAATATCACTCTTTCTAGAGATTCCACTGCAGACTACATACGAAGTAAAATGAGTGAATCTATACTCTAAAACATGTCTATATACATCCGTATGTAGTCCGTAGTGGAATCTCTAGACAAACTTATATTTAGGAACGAAGGGAGTATGTTATTTAAACACTCTTGTGAAAAATTTAAAGATTTTCAAAATTATTTGGCCGCCATTAACATTCAAATTTGAATGTGCCCCAAGTTTGGGTTTGAACTGCAAGCAGGTGATATAGAATTCCATAATTCATGAGACTTTTACTGGAGTTTTGAACATACAACTCATAGATATAATATTTCATGAACTTCGAGTAATGGAATCATCACCAAACCAATGTATCACAGATCTGCCATGACTTGAACGTGGACCAAAAACACTTGAATCAAAAACCAAAACTTGTTCAGATTTTTTTTAGGGAATTGAACTTATGGGTGAGATATGACATGTAGGAGCTAACATAACATCCAGGTTAACGATGTTGATGACTAAACACACGCACAATCATTTAGGACCAGATTTGAGTAGAAGAACAAAATTTTAACTTGGAGAGGTTTTGACCATGCAACTAAGTAATTTAAGTGATACCAAGAAATGCATTTGTATTTGTTTAACATGATGACATGATGATGAGCAAGGTCATTACAGTCCTTAAACAACGGGCTAACAAAATGGGTCATTACACCTCACATGGTTAATGTGTTCATGTCACCTGTATTCAGCGCGACAGTGTCAAAAATGAGATGACGGTAATGATTAGCTTCCCCCCTCCTTGGTCTCCACATTGAGGCCCCATTTGATAGCAAAGTATTTTTAAAGTATTCTGACAATACTACAGTTTTTTCAATACTATAGTTCAATTTATTGTGAGGTGTTTGGCTACCCATAAAAACTACAATATTGATACTATGGTATTCCCAAAACCAGAATATTTTCTCTGTCTAATAAAAAGAACCCCACACCTCTTTTTTTAAAAGAGAGCACGCAAAAGAACTGAGTGTCTTCAACTTCTTCCTCACTCCAAGCCTGAGCACTACATCTACTCTATATTGGGCGCCACACCCGTCAAGGTTAATGGAGCCTTTGTCAACATCTTCCGAAGAGCGCCTACATACCCACGAGACCCGATATAATGGGCCGCTCCACCTCGCCTTCTCAGTGCAGTTGCGACAGTTGTGGCAGGGGCCTCCTCGGGCTTGATGGTGGATGTGCTGATGGAGGCCACATTAAGGAATCCTCCTGCTCTGGAGGCAGTCGGGGCGCCCACGAGGAGGAGCCATCCACCTCGGGCGATGCTAGCCAACGCACCGCCAGTCATGCCTCACCCTCATCGGATCGTCGAACTCGAACTCCTGCGCGACCGATTCTTTGCGGTGGAGAAAATTAGTACAGTGATGCCGATGCAAGAGGAAGGAGAGGAGAACGACGATGAGATGGGTTGGCACATAACCGATAACTCATATTTGAGGCGATTCGTGGGGGAATCTACCTACAATACAACCATGTTAGAGGTGTTTTTTCAACTAGAATCACCTCCAATAGTGTGTCAGTTCATTAAATGCGGTTTCACTTTTCTAAATAGCCTAAGCATGCTCATTTGAGGCGGTTAGAGATTTTTATGCTCTTAACCGCCTCTGTGGATCACCTCTAATGCTCGTTTTTTGTACATTGTTAGGGTTAGATTTTTTATGAGAGAAGTTCACTTTACAACCTTGAACAATTCTCTTTGTCCAATAATCAATTTTAAACACTAACAACGATTAAGAATCAACACAAACTCTTCAGACATGTTTGGAAAAAATGTCTGGAATTTTGCAAGAACGAACTTAGAGCAACTCTAGGAGACCCCGCATCCCGCCGGCCCGCAAAACTCGTTTGCAGTTCGCGCAAAACAGCTTTTGCGGTCCGGCGCGGGCTAGCACAGATGCAGACCCTTCAAACGGATCCGTAAAAAAGTATATTCGCGGAATATGCTTTTTTACGGGTCGGCTATACGGGTTCTGCTCTTTGCGCCGCTGCATCCCGCATATCATCAGCCCGCAAATATCAAATCCAACATAATTCAACAATCAAAAACAAACTGAATTATTCAAATCAAACATAAAACAATAATCATCCGCATTACAAATAATTATTCAAATCACCGTAGCAAACTTAAATAGTGCAATACAAAACTTGTCATGAATACAAATACAAATGAATACAAAAATTAGTCACTGTCCAGCCCTTTGCCAATGGTGCTCAACGAGATCTTCCTGAAGTTGAAAGTGTGTGTTTGCATTTTCAATCTCCTTGTATGTCTGAAGAAAAACTCTAATGCGGTTTGGGTCTCTAGCTGGTTTGACACGGCTACCCACATTGTCGTAAAAGAATTCTAAGTTCATTCCTCTTTCATCTTCAATAATCATATTGTGCAGGATAACACAACATGTCATGATGTTCTTCAAGGTTTTCTTATCCCAAAAACGAGCAGGACCACGGACAATGGTAAACCTAGATTGCAAAACACCGAATGCTCTTTCAATGTCTTTTCGGGCTGCCTCTTGCACCCTTGCAAATTCACATTGTTTTTTGTTTTGGGTTCTTTGATGCTCTTGACAAATGTGCATCAAGGAGGGTATATACCATCTGCAAGATAGTACCCCTTTGTGTATTCATGCCCATTGATAGTGTAGTTGCAAGCAGGAGCATCACCACTAGCAAGCCTAGCAAACAAATGAGAGCATTGCAACACATTGATATCATTGAGAGTGCCCGGCATACCAAAAAAGCAATGCCAAATCCATAAATCCTCGGATGCTACGGCCTCTAGCACAATTGTTGCATCACGAGACTTGCCACAATACATTCCTTGCCAAGCCTTGGAGCAAATTTTCCAATTCCAATGCATACAATCAATGCTACCTAGCATGCCAGGCCAACCTCTCCTCTCATTAGCTGCCATTAATTTCTTTGTGTCATCTTCATTGGGTGCCCGAAGATACTTAGGACCAAAAACACGGATAATCACTTTCGCAAATCTATGCACAGACTCAATTGTGCTATCTTCACCAATGCGAAGATACTCATCGGAATAGTCAGCTGGAACGCCATATGCAATCACCCGCATAGCTGCGGAGATTTTTTGATATGCACTAAATCCCTTTAAGCCCGCGACATTCCTTCTTTGAGTAAAATACCGGCAATTTGCCTCGCAAGCTTCAACAAGTTTCACAAAAAGGGATTGGCGCATTCGGTACCTTCTGCGGAAGAGGTGTGCAGGATATGTAGGATTCTCCGCAAAATAATCTTGCATCAACATCTCGTTCCCAAGATGGCGATTTCGAGGAATGCACAGACGCCCGACAGTAGATCCTCGCCTCCTCTTCCGGTACTCGTCTTCATGCTCCTTCACGGCAAGCGCCATGACTAATGTTTGCTACCGAAAGGTCGCAAGCTGTGACGCCCGGATAATCAAGCTGCAGTAAACCTCTGCTAATGGTGCCACGTCACCTCGGTTACTCTTGATAACTCGAGTTAGTTCAAAAACGATTCAAATTAAAATCTAAAATATAGGCAAACAGTAAAATTTTCAAATATCAAAACTAAAATGTTCGGGTTGTGTCAAATAAATCGTAAGTAATTATGGTGGAGAAACCAAGCTTTGATAAAATATTTAAAGGCTCTAAAACAATTAAAACAATAGTGAAAACAATTAAACAAATGCCTATTGAATTTATAAAATGCTAAAACTATTTTATTATGGGTTAAGGATTAATCTCACAGTAGTATGTTGATAAATACAAATTTAGGCACTAGTGGTAATTTTTGTAAAACTAAAAATAAAAGAAACTACAAATAAAAAAAAGAAAATAAGAAAAAGTAAAACAAAACAAATAAAAGCAAAAGGGGGACAACACCCCCCCTCGCTGGGCTTCGGCCCAACTGTTCACCGGGCCAACCAGGCTGGCCCAGCTGCCCACTACTAACCCCCCCACCCCCGGCCGAACCCTAAACCGCTACCACCCACACCCACTCGCTCCCACACAACCCCCACGCCGTTCTCTCCCCCTCCCCGATCCAGATCTGGATCGGGGGAACGAACCCACGACGCCCATCCCCGCCGCCCCGCACGACCCCCCCCCACTCCCTCTCGTTCTCCATCGTCGCCGAGCACCCCACGCCCGATCCCTTGCCGCGTCGGAGCCCCACCTCGCCCGCGCGACCGCGCCCGAGGAACCGTCGCCTGCCGCCGACCCCCAGCGCCCGAGGACGACCCCGCCGTCGCTTCTCGCCGCCACCCGGAGCTCCTCCGCCTCGACTCCGTCGACGCACGCGTCCCCGTCCTCCTCCCCGACGGCCTCCCTCGAGCCTCGTCGCCCCCTGGTCTCTACTCGACCGTGAGGACCCCAACCCCTCTCTTCTCCCCTCTGCTCCCTACCCCCCTGGCCACCGCGCTACCCACGCCCGCGGCCGCCGTCCGGCTTCCGCGCCCGCTGTCACCCTGACACCGCGCGCCCGTTGGCCATCCAGCACGCACATGCATTGCCCCGTCGCCGGCCCCTTCCGCTGGCCACTCCCGATGCCAACGCCCGCTCCTGCCTCGCGCACGCCGCCCTACGCGTCCCGGACGCGCCCGGCTCACGCCACGCACCTGCCCTGCTGGCGTGCTCCACGGCCCCCGTGCCTCTCTCGTTGCTGCCTCACGCCCTCTCCTCCTCTGCACCCGCGCCCTGCTCGCTCCTCGAGCTACTGCTGTGCCGCACGCGTGCTGCCTGCTGCTGCGGCCGCCGCCGCCCCGCGCCGTGGCCTCGCGCTCACCACCCCGCTCCCGGCGACCGCCCTGCTCCATCGCCGGCCCTGGCCGAGGCCCCCCCTGCTACGTGGGCGTGCCCAGCCGAGGCCACGGCCTCGCCCTCGATGGGCGCCTGCAACCGCGCCCGAGACCCGCGCCCGTTCGCCTGCTAGGGCTCCCATGAGCCACTGGCCTTGGGGCCCCACGCCCCCTGGAACGTTTTAATAAAAAAATGATTTAAAATAATAATAATAAATTAAATTAATAAAAATAAATAAATAAATAAATAAATAAATAATAAAGATAATTAATTAACTTAATTAACCCTGTTGATATTAACTAATTAAGATTAATTAACCTAATAACTAATTAACCTAATTAACTACTGTTAATTAGCTAACAGCCCCTGACAGGTGGGACCCACCTGTCAGGTTGACCAGGTCAACGGTCAACATTGACTGCTGACGTCATGCTGATGCATTAATTAAATTTCGAATTAAATTAATTTATTAAATTCTAAAAATGATTTAAATCTTTAAAATTTAATATAAAATAAACCGTAGCTCGGATGGAAAAACTTTGTACATGAAAGTTGCTCAGAACGACGCGACGAATCCGGATACGCAGCCCGTTCGTCCGCCACACATCCCTAACATATCGAACTCGCAACTTTCCCCCTCCGTTTCATCTGTCCGAAAATGCGAAACATCGGGAATACTTTCCCGGATGTTCCCCCCTTCGTAGGTATCACCTCCTACCGCGTTAGGGCATACCTAGCACCGCGTTTTGCCTCCTTATGTTTTGTGATGCTTTGTTTGCTTTGTATTTACTGTTTCTTCCCCCTCTCCTTCTCCGGTAGACTACGAGACCGACGCTGCTGCTGCCCAGCTCGACTACGGAGTTGACGACCCCTCCTTCTTGCCAGAGCAACCAGGCAAGCCCCCCCTTGATCACCAGATATCGCCTATTCTTCTCTATACTTCTTGCATTAGAGTAGTGTAGCATGTTACTGCTTTCGGTTAGTCCTATTCTGTTGCATAGCCTGTCATTGTTGCTACAGTTGTTACCCTTACCTGCTATCCTACTACTTAGTATAGGATGCTAGTGTTCCATCAGTGGCCCTACACTCTTGTCCGTCTGCCATGCTATACTACTGGGCCGTGATCACTTCGGGAGGCGATCACGGGTATATACTATATACTTTATATACATGACACATGTGGTGACTAAAGTCGGGTCGGCTCGTTGAGTACCCGCAAGTGATTCTGATGAGGGGGCTGAAAGGACAGGTGGCTCCATCCCGGTAGAGGTGGGCCTGGGTTCCTGACGGCCCCCGACTGTTACTTTGTGGCGGAGCGACAGGGCAGGTTGAGACCACCTAGGAGAGAGGTGGGCCTGGCCCTGGTCGGCGTTCGCGGATACTTAACACGCTTAACGAGATCTTGGTATTTGATCTGAGTCTAGCCATTTGGTCTATACGCACTAACCAACTACGCGGGAACAGTTATGGGCACTCGACGTCATGGTATCAGCCGAAGCCTTCGTGACGTCAGCGACTGAGTGGCGCGCGCCGGATTGGACTGGAACGCCTACTAGGCTAGGTCTGCTTTTGGCCGCGTTCGCAACGTGCAGGTGTGCAATGGGCGATGGGCCCAGACCCCTGCGCCATAGGATTTAGACCGGCGTGTTGACCTCTCTGTTGTGCCTAGGTGGGGTTGCGACGTGTTGATCTTCCGAGGCCGGGCATGACCCAGAAAAGTGTGTCCGGCCAAATGGTATCGAGCGTGTTGGGTTATGTGCTGCACCCCTGCAGGGAAGTTTATCTATTCGAATAGCCGTGTCCCTCGGTAAAAGGACGACCCGGAGTTGTACCTTGACCTTATGACAACTAGAACTGGATACTTAATAAAACACACCCTTCCAAGTGCCAGATACAACCCGGTGATTGCTCTCTAACAGGGCGACGAGGAGGGGATCGCCAGGTAGGATTATGCTATGCGATGCTACTTGCTGAACTTACCATCTACTCTCTTCTACATGCTGCAAGATGGAGGTGGCCAGAAGCGTAGTCTTCGACAGGATTAGCTATCCCCCTCTCATTCTGGCATTCTGCAGTTCAATCCACCGATATGGCCCTTTACACATATACCCATGCATATGTAGTGTAGCTCCTTGCTTGCGAGTACTTTGGATGAGTACTCACGGTTGCTTTTCTCCCTCTTTTCCCCTTTCTATACCTGATTGTCGCAACCAGATGCTGGAGTCCAGGAGCTAGAGATCCCGAGGATGATTCTACGTGGAGTTCGGCTTCGAGGAGTAGTTAGGAGGTCCCAGGCAGGAGGCCTTGCCTTTTCGATCGTTGCTACTTTTGTGCTAGCCTTCTTAAGGCAAATTTGTTTAACTTATGTCTGTACTCAGATATTGTTGCTTCCGCTGACTCGTCTATGATCGAGCACTTGTATTCGAGCCCTCGAGGCCCCTGGCTTGTATTATGATGCTTGTAGGACTTATTTTATTTTTAGAGTTGTGTTGTGATATCTTCCCGTGAGTCCCTGATCTTGATCGTACACGTTTGCGTGTATGATTAGTGTACGGTCAAATCGGGGGCGTCACAAGTTGGTTTCAGAGCCGACTGCCTGTAGGAATCCCCCTTCCATACTCCTTGGCCGAAGTCGAGTCTAGACATTGCAAAAACTTTTACTAACATGGCTGTGTGGCTTACGGGCCCACGTCGCCATTGGGTGGTATTAGGATCTTTTACTCCTCGATCTTTACTCAGGGACTCTGAACTCTCTCCTATTCGGGTTAAATGATTTTGCTAAAAAGACTAACTGTAGGGTCTCGTAAATACTTTCTCCCAGAGAGCCCCTTATCACAGATGGTCGCCGACTGCACCAGAAGATGTTGAAGATACTCTTCGATCATTCCCGAGACCCTTGTGCCCTCTGCCTTTTCAATTCCCTACTACCGATATATCCATATGGATAACGACATACACTTGTTGTTCATACAATTACTCTGAGTTTCTCTTGTTATTACCAGATACATCGAATTGCTCTCCGGCTTTTAAGAATCCCTTATACCACTGCCTTGTAGTTCCTTGCCGCAGAAATACCCATACGGATAATTACTCGCACCTACCGAGTATCGACTCATCCCCAGTTGATTCATGTACTTCACAATAGTCTTCAAAATACTATTCGATCTTCCGAAAATCCTCAGGAGTCTATTGCTCTTGAAATTCTTGCTTGCTTGCATTATGGTTAATCCCATAAGTATAGTAATCTTATTGGCAGCCTTTGTCACTATCATTTTGAGTCCATGGATTCAATATGTTGCGAATGCTCGCATTCCTAAGTCGAATCCTAGAATTCATCCTTCCGGCTCAGTGTCAGTTTGAACATGAGTAGGTTCCCGACCAATCAAATTGTTGTCAATTTTACCCCTAAGCTTACTAAACCTATCCATCCTTAATCAGAGCGTTTGCTTCTGATCCCTTGAATTTGAAATTATAATTCCTTTGCATTGAGCTTTGAGTTAGTCAGTTGTTTCTATAATCTGATCTCCTTGCATTCTTTCTTCCTCTGGTTGAGTACTGATGCTCACATCAGATCCCTTGTGGACCACCAGACCCTTTGTCGGATTTTATCCGACAATGTCCTTCATATTAACTAAGCTTGTGAGCTTTTCCTCGGATACATAATGCCTTTGGTAAATTGTATCCTCTGCTTTGTGAACCATGCTCTACTTTCGAGCTTGTATTATTTACTCCGAAGTTTGTGGTATATGTTCCTAAGATGCCCTGATGGGTTGAACCTATGCCTTCCTTAATATGTGTGAACTTGAAAGTTTTCACGGGTCATACTCTACTGGTGTGATGTCAGATAAAATTTCAACACACAACTTCGTTGAAGGCGAGAAGTGAATGAAAGGTTATGCATTAAAGAAGTGGGAGTCGACCTTGAACTTTGTGTTCATGCCCATGGACACGATGTAAATCTTATCATGGAAGCTTCTCGTAAAATAGTTACCCCCTTGTTATAAGTTCTTGTATCCGTGGTTTGATCATTTACAAATGTGGTTCTGACCATACTGTTCCCCTTGATTCAATTTCTCAGACAAGTTAAACCACTTGTCCTCTGCAGATCATTGCACCTGTCCAACCTTTACTTTAATCTATCGTCGAGTATTACCCCCTGGTATCTCGAGATAAACACAAAACATCATAACTTCTTATGAGTTCTTCATCAAGTACTACATTCTCACTGATTCCAATTTTTTACGGGCTCTCAGTTATTAAACACTCAAAGACACCGATAACTGAACCGAGTCCGCACTACGGTTCAACAACTTTAGTAATCTTCTTTACTTATGAGTTGGTACCCAAACACGTCATTCCTAGCCTGATTGGCTATATCATTATCGTGCTAAATTTTAAACTGTGCCACCCGGTCCTTCTTCCCGGAGCACAACTTTCGACGGTGAGCAAAGCTTACGTCGATCTTCCTCTCATACCATTTCACCTTGAACAACAAGCTTGATTTCAAGTTTGTGTCATACCCTTGGTTCCAATAACTTTTCGCTTCACCATTCCTTTGACTTGATGTCATTGCCGATCGATTACATCTTCTAGAGACCTCTCGACAAGTGTGTCGTGATCATCGTCAACATTTTAACTTCTTCCGAGATATCAATTGAATTCATGCTGAGAAATTCCATGCTTGTCCCTCGATGATCTATGTTATCATCGACCACATCCATGCCTTCCTTTCAAACACAGACTTGGTCTTGTTTTGAATGAACTTTAAGTTCCTTGCTATCCAGCAATTGTTCTTCTTTACCTTGGAACATTAACATCTATTTTGTCCTCAATGTTGTGAGGATTGCTCCACCTCTTAAGAATTCTTGCTATAATGATACTTCTCACCATCACCATTCTTTCTTGGTCCTCGTGTTGATTCCAACCGGGGTACCCACAAGTGGATGGTGTTGTTTGGATTCTGCACTTCTAGCAACCCTATTGCTTTGAAGTTAATGATCGATAATTCATTCTTAGCCTATCGGTTGCTGAACCACCATTCTAACATTGATCATGCTACCTAACCCCATATTTCGGGTGCACCTTTCAACCAATGTTTAATTGTGTATGTTTTCCTCGAACATACATCATTATACCATTTGATCTGACAAATGTTATCTCCTTGTTCACATAGTTGTGGAAATCCATCTTTTGTTGATCTCGATGAATTGTCGTTGATTCCATCAGCCACCCCCTCATCCTCTCCTTGATTTAATGATGAACTCTTGTTCCGGAACTCGCTTCCATGGTTTAATTCCCGAGATTCATACAATGTCACCTCAACAATTTGTGTTGCACCTTTCTTCTCAGGCATCCCGAGTCTGAGGTATCCTGACACCAATCTGACCTGAATCTTGGTCAGAAATGATCGTTGGAACGTAATTCCAAGAGTTATAACATTGGTCTTTATATAACCCGGTAAGATGATGTCATGCCTAGCACACATGGCCGGATGACCTATTGATATAGTATCCTCTTTACCAAGGTTAGCCATTCTTCCATGAGGAAATTGTAAGACTTATTCCATAAGTTGTTCCTGATGGATCCTTTGTGTATCCATAGCCTGATCTTTACCTAATGACCATGTCAATGCTATCTCGAAGCATGTCTGTGGTACTCCGATTTTCAATAAGAACATTTGAAGCCCAATGCTAAATGTTTCTTGCTCAATTATCCAAACACCGTTGTTTGGGTAATGACATGAAATTCCTCTCCCCTTACCTAAATGGTTTTCTACATTATATCCTGTCACGGATATCATACCCTGCTTGTCCTTGGGAAGGATATACCCTTGAAATATGTGTTTTAACACATTTTCCTTTCCATTGTTCTGTTTAATCTGATAATCATATTTTCCTTTCCATTGGTTGGTTTAAACTTTCTGGTGATCTATATGATCTAAGCAGTAGTATTCTCCTGCTTATGTAAACACCTCGGTGTACAATTCTGTCAGTAAGACCCTGTTACTATTGTCGATGATATTCCGGTAACCACCGATGGACGAGAACTTTGCCTATTGGTCCGCCTCGTTCAAAGAGCAGGAAAATGGTTCTCTTCGTCCCTCGCCCTTGGTACCGACGATGTTGCCGACATAACTGACATGCTACGCTCTGACATGCCTTGCTATCATGACCGTGCAAGATGTCACCGCTCCTATTTTTAACCCACATGGTGGGCCCCTAACCCACAGAGGTGGGCCCATAACCCACAGTTCCACAGGATCAAAACCTGACTCTCCTATACCCCCTGTTCCCAAATTTATTCATCGCCCGTGGCCTCGTATGTGATTCACGGACCACCGTCCTACTGATCTATACTGGCATCAGACATAATACTTACTCCGATTGCTTTGAACCCCTTTCACACTTTGTTTCAGGCTTCGAACGATTGCCTACCCGTTTGAAACTTCTCATGGTACTTTCTAACTTGCTCTCGGCTTTTTCTTAAGATTTAGTTCGAGAGTTACTTTCCGCCACCTTCCCCGATGATATTGACCAGATAGTCAACCTTGCAGAGGTCCTTTCTCCCAGAATACCCCCTTATTCTTTCGTAAGTACGATGGAGTTCCCGAAGAAAGGACGACAACTTCATCATGATGACCTGAAACAGCAGAATGAAGACATCAACGTAATGGATCAACCTCTTCGAGAAGAACAACCAAGACCAAGAACACTCCCTAGAATTTCGTAACCCGAACCTTCCCCCTTTACTTCCCTCTTAAATCTCGGGACGAGATTTCTTGTAGTGGAGGAGAATTGTGACGCCCGGATAATCAAGCTACAGTAAACCTCTGCTAATGGTGCCACGTCACCTCGGTTACTGTTGATAACTCGAGTTAGTTCAAAAACGATTCAAATTAAAATCTAAAATATAGGCAAACAGTAAAATTTTCAAATATCAAAACTAAAATGTTCGGGTTGTGTCAAATAAATCGTAAGTAATTATGGTGGAGAAACCAAGCTTTGATAAAATATTTAAAGGCTCTAAAACAATTAAAACAATAGTGAAAAAAATTAAACAAATGCCTATTGAATTTATAAAATGCTAAAACTATTTTATTATGGGTTAAGGATTAATCTCACAGTAGTTTGTTGATAAATACAAATTTAGGCACTAGTGGTAATTTTTGTAAAACTAAAAATAAAAGAAACTACAAATAAAAAAAGAAAATAAGAAAAAGTAAAGACAAAACAAATAAAAGCAAAAGGGGGACAACACCCCCCTCGCTGGGCTTCGGCCCAACTGTTCACCGGGCCAACCAGGCTGGCCCAGCTGCCCACTACTAACCCCCCCCCACCCCCGGCCGAACCCTAAACCGCTACCACCCACACCCACTCGCTCCCACACAACCCCCACGCCGTTCTCTCCCCCTCCCCGATCCAGATCTGGATCGGGGGAACGAACCCATGACGCCCATCCCCGTCGCCCCGCACGACCCCCCCACTCCCTCTCGTTCTCCATCGTCGCCGAGCACCCCACGCCCGATCCCTTGCCGCGCCGGAGCCCCACCTCGCCCGCGCGACCGCGCCCGAGGAACTGTCGCCTACCGCCGACCCCCAGCGCCCGAGGACGACCCCGCCGTCACTTCTCGCCGCCACCTGGAGCTCCTCCGCCTCGACTCCGTCGACGCACGCGTCCCCGTCCTCCTCCCCGACGACCTCCCTCGAGCCTCGTCGTCCCCTGGTCTCTACTCGACCGTGAGGAGCCCAACCCCTCTCTTCTCCCCTCTGCTCCCTACCCCCCTGGCCACCGCGCTGCCCACGCCCGCGGCCGCCGTCGGGCTTCCGCGCCCGCGGTCACCCTGACGCCGCGCGCCCGTTGGCCGTCCAGCACGCACATGCATCGCCCCGTCGCCGGCCCCTTCCGCTGGCCACTCCCGATGCCAACGCCCGCTCCTGCCTCGCGCACGCCGCCCTACGCGTCCCGGACGCGCCTGGCTCACGCCACGCACCTGCCCCGCTGGCGTGCTCCACGGCCCCCGTGCCTCTCTTGTTGCTGCCTCGCGCCCTCGCCTCCTCTGCACCCGCGCCCTGCTCGCTCCTCGAGCTACTTCTGTGCCGCACGCGTGCTGCGTGTTGCTGCGGCCGCCGCCGCCCCGCGCCGTGGCCTCGCGCTTACCACCCCGCTCCCGGCGACCGCCCTGCTCCATCGCCGGCCCTGGCCGAGGCCCCCCTGCTACGCGGGCGTGCCCAGCCGAGGCCACGGCCTCGCCCTCGATGGGCGCTTGCAACCGCGCCCGAGACCCGCGCCCGTTCGCCCGCTAGGGCTCCCGTGAGCCACTGGCCTTGGGGCCCCACGCCCCCTTGGAACGTTTTAATAAAAAAATGATTTTAAAAAATAATAATAAATTAAATTAATAAAAATAAATAAATAATAAAGATAATTAATTAACTTAATTAACCCTGTTAATATTAACTAATTAAGATTAATTAACCTAATAACTAATTAACCTAATTAACTACTGTTAATGAGGTAACAGCCCCTGACAGGTGGGACCCCCTGTCAGGTTGACCAGGTCAACGGTCAACGTTGACTGCTGACGTCATACTGATGCATTAATTAAATTTCGAATTAAATTAATTTATAAAACACCTGTCAGGTTGACCAGGTCAACGGTCAACGTTGACTGCTGACGTCATGCTGACGTCATACTGATGCATTATTTATTTTTATTAATTTAATTTATTATTATTATTTAAAATCATTTTTTTATTAAAACGTTCCAGGGGGCGTGGGGCCCCAAGGCCAGTGGCTCACGGGAGCCCTAGCGGGCGAACGACCGCGGGTCTCGGGCGCGGTTGCAGGTGCCCATCGAGGGCGAGGCCGTGGCCTCGGCTGGGCACGCCCTCGTAGCAGGGGGGGCCTCGGCCAGGGCCGGCGATGGAGCAGGGCGGTCGCCGGGAGCGGGGTGGTGAGCGCGAGGCCACGGCGCGGGGCGGCGGCGGCCGCAGCAGCAGGCAGCACGCGTGCGGCACAGCAGTAGCTCGAGGAGCGAGCAGGGCGGGGGTGCAGAGGAGGCGAGGGCGCGAGGCAGCAACGAGAGAGGCACGGGGGCCGTGGAGCACGCCAGCGGGGCAGGTGCGTGGCGTGAGCCGGGCGCGTCCGGGACGCGTAGGGCGGCGTGCGCGAGGCAGGAGCGGGCGTTGGCATCGGGAGTGGCCAGCGGAAGGGGCCGGCGACGGGGCGATGCATGTGCGTGCTGGACGGCCAACGGGCGCGCGGCATCAGGGTGACCGCGGGCGCGGAAGCCGGACGGCGGCCGCGGGCGTGGGCAGCGCGGTGGCCAGGGGGTAGGGAGCAGAGGGGAGAAGAGAGGGGTTGGGGTCCTCACGGTCGAGTAGAGACCAGGGGGCGACGAGGCTCGAGGTAGGCCGTCGGGGAGGAGGACGGGGACGCGTGCGTCGACGGAGTCGAGGCGGAGGAGCTCCGGGTGGCGGCGAGAAGCGACGGCGGGGTCGTCCTCGGGCGCTGGGGGTCGGCGGCAGGCGACGGTTCCTCGGGCGCGGTCGCGCGGGCGAGGTGGGGCTCCGGCGCGGCAAGGGATCGGGCGTGGGGTGCTCGGCGACGATGGAGAACGAGAGGGAGTGGGGGGGTCGTGCGGGGCGACGGGGATGGGCGTCGTGGGTTCGTTCCCCCGATCCAGATCTGGATCGGGGAGGGGGAGAGAACGGCGTGGGGGTTGTGTGGGAGCGAGTGGGTGTGGGTGGTAGCGGTTTAGGGTTCGGCCGGGGGTGGGGGGGTTAGTAGTGGGCAGCTGGGCCAGCCTGGTTGGCCCGGTGAACAGTTGGGCCGAAGCCCAGCGAGGGGGGGTTTTGTCCCCCTTTTGCTTTTATTTGTTTTGTCTTTACTTTTTCTTATTTTCTTTTTTTATTTGTAGTTTCTTTTTTTAGTTTTACAAAAAATTACCACTAGTGCCTAAATTTGTATTTATCAACAAACTACTGTGAGATTAATCCTTAACCCATAATAAAATAGTTTTAGCATTTTATAAATTCAATAGGCATTTGTTTAATTGTTTTCACTATTGTTTTAATTGTTTTAGAGCCTTTAAATATTTTATCAAAGCTTGGTTTCTCCATCATAATTACTTACGATTTATTTGACACAACCCGAACATTTTAGTTTTGATATTTGAAAATTTTACTGTTTGCCTATATTTTAGATTTTAATTTGAATCGTTTTTGAACTAACTCGAGTTATCAACAGTAACCGAGGTGACGTGGCACCATTAGCAGAGGTTTACTGTAGCTTGATTATCCGGGCGTCACACAAGCATGGTCTCCACATCCGAGTCGCCCGAATCGGATAGCAAGAACTTCTCGCACGGGGTCAACTCCATCTACACGCACACCGGCGCGTCAATCTACTACATAGCTCGCAAAAATCACAAAAAGGGACTAACCGGTGGCGGGTGATCCCGGGCGGCGAGAAGGAGGGTGCGCTCGACGGTGGTCGATCCCCAACGGCGGCGGCGACGGGGGGCGGCTCTTCTCGCTGGATCCGGAGGGGCGGTGCAGCGGCTCGGCGCGGGAGGGTGTGGGGTGGCCCCGCGGAGCGATTCCGCCCGCAGATATGGCCGGAATCGCCGGCGGCGGGCGGGCGGCGGCGGAAGGAGGGGGAAAAGAGCACGGGGCTGAAATGTCCCTCCCGCCAACTGCTTCTCTGTGATGCAGGGCACCACAGCCGCGAGGGGGAAACCCGCGTTTTCCCGGGTTGGGGTCGGGAATTTGCCGCGCCCCCCAAAAATTTTTGCGGGCCGGGGCAGGATGCAGGGTCTGGTCGGGGAGGCTTTCCGGCCCGTACCCGCATTTTGGCGGTTATTTTGCGGGTCGGGGGCGGATGCGGGGTCTGCTAGAGTTGCTCTTAGTCTTGTTTTTATATAATTATATACAAAATTTCTAGTATCATTTTTTTGACAATATTTGGCCAAAAAAGGCATTAGGTTGACGTGGCTGCTGACTAGGCTAATTGACTAGACGGTCGACGGGTCAAACCCAGCCTACTTAGTGAAAACCAGTTTCAAGGGAAGGAATGGTTGAGTCCTAGCTGATTCTGTAGTTCGAGTTGAATCTTATATGATTTTAGAGCTCAGGGTTGAATGTTGCACAAACCAAATAGTTCAGGGTTGTAACGTGGACTTTTCTCTTTTTTTTTAGGATTTTTTTTATTTAGGGTTAGGGTTAGATTTCTGGTTTAGGGCTGGAGTTTGCCAATTAGGGTTCATTGTTTTGGATTAGATTTAAGATAAGTAATGTTAATAAAATTGACATCCAACATTAAGTGGTAAATGGCATACAACCAAAGTGGTAAATGGATTTGTTTGGGGGGTGGGGGGGGGGTGGTAGACCTCTTTTTGTTGCGCGTAGCCACACACAAAAAATATTATGGTCAAGTTTAAATATTGTGCCAAAGATGCTCCACCAAATGTGAGATTTGTTGCTCGACCCGAACACTGAATTTTTAGTAAGAGCCCACGCAAAGCCTGAAAACCCAGCCCATAGCCCGATCCAAAATTCTGGAAATAGAAGCCCGATCCCAACCCCAACTATATTATAGGCCGAGCTAGGGTTTATTTCAAGGCAAATTTTAAGATGCTCTCTCTTACCCCTTATTTTCACATTAGAGGTAAGAAGGTAAGAGTTACTCAGACGCATTACTTTATGAAATTAACGGCTCAGATCTATTATATCTCTTACCTCTCATATGAAAAATATGAGGTAAGAGGGAGCATGTCAAATGGTGCCGTCTAGCCTTCCACAGTTCCACCTAGTGCCTTTGTAATAACTGACATGGCGATGGTTGAAGCACTTGCATATAGGGAAGGCCTTAACTCTGGCAGAGGCCAACTGATTAAGTCTAGAACACTTTCTTTTAATTGTAAGTTTACTTTCGAAGGTAGAGCAGCAAACAATGATGCTGATAGATTAGCCAAGTTCTCGTATTCTTTGGATCAGGGAAGACATATATGGATATCGGTACCTCACTATCCTTGTGTATCCCACAACTCGTGAAATTTGAGCAATAAAACTTGGTTTAAACCCCTAAATAAACCTAGTGCCTTTGTTACCGCTCAAAATAAATAAATAAACCTAGTGCCTTTGTTACCGCTCAAAATAAATAAAAAACTTAGTGCCTTTGTCTGTCTAAAGGAAAATACAAAAAACCTACTTACTGTGCCTAAAATAAATGAAAGCACGGCCCCGTCTGTCCTGCGAGCCGCCATTACAGTCTTTGTCTTGGTTCAAGCAATGGAAAGCTAATCTCCGCCTCACACTTGAGTTCAACATCAACTCCTCTCTCTCTCCCTCTCTACCTCTCTCTCTCGGTGAGCTGAGCCATGGCGGAGCTGCCGCTCGCGGGGGGCTTGCTGGACCTGCGCCCCGGCAAGCTCTCCCCGAAGCCCCCGCCCCCGCCGCTGCCCATGCCCTGCCGCCGGACCCCGCCGCGCTCCCAGGTCGCCGCGGCCGTGGCATCGCCGTGCCGCGCCGTCCCCGAGCTCCACTCCACCACCGGTAAGCAGTAACGGCGCCCCCTCACTCCTCGTCCCCTTCCCCGCCTGATTCGATTCGCTCCGGCGTAAGTCCTTTGCCGTGGCCGCAGAGCTGGCGGACGGGAGCGTCGTGTTCCACTTCGCGCACCCGCCTGTCAAAGACCGCCCGGAGCCCACGGCGTCCGGTCCCGGCGCGGATGCCCCGGCCTCGCCGCGGCCGGAGCTGCGCGTCGAGGAGCCGAATCCACACACGGTGGCTGACGCCGGTGAGATTTCGCTGGCCTCGTCGGAGGAGCCTGAACAGGCCGTCGGCTCCGGCGTCGGTGTTGAAGCGGAGGCCGGGTTCGCTAGTGGAAGGACGGTCCCTCCGGCCGATTGCCAGCTCGATACTGACGGCAATGGAGTTGAGCTTGGTGCCTTGGAGGAGGGTGAGACTGTAGAGGCGGGCATGACGGGGCCTGCTGGTTTGGAGGATGCAGATGCGGATGGGGGGGCTTCGTCGGAAGGCTCTGACACTGGCGTGGATGCAGAGTCTAGAGGCGACGACCAAGGGGCCACGGAATCCGGAGTTACCATCCCACCAGCAACGGTATGCGTTCCTCCGTGTGCTGAATTACTCTCTGATTTTTTGACTTGATGTGCCATAGATAGTGTTCTCATCATTCTCAGTCTTGCTCTGTTCGATGTGGATGCACCATTCTTGTAGCTTGAGTACTTTGTGATGTGTCTGCGAATTTCATCAGCCGTAAAAAGACTGATTTCTTCAGAGATGCTGCAAAAACAGTAAATTTGTAACATTGTTAATTAGCTCATCTAGGTTTGTAGTTCACATTCATGGTCGTTTTTTCAGACCCTGCTACGGTAGTTGAGCTTCTGAACACACCCCAAACAGAACAAAGGCGTTCAGCATCTGTTGAATATACTCCTGGTTTTCTGTTTCGAGTGATCACGGACCATAACTTTTACCTTTTTTCTCGAACAAACCGTAACCTTTTATGTTTGTTTTTGTGGGAATCAGTTGTTGTGCCATCGCTTTCCCCATCTGTTCATGTTCTGGATCATGCTTGATTTCGTGTGTTGCTGTCATGATATTTTTGTTTCCCTCGCTCCTCGTCTAGTTGACCATATATTTTTAGGGACCACATCCTACACTACTGCCTCAGGGCTCAGGGTCCGGTGTTTAAGGCCCATCGCATTATTGGTCAAACTCTGACCATTAATCTAACAAACAAAATATGGGTTATATATAGAAAAAATTATACCATTGGAAACTTATTTCAAATACGAATCCGATATTATACTCTTTTGTAGCCACTTATGTTTTGCTAGTTTGATCCAAAATATGAGGGGGGCTTACATACCCAAAAAGAGGGGGTAATAAACACCGTCTTTCTATGAAATCAACATACGAGATAGGTATACCAAATGAAGTGAAGCATGCATACACCATGAAACTTTGGTCTGGAAATTTAACTGCAAAATGGACATGTCCTTGACCATGTCTTCTTAGGGACCACATCTTATACTGAAGAACACTGCCTGTGTGAGAAATTAACACATGAAATGCATGCATGCCGGTACCAGTTGAAGTGATGCAAACATACACCTTGAAACTATGATCTGGAAACTCAAGTGTAAGGTGGAAATACCTTTTGAGCAAGACATGTACTTCTGGCTTGTGGGTATAGAACTTATGCTATGAATTAGATGTCTCTTGGTGGTATTCAGTTGGATACATGCAGTTTAGTGGCTAACCATTGCTCCTTTTTCCACAATAGGGAGAAGTTCGCAACAAGGTGAATCGGGAAAAGAACACTTCAGAAGTGAAGAGTTCTGATAGGCATGACTTTCTTCACCTCACTTCTATTTCAAATATTTCAATTTTCAAACTATAGGTGGTCAGTATCATCTTTTCCATATAATCCGTCTGTGCTGCTATTTCTTGTAAAGATGAATACGCCATACATATATATTGTCTTCATATAGTTGTGCATCTCTGTAACCAAATGTTATGGCTTTTACTGTATTTGAACTTTTAACACAATCTTACCGGAATGATCTGATCATTCTTTCTTGTTCAATATTCATATATAGGACGGTTCCAGTAGCCTCGTCAACGCTTTTGTTGACTTCGGGTGCTGCAATCTTGCCTCATCCTTCAAAGGTAATAACTGTCCTGCGTCTGCATTCTCTAAATGGCAGAAGCAATTTCACTTATTCTTTTGAGAAACACAATTTCACCTATTTATAATGTCAGTTGCTCACCCGTCTTTTCAGTACTTCATCTGATCCCAAAAGATGGTTGTTTTTCTACTCTTCAGGATACCCAAGTCTTCGCAGTAACTTTTAAAGTAGCACATAAAAAACTGTAAAGTAATATTTTGGAAACATATTGATCTGCCTACACAATTATTTTCGCCAGTCTAGATATATATAATGAAAATTCCAGGTTGAAAATGGAGATGTGTTGTGTTGTGTTATGTATCCTACTTCGATAAAATTGTGTCTGGAGGAAATAACTGGGTTAATACTTTGAACTTTGCAGTTCTCATAGAACATACAAAAATTTCATCATAGTACAATTTATTTATCCATGGCAATACATGCAGTACACTGGCAGTCCAGTGGCAGAGCCAGGAATTATGTACAGGGTGTGCACACCAAAATTTTCCTGGGTTGCCTTCTGATGGGCTGTAGTCTGCACTCTGTAGACCTGGTCCTAAACTGTTCTCAAAATTTCTGGGTGTGCCTGGGCTCACCTGGCCCACCCTCTAGAACTGCCTATGTGGCAGTCAATGCTACCAGTAACATATATTTTATTATCTCTCTCATGGGCCATCATAAGGCTAATCCAAGCTCCCGCTGACGCTTTGGCTGTGATATCTGTATAATTTTCCCAGGCAGCGACAGGCGGAGAAGATGCTTATTTTATTGAACACAATGGTTGGTTTGGTGTGGCAGATGGAGTTGGTCAGTGGTCATTTGAAGGTTAGTAGGTTCATTTTCTTTGGTTTTGATTCTGTAGTTTAACCTTATGTATCATGCCTGGCCTTCTAGACACCAAATTCCCCCATTCAATTGGTGATGCTAGTCTTAAATCTTAATGTTAGATTGCTTTTCAAAGGCAGTTTGTTACCCCCTTTGTCCTGAAATATCAGGCACTCTTGACCTTGTACAGTCTCCATTGTATAATTTTGACTATAATTTCGATTATAACTTGCCTAAAATTAGTAACAAGGTATATATATAAAATAAAACTTTTGCAACAAAAATACAATAACAGTATTCTTGCATGCTCAATCCATATAATTCTGCACCTTATATTTCTGGACAAAGGGAGTTAAGATAACTGGTCATAAGTCTTAACTCACTGTTGGTGGTCGGCCATTAACTTTAGCAACATTCCTTCTCAAAGCCCTGAAAAGCGGGGCCATACAAACGTACACGTACAACAGCAAGCGATCCCCGCCAGAATCTTCATGCCTCCTGCCGGATGCCATCTCCCCTCACCCCTCACCAATCCCTTCACTCATTTTCATGTCAACAAGCTTCTTTCTTTAGCTTTTCACTTTAAATGTTTCATGTCAGCAGGCAAGTTTGTGGTCTATTTTTTTTGGACATATTACTATAGATGTAAAATCTCATGAATATAACATCGACTGGGACATAACGAAGTTTCAGTCGACTGAGATTTAGCGAGACTGATTACTTTAGTAAACCATGCTCCATCTCTTTTTTTCTGGTACCGTAGCATGGGCACCTTGCTTGGCCAGTAGAATGCGTATTCTTTAGGAAAGGCAACTATCGATATGTGGGGAAAAAGTTATTGACTGATCGCTACTTCTACCTTCTGTGGATGTTCAGCAGAAGTAACTAACATATACCAATATAAGATAGGGATGCTGTTTTGTAGTAAGAAACACCTTTTGCATAATTTAGGTTTAAAACATAAATCTTCTTTTTCTGGACCCTGGAAGCTTAATAAGAGTTGAAGTTCTCTTGAAATATTGCTGTAAGCAGGTACTTATGACAATTTAGTGAGAAATCAAGAACCGATTTAGTCTGGTTTGCATCCAGTGCTATAATAAGGTACATAGATCAAGTACTACCAGTGCCAGGACGATGACAAGAACTAAGTTGTAAGGGTTAGGCAATGACCATTGAGCTGCAAAATGACAATTCAATTCCTTGGAAAAGCAAAGCGTGACATGTGCACCAACTATAGACTTAAGAGATGTGTCAAGCCTCGAGTGCTCTTACCTCTTATTATTTTGTTTGTGTAATAATTAATTCATAAGATATGATTGATTACAATTCCATATGTTTATTTGTAAGAGAAACATATTTTGTATGTTTATACCTCAGAAATATGCGGATAAATATGTTGATTGACAAGTTGAAACAGAAAAAGTAGAAAACGGCAGGATCTGAGAGATGCGTATTGATTTAAGATGTGCACTACCGAACACATTATATTTGTACGTACTCCCAGCCAAAGGTTTACATCAGTTTAATTTGGCTCTGGGTACAAGAAGTAGGATCATCACTCTTTAGAGGATTAATGTCCTAATTCCTAAATGCCAGCCTTTGTTCACAGCCTCTATAGACATGCGCAGACAATTTTCTTCCTGAGATGTGGTCTTCAAGACTTCAAGTTAGGGCGCATTACTGTCAATATAGGTTTGCACAGGATAACTATAAATATCATGACTTTAGCTCATGTTTTTTTTACCTGACGTCTAGCAAATGTGTATTTGAAATGTAGTGCACATGGTTACTCATAGGCATGCCACAGTGCTAATTTTGTTGTTGTAATATTTGTACTTAGGAATCAACGCAGGGCTTTATGCAAGAGAGCTAATGGATGGCTGTAAAAAAGTAATTGCGGAAAGTGAAGGAGGCTCTGAGCTTTCACCCGAGCAAGTTCTCTCCAAGGCTGCAGCAGAAGCAAGGTCTCCTGGTTCTTCGACTGTCTTAGTTGCTCACTTTGATGGCCAGGTCTGTTATTTTATCAAGAACGTCACATTTCTTATTTCTCCTCGTATCATACTAACTTATTGGACCCATCATTGTTACAGCTCCTTCATGTATCAAATATCGGAGACTCGGGGTTTCTGGTGATAAGGAATGGAGAAGTACACGCAAAATCAAAACCAATGGTTTATGGCTTCAATTTTCCACATCAAATTGAGAAAGGGGTTGATCCCTTAACCCTTGTAGAGGTGATTTTTTTTTGGTACCAAGTCTAGTCCCGCACCATATGAATAATTGAAAACCAACACTTGTTTCCACTGCGTTTTTCAGAATTATACCATTGACATAGAGGAAGGCGATGTCATTATAGCAGCGACCGATGGCCTTTTCGACAACGTCTACGAGCAAGAAGCGGCAGCCATGATCTCGAAATCTTTGCAGGCAGATCTAAAACCAGCGGTAGAATCATCAACTTGCTTTCTAAATAAAAATTACCCTGAATCTCGGTCTCAAGATTAAATGATGGCACGACTGGCTATTCTACTCGCAGGAGATGGCCGAGCACCTTGCTGCCAGGGCACATGAGGTAGGGAGGTCTGGAGCAGGGAGAAGCCCATTTTCAGACTCTGCCGTCGCAGCGGGTTACCTAGGTTTCAGCGGGGGGAAACTGGACGACACAGCCGTCGTTGTGTCGATCGTCAGGAGATCTGAAGCTTAAGCTGTAGAAGGCCCCCGAGGTGACAAGCTACTATTTTGGTCGCAGGCAGCTGCACGCACTGTCTGGGAAAGTGTTGCATCAGTAGTTCAGAAATTGCGCGACAAGAAGTGCAGTGGTGTGCATGGCAAAGTTCGCCTATGTAAGTAGTCTAATTCAAGAAGCACATGGTACAGCACACACCTGGTCTGGTTTGGTCTGGTCTGATCTGATGAGCAAGGCGCAATTCGCGCATGTAAGTAAGTGATCTAAATTTATGTTTGGTGTTGGTGTTGTGTGTAAATTTTGGGCTGTAGAAATATGATGCATGATGCATTTGAACTGTAATATTCACGATCAAAACATGATCAGAAATTCGTGGCGTCAAGTTGTTACTGGTACATCCCCACACTGTCAATTGTAGCCCTAGGGAATTGGTCAGACACTCGCCGACTCCTCTAGGCACTTGCGGATGGAGAAGCAGCCCTAGGGAATTGGTCGGGCTATGGAGGTGTTCGACATCGGTCGAGACCTTGTCAGGTAAAGCGAACCCTTGTCGGCGTGGTCATAGTGGGTGTGGTGGCCAATCTCCTAAATCAGTGTAAACCGAAGGTTGTTGTATCCTTCTATTAGTGAGGATACACCTTTTCCATGATGAATCTAGTTCTAGAAAGAAAGAAAAAACTCTCCATCCAAATATACAAGGTCTCTTTGAATTTTGAGGCTAATTTTTAGCCTTAGTTTGACTAACAAAGTATAAACTATATGCAACAGCATTTATACCATCAAATTCATATCTGAAAGAGGTTTTCAGTGCTATAAATTTTATGGCATATACTTCACATTTTATCAGTAAAATTTATGTTCAAAATTAGAATCAAATATTGTACTCAAAGAAAAAGGCAGATGAAAGTTCTTCGACAAGTATTACATTCCTTCCCCCAAATTAAACTCGCCAGCCTCCTACAAAAACATATATAAACCAGAGTGCCCATAGCATGGTATGGTAATGGAAGCACAAAAAGGACAGATGATACAAGGAATTCTGACTCAACACAGAGCCATATATATGTATTTCAGAGGTAAGAACCGAAGTTAGGTACATTGCGGTTATCACCAGAGACAATAATACATCAGTAAAAAAGGGAATTATCAGATCTTACAAATTCTGGTTGTGCGTGAAAATCAAATATAGTTATGATGATCCAGTGTAACCTGGAGCCACAAGACTGTTGACCTACGCCAATCTACCAACCAATAAACATGTTTTGGCCAGCCAGAAAAATGGATATGCGTACAATTATTTTCCTAGGTTTGAGACTTGCAACTTTGAAAAATGTAATTCAAATAAAACTTTAGCCTCAGGATTAGGTTACTTTATGAGTTGTTTTTACTCTATAGTTGACAGAGCGGATATACACCAACCTGGAGCAAAGCTCCCACAATTTTCGGCAAATGGATCAACGTAGCCATGACTTCTAAGTGCTAACTGATCTCCCTCAAAAAGAAATGATGCTAACTGTTCTCCATCAAAAAGAAAAGGTGATACCTGATCTAGCCCTTTGCCTTATCCACGGACTATAAATTGAACTGATGGCTACAACACATTTCAAAGGATCACTACAAGCACCCCAAAACAGCGTGTCAACTATTTGACTCACCATTTGCCTTGCCTCTGTCCCGTTTAGTGTCCTGCTGTGTCGCATCTGGCGGAGCATTAGTAGCATCCTTGGTGTCCTTAATCTTGACTGATGCTAGCTGACTATCACTTCCATCGCTTTTTGAAGCAGAGGCCTTATCAGGAGATGATGTCTCACCTTTCTTCAGAGATTCCTCTTTCGTAAGGGCAGGACTTCTCAATTTTTCCTCTGCAATTTCCTTAACGACACCCTCTAATGTATCTAACCTGACTAAAACCGTTGCCAGCTTCGAATCGGCATCCTCCTTAACAGAGTCGGCTTCAAGTTGTTTCTGTTTCTCTACTTCCTCGATTTTTTTCCTTTTTACTTCTGCTTCCTGAGACAAGCAACATAAAACTCTATCAGTAAATGTTTACTGAATAAGCCTTTCATATCGTGACAAGAATCTATCAAGTGCCAGAATAACATGTGGAATGTCTGGAGTTATGCTAATTTTAGTTTTACTTGAACACCGGATGGTTTCCACATAAAAGTATAGTTTCCTATTGAAATATACGGAATTCGGAGCAAACGTCCAACCTTCAGACTAGCAACTGTTTGTACAACTTGATATTTAAAGTATACTTTCAGAACAGAAACTATGACATTCTTTAGAAACCTGTAACTGCTTAAGGTGTATATATCCGCTGTATCACACATAATATTTCCTGTGAACAAACCAATTGATGGCGATGGTCTGTTTGCATTGAGATATTTCCAACAGCCAGATTTGCTACCAACAGTTGAGATTGAAAAGGGACTGCTCACCAATCACTTAATACTTTTTTGTGGAAATACCAAAATCTATCATGAAATTGCAGATATGTAAACATGTAGCATAACATTTTTAGCCCGTAGGGAACAAACATGTTTCTAGTAAGTAACTGATAGCATTAATAGTAGAGTGCAATTTTTTTTAGTGAAAAGTAACAAGGTTGGTGTGTTCATACTTCACAATGTAGAAAGAGAACTCCAAAATAGAGTATCTACCCGCAGGATCTCCTAATAAAATGGCTCAGTAACCAATGTAACTGAAAAAAAAGTGCTACATGTGCCTCGGCACATAAATAACATATCTGGCAGAGAGTGATCACTATAACATCGATGGTTTGAAAAGTCCACAGCACATGAACTAACAATTTCAACTGCCCTAACAGGTTCCATTGTACGTGCATTTAGGTTAAAACTTTATCACAGAGCTTTAACCAAGGGCGCATTTAGAATGCTGAATGATCATGACTAAGAGTACTTGGCTTAAGAGCCAATGTCATACAAGTCAAACTCTTTCACTTAGTAGCTCCAAAGGATCAGTTATGTAGCATTGATATATGAAAACAAGTTGCATCATAATGTTCACTAAATAATAAGATATCAATAGGTCATATTTATGCCCACTGTTGTACAAGATTCAAAATTTTCAGAGATCCTTTATTCCAAAGGAAACTGCGCAGTATGAGGGAATCACAGCATATTACCGCTTCCATCCTTTTGATCTCACTTCGCGCATACTGGGCTACCAAATAGACAGCTGCACACCAAAACAAAAGCCGCAATGTAAACATAGAAAACTGAAAAGAACTCCCAATTTCACATTTGACATCCCAAAGATTACATATCAGAAATGAATGAAGTTTATCATGAAACAAACCTAGTGAGGGCATGCAAACAAAGAAGAGCTGTACAAGGTGGAAGTCAAGCCTGAAATACAAAAGAATTATAGAAATCAAAAAAGGCCGCCATACAGAATATGCTTGTAACGGAGATCATCTCCAAAACCAGCATTCCAGGAAAATGTTACAGATTGAATGCTCCTCAATTTTGTAAAGGCATTCTAGATTTCACACACGTTATTAGCACCATGGGAAGAACTGGAGATAGAAACTATGACCTCCCGTACTACTATTGATCTTAGTGTCACCTTCTCGTTCTGAGGAAATATGCAACTTGTATTTCCATGACCTTATTACTAGAACACATGGGGAACTTTCCTAGCTTCAGTTCAGGCATGATTTGTTGAACGTTAACAGAATAGGAGTCACATAGCCTCAGTACGAGAAAAGAAAATCCTCTTAGGGCTTGGATTCAGCGAAGTAGGATTCTCACAAAAGAAAATCTTGTTTGTGGGTAATTCCTGGCAGAAGGGTATGATTTATAGGCAAACAAAATAGAACGAAATGCATCATGATTTTTCCATGATATGTGCTCCACGAACAAGGTTCCATGCCGAACTCAAATGACAGATTCTACAAATCAGACATCAGCGAAAGAAAAGGAATTGCCAATAAATTTTAACATTTTATTGCCATCCCATCATCACATATCAATCCTACTGGTGTGGTGTATGGTGACAACCTTGCAACGAGACTAGTTACTATGGTTACTGCCTAATAATGCTCACCCGAACTCCTTGCGCTTGGGGGGCACCGTGAAGAGGATGTTGGCGGCCGTCTTCCAATCAGCGCCGCTGGACCAGTCGAACTCCTGCACTTTCTTGTACGCCTCCATCCGCGCCGCATGCGCCTCCCGCGCCTTCGCCGCGGCGTCCGCGGGGGCGACGGGGGCAGCTCCCTCGCCGGAAGAGGACGAGGACGAGGAGAGGCGGCGGCAGAGGTGGGCGAGGGGGAGGCGGAGACGATGCCTCAGCGCCGGAAGCATCGCGTGGTGGGTGCAGGGCGCGTCGGAGACGGCGGCGGCCTTCAGGGGCTTTGGGGCATGGCCGCCGGCCGTGGTGCTCGCGTGCCACAGCCAGCCGCCGCCAGCTTCGGGGGGTATCGGGACGTGTGGGCTTGTGGCCTGTGGGGTGGTGGACTTGATATTGGACGAGTATCGGTGGTGGGCTGGGCCGGTGAAGTGCAGAACATGGGAAGGTGAAAGTGCTGTTCTCATCCCAACGTGAGCTTGGGCGAACAGTAAAATTAAAAAGAATCATCTAAAAAAAGTAAAATTAAAAATAATTGAACAGAAATTTCAAAGTTATGAAATTTATTCTGTGCTAAAAATTGAAAAAAAAATACTTGTGTGAAAAGTTTCATCAGCATATGACATTCGTGAAAGATGCGACAAAAAATCCCGATGCTTTCGAAAATAACATTTCGGAGGCCACGTTTTCCATGAATGTCATCCGGTGATGAATTTTGTAACCAATAATATATCTTTTCAATGTTAGGCACAATTTGTTTCTAGATTTTTAAAATTTCTGATTTTTTTTATTTTCTGTTCATCCAAACTCACCTCGGGATCAGAATAACCGCGTCCGTAGGAAGGCCTCCTCTTTGCCTAAAAAAGAAGGCCTCATCTAATCGGTAATTTTGGTTTCATATTGAAAAGGCGACCTCTATATATATGGCTCTGAATTATTATTTTTATTAAAAAAATAAGAATCCAAAGCCATATACATGGCTCTGGATTCTACAACCTCTCTCACTTAATGTAAGACTTCTTTTTATCGAAGGAGTATAATCTATACTAATAAAAACCTTGAAAGACATAAGATTATATTTTATTAATTGTATGGTTTTTGGTTTTAAAGATTTATAGAGACCATAGCGACATGTCTTTTATCCAACTCAACCCGCCGGTGCACCACATTTAAGTTTCTATCTAATTTGTACCGTCGTCATTTTTTGCAAATGGTCTATTGTACTTTCTCAAACTTAACATGTAGTCCACTATATCCATGTTAATGAAAGTAAAACTTAACCGGGGTGGACTGTGAGTTGACTTTAGGCTTTGTTTGTTTGGGCTTTTGCTTCTGCTTTTTGCAGCTTTTCTGCATTGGCAAAAAAGCGGCAAAAGCTCCTAAATAGGCTTTTTGCTTCGGCTTTTGGCTTATGAATCAATATTGTTATACGATGGTATAAGCCAAAAGCTGAAGCAGAAAACACTTATTTAGGTACTTTTTTTGGCATTTTTGCCAAAGTGAAAAACCCGCAAAAGCAGAAGCAAAAGCCCCGACAAACGGGGGCTAAATATGTGGTCAATATTGCAAATATGAAAATATTATGGAAATAGGCCACATATTTAGATCTCGGTGTAGTAGGCTTCGTCGATTTAGGTATGTCAGGTCTCGAATTCATATTTGCATTTATGCTTCTGCATTTTTGTGACTGAAATTTGCGTTTATGCTTAGTCTGCATGTATCAAGCAATAACCTTCCGTGGGTTGAAGTCTCCATCAATGTGGATGTACGATAGCGCCACCTATCGGAACAACACCAAAAATCTCTGTGTCTTCATTGTGTTTGATATCTCTGATCCCCTCCTTTACGTTCATATGCAAAGTCTTTAATTTTTGCCGCATACTCTTTAAACTTGCATGTGTAGGGGGGCTACTTCACTTGTGATAATTGCTAAAACTTGCCTACAACTATAATTCGGAAAATATTAAATTTTTATTTGGTCAAGTAGTTTAATCACCCCCTCTCTAGCCTACTTATGATCCTACAGTGACTCTCTCCCAATTTCCTAGACAAGAAAATTGGATGGTTTAGAGATTTTCCTCCAATGGCTGAACTTTGCCTCTGAGCAAGGTCCCACGGTGATCTCATGTTCCAGTAGAACCAAAGTTGACTATAGGGTTTGCTGGAGTGTACCCTTGCAAGAGCGATCTGATGACCCACAAGTATAGGGGATCTATCGTAGTCCTTTCGATAAGTAAGAGTGTCGAACCCAACGAGGAGCAGAAGGAAATGACAAGTGGTTTTCAGCAAGGTATTCTCTGCAAGCACTGAAATTATCGGTAACAGATAGTTTTGTGATAAGATAAATCATAACAGGTAACAAGTAAATAAAGTAACTAAGGTGCAGCAAGGTGGCCCAATCCTTTTTGTAGCAAAGGACAAGTCTGGACGAACTCTTATATAAAACAAAGTGCTCCCGAGGACACATGGGAATTGTTGTCAAGTTAGTTTTCATCATGCTCATATGATTCGCGTTCGTTACTTTGATAATTTGATATGTGGGTGGACCGGTGCTTGGGTGCTGCCCTTCCTTGGACAAGCCTCCCACTTATGATTAACCTCTCTCGCAAGCATTCGCAACTATGAAAGAAGTATTAAGATAAACCTAACCATATCATGAAACATATGGATCCAAATCAGCCCCTTACGAAGCAACGCATAAACTAGGGTTTAAGCTTCTTGCACTCTAGCAACCCATCATCTACTTATTACTTCCCAATGCCTCCCCCTAGGCCCAAATAATGGTGAAGTGTCATGTAGTCGACGTTCACATAACACCACTAGAGGAAAGACAACATACATCTCATCAAAATATCGAACGAATACCAAATTCACACGATTACTTATAACAAGACTTCTCCCATATCCTCAGGAACAAACGTAACTACTCACAAAGCATATTCATAATCATAATTAGAGGAGTATTAATTATCATTAAGGATCTGAACATATGATCTTCCACCGAATAAACCAACTAGCATCAACTACAAGGAGTAATCAACACTACTAGCAACCCACAGGTACCAACCTGAGGTTTTGGGACCGAGATCGAATACAAGAGATGAACTAGGGTTAGAGAGGAGATGGTGCTGGTGAAGATGTTGATGGAGATTGACCCCTTATCGATGAGAGGATCAATGGTGATGACGATGGCGATGATTTCCCCCTCCCGGAGGGATGTTTCCCCGACAGAACAGCTCCGCTGGAGCCCTAGATTGGTTCTGCCCAGGTTCCGCATCGAGACGGCGGCGCTTCGTCCCGAAAGCTTCACTACAAAAAAAAGACACATCCGTGACATTTTGGGCCGAACAATTTTTTTTTCTGTCATACTTATGACACTTCTATGACGATAATTGTGACAAAGCCCGGTATCATCATAGATGTGGTGGGCTCCTAGTTCTATGACAAAAAATCATGACAGAAACTGGGCTTTTCGTCCTGGACGGGCCGGAGACGCAGCTGCATGACATTCTTTGGGTCGTCCATGACGGAAAAAACCGTGGTAGAAGCGAGGGCGAGGAAAATATCGGGGTGTTCCCGGTTACGGTGGGTGGTCGGGGCCGAGCGATGCACGGAGGTTTGCGCGTTTCTCTCATACATGCACGCGCGTGGGTGTGAGGCGTTGGGCTCTAACCGAACCCGAGCGATTGCACTGCAGGCTACGCGTTACTCAACCCGAGCGATCGATCGGAGGCTGTTAACTGAACCCGATCGAGCGATTCCTTCGCTACTGCTGCTAACTGAAGCTGATCGATGCTGCCTCAGGATGAACAGTGAGTGTTGCTGGGGCGGTTTGGATTTCCCGGTGGGGGTGGATGAACAGGACCCCGTGGTGTTGCCTCTGGATGAACAGGACCCCGATCGATCGAGCCGGTTGGGGCTGGATGAACAAGACCCCGTGGAGGGCTGGATGAATAGGACCACCCCGTGGAGGGCTGGATGAACAGTAGACGGTGGAGGGCTGGATGAACAGTAGCCTGTGGAGGGGTGGTTGAACAGGAGCCCGTGGAGAGGGCTGGTTGAACAGTAGACGGTGGAGTAGCGTGCGGTGGAGGCTGGATGAACAGGAGCCCGTGGATGAACAGTGCAGGTGGAGGCTGGAGGAGGTCGACGGTGGATGAACAGTAGCCCGTGGAGGTTGGAGGGGGTCGACGGTGGAGATAAATAGTATCCCATGGAGTCCCGTTTTGCGGTACGCCACACCCCTCCCGATGAACAGGACCCCCGTTTCGACTATAGCGCTCCAACACAAGTCCGTTTCCTCCGTTTTGTGGTACACCACACCCCTCTCGATCAATAGGACCCCGTTTCGACCGTAGGAGGTCCAACACAAGTCTGTTTCCTACGTTTTGCGGTACGCCAGACCCCTCCCGATGAACAGGATCCCGTTTCGATCGTGGCCGGTCGAACACAAGGCCGTTTCCTCTGTTGTGCGGTATGCCAGGCCTCGTTTCCATCGGCTGTTCCGTCCAAGCCGGTTGGCTCCCACGCGTTCCGTTGCCTTCCATGAACACGACGCATTTCGTTGCCTCCCCATGAACACGACGACGACGCTGTTTCTCCGTTCCAACCCAGCCATGTACACGAGCCCTGGCCGTATGTATGTGCGAGTGGGCGTTCGAGACTCCGCCCGTATGTACGTACGTGGCCGTATTTACTTTCTTGCACCCTGGCCGCTGTACGTACGTGTACATGCTACGTGCGCGCCTCTACTACGACACGTGCGCGCCTCTACATCGACCAATATGTACGTACACGTTCGCGACCAGAATGACAACACTACGTACGCTTCGACCAGGTGGGTCCCGACTGTCAGGCACTTCCTTGCATGCGAAGATGTAGCTGGTGGGTCCCAGCATTCAGGGGGCGAATCATTTTTTTTGCCCGGACGCACTCCTTGCGTGCGAAGATGTAGCTGGTAGGTCCCATCAGTCAGGGGGGAAACATTTTTTTCGCAAAATACGGTTGCCCGTCCGGTGGGTCCCTGCTGCCAGGTGGAGGAATCATTATTTTCCGCGTATAAGGAGGCACTTCCTTGCTGCGGCCGTGGACCCAGCTGTCAACCTCTCCACGTATAGTCCACGTCTGATGGAAGCCGTTCCTTGACCACGTTGACCACGCCGCGCCGAGAGCACCAGGGCGGTGGACGACGGCGAGGCCTAGAAAGGGGACAATGCGGAGCCGGGGGAGACACGGCAGTGGATGCCCATGCGTAGAGGAGTATGAGGGTTCACTGGTTCGCTGCGGTGTGAGGCTGCCTTCGCCACAGAATAACAGGGGGTGTGAGTGAGTAGAGGGATGGCCTGGCCAGCGGTGGGAGTAGTAGGGGGCGGTGAGGCCTCCGCGGCATCGCAGCCGGCCACGGGAGGTAGGAGCACGAGGCACGACCGACGCTGGTTTGGGCGGCTGGAGCAAGAAGACCAGAGGTTGAAGAAGCACTACGGCCGTTGGATGGACATCGTACTGTCACTGGAGCTAGAATCGTTCATATTGACTAAGTTGACAAAGCCCTCCGTCCCCGTCGACTTAGTTGGCCCACAAGTCAGCCTCCCACTATTGTGGGTCCCAGCTAGCAGGGGGTATTCATTTTTTTGTGCGTAATAAGGAGGCACTTCCTTGCGTGCGAAGATATAGCTGGTGGGTCCGACCTGCCAGCGGTGTGAACGTTTTTTCATGAAATACAGAGGCCCTTCTGGTGGGTACCAGCTGTCAGGTGAAGGAATCATTATTTTGCACGTAATAAGGAGGCATTTCCTTGCGTGCGGCCGTGGACCCAGCTGTCAGCCTCTCCACGCACAGTCTACTTTGATGGTGTCGTTCGTTGACCACATTGACCACTCCGCGCCGAGCGCATCCAAGGTGGTGGACGACGGCGAGGCCCCGGACAGCAATGAGACGGAGATGGGAAGACGCGGGAGTAGAGTCGCAGACGGAGAGGTGTACGAGGGTTAATTGGTTCTGGTGCGGTGTGGTTCGGCAGTCGATGGAGAAGAACAGGAGGTGTGGAGGGGTGGAGGGATGGCCTGGCCAACGGTGGAGTAGCGCTTCACAGCGAAGCGTGCTAAGCAGAGCTGCTAGCAGCAGGAGGCGGGAGCAGGTGGTCCCGGCAGTGCTGGAGGAAGAAGACGAGAGATTGAAGATGGATGCCGGTCGTTGGATGTAAATCCAACGGCTAACGATGCCAGAATCATTTGTTGACTAAGTTGACAACAACTTGCGTTGGCTTCGACCTATTGGCCCATATTTCGGCCTCCAAAAATGTGGCACGTATTCAACCCATTTTTTCAGAATTTACTGTCTTTTTCTGCGGGGTAGAATTTAAAGTCAATTTGATCTTTTTTGAATTACAGTCCATTAGCTGGGCTGGGTGAACAAATTATGTAGCGTGCATGCGGCCCATTTATGTTTTTCCTAAAAAATTATAGGCCATTTGCACTTTCTCGAAATACACGATTTTGCTGGGCTGATTCTAATTATAATGTTGGGCTGGACGCAGCAATGTTATCAAAAAATAAACAAGGGCTGAGCATTCTGTTATATATATATATATGTGTGTGTAAATAATAAGTGATTTATTATTACATTGGTCCTTAAATCTTACCAAGCTTTTGTACACAATCACCAGGATTTTCGTTGCCAAAAAAATCCAGGATTTTATTGTTAAGAAATTATTTTTATAAGTTAATAAGATGTGGGATATTGTTTTCTTACATATGTAAGTATCTGTTAAATATATGATGACAATAACAATAATATATAATAACATATAAAATAATTTAAATATATATAATATAGTTAGAAGGGAAACATAAGTTGGACCAGGCGTTCCTATTCTTATATAGAAAAATAGAACAGACCTCTGCGTTTTCTTCAAAAAAATACATAAATTGGGCTGCCGATGTTTCAGGAAAAATAAAACCTCGGATGGGAGGTCCATAGGCCGGTCGATACATGACGGCCCTCAAGAAAATACAAACAGGCCTATGGACCTCCCATCCGAGGTCGTGGGCTGCGCATGTTAAAAAAGAAAGCCTAGACGGGGCAGCCCAAAACCCAGCTGATACTTGCTGCCCCAGTGATAATAAATGATACCTGCCAGCTCCCCGGCTTCGTTGTGAATTTATCTCCTATAGTAACTACGTTGAAGCACCTAAAAAATGTAACTATGTTGACAAACCCGTGGGCCCCAACGTCAGTATAGCATTAGGAGGAAGTATTTTTTCGATGAGGCACTTGCTTGCGTACGGCCATAGACCTGGTGGGTCCCGACTGTCCGCCTCTCCACGTACAGTCCTCTCCAGATTCCTCTCGTTTGTTCAGCATGTTCACAACGGCAGACAGCGGCGTCGCGGCGAGCGCACAAAGGCGCAGGAGGAGATCCGACCACCTGAGGAAGTGCCTTATTAGTAACGAAACAACTGAACTAGCCTAGTGGCCGAGTGACACTACCCGACAGCTGTTCCGCCCGGGTTCGATTCCACCTGTGCAGAGAAAATATCTCCAAATTTTTTGCCTCTGCCTTTATTGACATGTGGGTCCCAATTGTCATCTACGCACACCACGTCCAACACTTGCCAAAACTTCGTCCCTCGTTTTCTCTGTTTTTCGCACACTCGACATTGTGTGGGCATTTTGAAAATAGCATATCTTTTTGACTGTGCATCATATGAAGATGTGCTATGCATGAATGTTGATCAGCATGATGTTAACTGGCTGGTAGTTCCAGTTTCGACCATGAATAAAACTTCCAACATGATGTTAACACTGTTTGAAAAGGCCGTGTTAATATAAATGCTCTGCCTCTGAAAGTTGCAGTTTCTTATCTGAAACTGAACTTGGAGTTTCTTATCTGAAACTGAAACTTGCAGTTTCTTCTCTGAGAATCACATTGTCTGCACTTTTATACTCCTATGAAACTACATTTTTTAAGTGCTAAAAATAGATCTCTAGAATTCATAAAATACTTCATATGCTCAATACTGCAAATCTGAAATTCAAAAGACATTCATATCTGAAAGTACTCTCAAAATACACAACACAAAACACAATTCACAACCTGCAAATACTGACAACCCTAAGCTCCTCCTGACAATTCACAACCTGCCCGACTATTGGGCTGGGGGGGGCAGTCCCTCCTATTCCTCGGCGGCAGACAGCCGCCCCGTGAGACGATGTGAACGGCGAGGGAGAGGATGGCGGGGAAGCGTCGTCGGGCCAACTGTTTTTCTCCTCTTGCAGTTGGGTTCGGTCGACGAAGACTCCACCGGCTCGCTCTGGCACGACACCCTCACAAACGGCACCCTGTAGATGCTCGATCCTTCAATCTCTGGTGGATGCTCCATCTGGGATCGATACTCCCACCACCGCTCCCTCACGATCGGATTCGGTGAATCTGTTTGCTCCATGGCCCAGAGGAGCAGCTCTATGTACTCCCGCGCGACTCCCTCCGGGAGTATCGCCGCCTTTTCGCTCTGTTGCAGATATTTGGCCATGGATGTCGCCGTCGCCGCTAGTTGGTCCTTGTTGTCAAACCAAGACTGTATCTCCAACATCCTAGCTAGCTTCACAGGGTCGCCGTCTGCGATCCTCACGTATCGGTTGTACTCCTCCATCGATCTACTTCTCCACAGCACCTTCACTCGCCGGCGGTGGTTTTTGAATGGAAGAGGAGAGGAGCAGCGCTGGTTTTGGATTAGAACGGGAGAGGAGCGACGCTGGTTTTGGATTGGAACAGGAGAGGAGGGGCGGTGGTTTTGAAATGGAAGAGGAGAGGAGCGGCGCTGGATTTAGATTGGAACAGGAGAGGAGCGGCGGTGGTTTAAGAGGAGAAGAGCGGAAGAGCGGCGCTGGTCTTGGAAGTATTTTTTTGTTTTGCGTATTTTGGGTCAAAGTTTGACCACGTACTGTATTTGACAAGCAAAATGTGAATGCATGTCACCAAAAATTGTATCGTTTGGTTCGTATCTGAATGTACTTTCAAATTATATTATTTTTGCAACGTATAACATATATTTTATTTGCGAAAATCATGGTCAATTATGACCCAGAATAAAAGGGAGACTAGTTAATGTGGGGTCGCTTTCTTAATTGAAGGGTAAATTGATTTTGATTTTGATCCAGTCACAGCGCGCCGGCCCTCTCGTCCAATCCTAAATCGCTGCCGCACGCTCCTCTCCCTCTTCTCCATTGCAAAACCACCTCCTCTCCTCTCCATCATCTCCATTCAAAAACCACCGTCTCGCCTCTCCCTCTTCTCCATTGCAAAACCACCTCCTCTCCTCTCCATCATCTCCATTCCAAAACCACCGTGTCGCCTCTCCCTCTTCTCCATTGCAAAACCACCTCCTCTCCTCTCCATCATCTCCATTCCAAAACCACCGTCTCGCCTCTCCCTCTTCTCTATTGCAAGACCACCGTCTCTCCTCCCATCTTCCAAAGCTAGCACCGGACCACTCAGAAGGACATTTATGGAGAGGATGCAGCAGCGAATCAGGCAGATCGCCGGCGGCGACCAGGCAAAGTTAGCCAGGTTGAAGGAGATCCTTACTTGGTTTGACAATGAGTGGGAGATTTCGAGGACGGTGAGGGCCATGTGGCAATGTATGCGAAAGAGCGAGACGGCGGCGATGAGGGCGGCGATGTACATGTACTCCTCGGCGGCAGTCACGCCGCAGTCCTTCGAGTTCATCGAGTATCTCCTCTGGGCGATGGAGCAGACAGATTCGCCCGAGGCGAAAGTCAGGCGGAGGTGGTGGGCGTACAGGTCGAAGGTCGAGCACCCAGAGGATAACGAATCGATCGAGTACGGTGTGCCGTTCGTGAGGGTGCAGAGCCAGCCGGAGCCACAGGAGTATTCGTTCTCCCACCGCAAGAGGAGGCCGGATGGCGCGACGTCGCTTCCCCGCCGTTCTCCACGGTTCCCTCGACGCTCGCCTCGTTTCAACGGCGGCGGTAGGGTTTAAGGTAAGCTTCGCACTAACCTAATCTTCCACCTGCTCATGCTTACAATCAGTGTGACAGCTAATGAAAATCATGCTTACAATCAGTCTCCGAGTACTACGCCAATCACCCTTAAATAGCTCTGGACCTTTGGGTCAAAGTTGTGACACTGTGTACAAATAAAGAAAAATAGATTGGTGCTTCTTTCAGAAAAGAGTACTCCCTAGAAAACTGCCAATATAAGCTACTAGTATTTGGTTAGAGGATTTGCTGCCGAGAAAGATCCGTCCACAGAGAGCGCCACACATCCCACTGGTGGTGGTGGATGCCAATGCGTGCATGGAGCATGGTTGGTGTCGGTAATTTTTACTTGGCACACCTCGCACTCTGCATATATGCCGGTTCCATCCGTACATTTGTGCAGTTCCACCAAAATGCAGCTGAATAACCCTGTTTGCACAGATAATGAAAAAGCGTGATTACATTATAGTGGCACTAGTTGATGAAACACGCAAAATAAATAGAAGAAAATATTGCGATAGTATCATAGTATGCCATGCTGCGAGGGCGAGATGGGCCCTGCGACGCCTCATACGGTACGCCACGCCTCATACTGGAAATCGTCCCAAGTCTCCCCGATACACCTTCTGCCAGTGATGAACATCAGTGTACAGCGGTAGTACAAGGAGGGGCCTTGAGACATTCAAATCTCTATTTTTGTGCAGATCAACTAAAATTAAGCACCCCAGTTTGCAGAAACGCTTAAACATTAACAATGGGACTAGTTGATGAAACATACATTAACAAAGAGAAGCACTTTCTTTATCTACATTGGAAATGAAATGATAGAGAGGACACTCGCTCTATTTTAACTGTATTATTACTTCATTTTATCAGTGACACTAGGGTCGAGCAGGTGGCAAACGAGGTGTACCGTGCGTCGCAAGGATGAAGGCCGGGGGTGCTTAGACTGGGATGCTGAAGCTGGCTCTTTCAGTCCCTATCTTCCCCCTGATGTTTCTGTGGTAGCATTTGGGTTGTAATCCAAACTTGGTCGAGCTGGTGCTGCGTCCCCCTACCTGCCTAGCTTATGTGGCGAACTTGTCTCCTGCTAGTACTCAGTCCGTTCTAGTAGTAGTTGCATAACTGCCCGTTTACACTGAGATGTTGTCGGATAATGGTTCTCTATGGTTGGGTTTCTTTAATGAAATCGGAGGGAACCCCCTCTTTCAATATATAAAAAAACAGTGGCACTAGCGGTGCCAAAACATTGCCTCAAATTAATAGTGCGACTAGATTAAGGTGCAAAATAATAACATTACTGCTTTATGATGGCAGTGCCAAAACAGTAGCACAAGAGCAGGATCAACATGCAGGATCTTTGGCAAACAGTCAGACCAAAAAGGAACATACCTCGTGATGGGAACCATATCTGCAGTCAACGCCATCGTAGAAGGGATGACACCAGTCACCAACATGGATGATTCAATTCATGGGACCTTTTGGTGCAGTTCACCTAAAATGAAGCGATGTCCCATGAGCTAGCAGCTTCTTCTTTTTTTAAGAAAAGGGCTCCAACCCCGGTTCCATTTCCATCAGAAAACGAAACCCACAGAGCTTCTTCTTCATTAGTTGCAATAAAATTGAGCAACATCAAGGTTGGTCGTGAAGCTCCTGGAATGTTCAACTATAATTTGGATATCATTTGTGCAGTTCAACTAAGATCAAGCGTGAAATGTATATCTCTGTTTGCACAAAAAAGGTGGAAAGGAGGGTGACTAACAAGTGATGAAACATGCATCAAATGAAAAAAGCATGTTCCTTATCTGAATGGCAATCGTACAAGGACAGTAGCAATTTCTAGCAGCATTGCTAGATATTAGTGTGGGCATTAGGATTAACTATGACAACCGTTAAATACGACATTACTTTAATGGTGCCATTGCTTCATTTTACCAGCAACATTACATTAACAGCTGCTACAGAGTCGGTATTTGGGCACGGGAGAGTAGGCGGACCAGGACAGTTGCATCTCTAACGAAAAGAAGCAACTTATCTTAATGGGAAATTTAGCAGGACATGAAAAAAGTGCCATTGATTCATATTACTGGAGGCATTACATTGAAAACAACATTGGTTTAACGTGTCCTTACTTTTAACAGTGCGACTGCTACATTTTACCAGTGGCATTACATAAGAGCGGCTCGGGGCAACAAACATCAGAAGAGGATATCTGGGTTGGTCCCATTTTTGTTCGGTATATAGCCACCTTATACTGTGTGAGGCTAGCAAATCTAGTGCTGGACTTACTCTGTTGACTTGTCCCCCAGTCCCCACTTTCTTTCCTTTTTCAACCAATAGATCGGGTTTATATTGAGTTTGTACTGCGTTCCCTTTATTTCCCTATTAGACCTAGAGACCAGTTGGATAGCCAGTCTCTGCTACTTTTCGCCCCCATTATTTCCTCTTTCGACCAAGTCCTAGATTCAGGTAACAAATCTTCCCCCACCCCACCCCCTTTCTTCCTTGTTTGAACCAAGCAGTACTAGATTCGAGTGCATGAACTAGTTTTACCTCTTAACAGTAAAAAATTAGGTGGTTTTCGAACAGCGATCGATCCTATCTACGAGGGGGCCTGAGAAATAGTAAAAGATACAAATGCAGCGACGTCAGGAGCTCGGGAAGTAGAGCAAGGCCGGTTTCGAAGGAAGTTATACCTGAGGGTCGCCGGGATGTCGCTAGGTGGGCGGCGGGAGGCCGGATCTGCCCACACTACGGCAGCGAGGAAGAAGGGGTGGGAGGCGCTCCCTCGGCAGCGATGCTTGGGAGAGAAAGGCAAGGCACGCTGATCGGGACGCGCCGGCAGTGGGTAAGAGCCGTCGCCGAGGACGACCGCGTGAATGTTGCACCTTCTCACCTTCCCCGGCGGAGAGGATCCGGCTGGATCTGTGACCAGCGGTGAGTAGAGAGAGAGAGTGTGTCCACCGCTGTCGTGTTTAGATCTGGAGAGGACGAGACAGTGTGAAGAGAGCAACACTAGCAAGCAAGCGCGGAGGCTCGTACCTATATAGTGGAGTACTAGTTTTCTTTTGTCTACCGGAGCCGGCTTGACCTCGGCAATGACTGTCGATAAGTCTTCATGCACGTGCCCCGGAGGCGCAGTTGTCGTCATTTTGATCTGAAGCACCGGATTATAACATATAACACGAAAAAATGCCACATGACAAGAAATCATAACCTCACTGCCCAAAGGAGACAAGATGAATCCCGATGGACAAACTAGACGAGGATCAAAGCTCAAATTAAAGATAAACTCGTAGAAAAGGGGTCCGTCGATAGATGTCCTAATTAACATAGCCGGCTTGACCTAGATGGCAGCCGAGTAGTCTTCGTGCATGTGCCCCCAATGACTAGCCCAACTCAGTTGTCGCCGTTTAACCCTCGCAGTGATCCGAAGCACATGACACCTAATTTTGCGAGATGACAAGAAACCTTTTTTAGATTTCTCACCAGAACTACAGCCCTGTACAACACAGCCTGCACGATATGTAGACGATAGCCAATCCAGGCGTGTCTGCTGGAGTCTGGTCACATGCATGGACGAACTGATCTTCCGTGTCTTGCAGGGATCGTCCAGGTACCAACGTATGTACTCCTACAACACTTCTCTAGTAGTACTATCACTCGTCTCTCTCTTCTATTAACTCACCCGACTTGCAGGGCCGGGGAGTGTGCCTATGGTCGGTTCTCAATTGCGGTCCCACATGTGTGTGCAAACGCAATATGACGCGCGTTCCATTCGGAGAGCGGCGTGCCAGACCGACCGACCGTCTGGGGTGCGACGCGAACGCGACGGGCGTGCTGTATACTCTGTACATGTGTACCGCCGTTTTCTTGAGGCTTTGCTCCATGGCGCAATCCATGGATACAAAATTAGTATATTGTACTATTTAAAAGTCGAGGGTGGAGCTTTTCCTGCGCGGTAGGTGGGGCAGTTCCGGCTAGTCGGTTCGACAGAGACGCGAGAAGATGAGGGAGTAGGCTGCTGCAAACGTAGGGCTGTGTGATTTGACAGCGAGTTACTGCTGGACAGGTGGGGCCCCGTGATTTGACTTGCCATTATCATTTTAACTGCGGCGCTATGACCGGCGTGAGTCTCCCGATTCCTGACCACCTCCATACAGGTACCTCTCCCAATGCTCCACCATGTAGAGGCTGTCTCTTGCATGAGAGCCCATTCCTCCACTTTTTCCTTGCCTCTTTTCTCCACATATGCAAAAATGCCATGTAAAGCGGGCTTATAGCCCACTATTGTACTCCCTCCGTTCCAAAATAGATGACCCAACTTTGTACTCCCTCCGTTCCAAAATAGATGACCCAACTTTGTACTCCCTCCGTTCCAAAATAGATGACCCAACTTACTTGCTCCTACAGGTGCTAAGCTTGCCACATAGGCATAAAGTCTGATGTGGCAAGTTAATTAAGAAGAGAGAGACTAGTTTGGTGACCCAAGGAAGAAACGGTGCTAAGCGCGTGTACCTAGGTGAAAAGACAATTTTGAGTCTATAGTTAATTAAATGAAGCAAACTTAGCAACAAAAAAACTAAGAACCTATGCATTGGGGACTTGATTGCTAAGCCATTTAATGCCCTTAGCACCTCATCTACGCACCATTTCATTGAAAGAGGTCACTCCTTGGCAAATGCAATAAATACTATGAAGAAAGAGATAGAGAGAAGTAAAAAAAATACTCTTATAGCCAACCTTATAGCTAACCTTATTTTTTTGATCAAAAGGGGTTTCCCCCCGCCCCATTTTTATAAAAAACAGAGCAACACAAGTCTCCAGGACTGTTACAAGTGATCGGGGCTACCCAAAAATGGCAGACCGGAAGACCAACTAAGCTAAAGCAACGGCTAACCAAGCGCAAACCGACTGTATCAGTTTTTAACAGGAAAAAAGACGTCTGCTGCCATGCAAGGCCAGCTATCAAACCATCAACTCGAGCTACACCAGAGGGTAGCACACATATCAGATCGCGCTCCAGTCATTTTTGTTGATGTTGCCGCCTTCGTGCGACTCATCCTAAGTGAGCCTTCATTGCTCCACCTCGTTGACTATGTAAGACATGCCAACATCAGATAGCCTAACGCACCGTGTTAAATCTCCAAGGGTGCGACCGCGCGAGCGAGGCGACGGTCGTGGTAGGCGGCGCGACCATGATACGGGCTGCTGGTAGCCCTTGGATCTGAGATCGAACGGTCGCATGCTAAGTTGCTGAAAATTTGCAGAATAACCCTCTAGGATAGGATATTCACCCATAGGTCTAGAATCACGCCATGCAACCGTTCGATCTCAGATCCGAGGGCTCTCGGAAGCCTGTATCATGGGAGAATGGAAAGCTTCGTATCACCTGTAATTTTCCCGACGCTTGACATGACATCGAAAGCCATTTAATTGGGCGTCGAGTAGACATGACATCTAATTGGCCCCCCATAGCACTGTGCATGAATCCATTTATCCAGCAGGCAAGCCACTACCCTGCCGTTCGCACGCCCCACTCAGCATTTTTACAATTGAAAAACCACTGGCAGTTCTCTCCTACTCGTCCCCGGACGTCCTTTAACATTACGGCAGTTCGCTCCTAGTCGTCCCGTCCTTTCACACTACGGCAGTTCCACTAATCCTAACCCTCCTCCCAAATTCATGGAGTCCCAAATCTCCATGATCGGCGGTGAGTAAAAGGTTAGAACCATCACCGGTGATGAGTTCGATGTCATCTACACCCGTTCTTCCGCGACGGTGAAAGGATGCCTTGCTCGCTTCAGTCGCATGTTCAAAAACTCAAATGATGAGTGGGTCGCTGGGCTAGCTAGATGTTGAGTACACCACAGTCCTGGGACAAGAGAAGGATCTAAAGGAGGAAGAGAAGAAGAAGCCCACCGTGATCCAGGTTTGCGTGCATGACTTATGCTTGGTTTACCACATATGCCATGCCGACGTTGAGTGCAAGGAATTGAAGAACTTCCTCAAGGGCGGCCTAGTCAAATTCATTATTGTAGACTTTACGAACGACAAAGAGTCCTGGGTCGGATAGGCCTCGTTGTAGGCAACCCCTTCGACCTCCAGAAGAATCGGCTACTGCCCTCTCGTTGTCAGCCTTCAATGCCGACCCTGACAGGAGCCATGGTTCATCCTTCGTACGGTAAACTAGAGAAACCTCCATACACGTTTCATCATCATGCATGGCAGTGGAATGTACTAGATATAGACCACATCCACTATGCTGCAATGGATGGCTACCTTTGTTTCAATATCTACAAGGGTTGGATGAAGAGCAAGAGCCAAGTGTGCGGTTCAAGCAAAGAAGTATCGGCCAAGAGGAAGAGGGACAAGGACAAAGTCAAGGACGTGGATGAGGACTCCGAGTAAGGTGGCAGTGTCGTTGCTCATGGTGGTTCTAATGTAGTGTCTACCGGATTAGTTGCATAGTTTAATTTCAGGTGTGCTTAGTTTAATTTGAGGGGTGTGTTGTGCTGAGCCCCCAGCAGAACTATGTTATGTTTCTTCTCATTATATTTCGTACTGCTGAGTTGCTGGTCATTTAATGTGCATAATTCAAATTTGAACTACAAGCACATGCTCCCGTGCACCAAAGTTGATTGAAAAATTACATGTGTGTCCTCGGGTGAATTTCTAGGTCCCATGCAAGAAATGGGAATGAAATTCAAACATCAGGGCATCGTGGCTCGGCCGAGAACATTGAGAAGCTTGGTTTTAAAATTCTTCTAAATCCAAAACACGCCTGAAAATCATGAAACTTGGCATGGTGTCATGTCATGGTACTACCATGCTGTGGTACAAAAATTTGCAGAATAGGAACAAGTTTTGGTATAAGTTTCTTGCAAACCAGAGCTTCTCTCAAGAAGGCTCGTGGTTCTGAGAGGGAACGTGTCACCTTTGTGTGCATAATTCAAATTTTAAATACAAGCACATGCTCCAGTGCACCAAAGCTGGTTGAAAAATCACATGTGTGTCCCCGGGTAAATTTCTAGGTCCCATGCCAGAAATGGGAATGAAATTCAAACATCTGGGCGTCATGGCTCGGCTGGAAACATTGAGAAACTTGGTTTTTTATTTCCTGTAAATCCGAAACACGCATGAAATCATGAAACTTGGCTTGGTGTCATGACATGGCACCAACATGCTGTGGTAATTTTGCTGTCCGATTTGCGAAGGCGCACACATTAACAATCAACAAAGTCATTTTGGAACAAGTGTTGTCACGTTACAATCGGAAACAAAGTATTATTGAAACCGTGGTCGTTCTATTTACCATTTACGTGCCGCCACGCGTTCCCTTTTTTATTAGCTAGGAGGCGCCGTGCAGGGTAGCTATTTGAGTACGGGAGGCTGGCGATCAGACTCCTGCGCGTGCTTATCGGGAGGAGAGCCCTTTGACCTCCATCTGCCATCCACCTCTCTCCCAAGGTCTCCATTAATGGCGCCCGAGCCTCTGTTTAATGGCGTGGCAATGTCTCACTCGACTGAGATTTAAGAGAGAAAAAAGAAAATCTAATTTTTTTTTGCACGGATCTTGATGTAAGATCCGACGGACCTATATAGCATCTACTGCGACTTATAGCAAGACTGATGAATATATATAAGGACGACCAGAGTGGATAATAATTGTCTTACATAATTAGGAAGATAATTAAAAAAGCCACATGCGGCTACGACCGAAGTACACAAGGGCGAAAGAAGAAGGAATACACATACAACGATCTGGCTCGCTGATCTCTACTTTCTTTATGCGCTGCAGGTCGCGAAGACTAGTTCTCGCGGCGGGTGATGATCTCTTTCATCAGTTTCATGTCCTTAATACGCTGCTTGGCAGCATCCATGGATTCCTCCACCAGCCTGTTGCGCTCGATGCGGAGCATGGCATTCTCGTCCATAAGTTTCTTGATGAATACGCCCGCCCTCTGCAACAAGGCAGCGGTCTCCTCCTGCTTCGCCCTCAGCAGGTCGCGCTCGCCCCGGAGCTTCGCATTGCCCTCCCCTAGTTGCCGGATGACGCCGGTAGCCTCGTCCTGCAACCTCGCCCAGCCGGAGATCTGATCCATCTGGCTATGGACCATCGCATGCATGCGCCTGTAAGAGTCCTCGCCTGCCCGCGAGAAATTTTCCCAGGCCGCCGCGGCACGGCGGGACCTCCGTGCTGCTTCAGCGGCACGACGGGACATCTCTGCTGCTTCCGCAGCGTGGCCGGACCAGTCTTCTACATTGACGGTGCGGCGGGACCTCCGTGCTGCTTCGGCGGTGCGGCGGGACCTCTGTGCTACTACTGCTGCGCGGCTGGACATGTCGGCTGCTTTCATGGCGAGGCGGGACATCTCTCGTGCTTCCTCTTCCATGCTCACCTCTCCCTGGTGGAAATCTCTCGACCCAGAACTCACGCTAGCCATGGCTTGATTGTCTTGATTGTTTTTTGTGGATGAGGAGTTGAGGAGGAATGTGCAGTCATCTTAGCATAGTAGTATTTATAACCGAGTACTACTAATACGCTCCTAAGTGGGAAACCGTTTAGGTTGTGATCGGTGTGAACAGGTTTGCAATTAAATATAGCGTGGTAGTAGTAGTAATTTGGAATGTGACGAGACGCGCTCAAAATTTATTGACGGTTCTAGTTTCAAAGTGCGGCACTATTCCCGGATGGCGTAACGTCGGCACGTTTTCTTGGCCGTGGTGTAGCATATGCTATGGTACTAGTTCTTTTTCTACTACTGTGTACGTGCAAAAACTGGCACCGTCGGATACATATCTTACGCTTGGCGTTTGACAGGAATAGCCTCGTGGCGAGCTATAGACTAGTCTTTTATTCAGACACATTACACCTATCTCTCTGGACTTCTCGCACGCACCATCACTGCTCCCTAGGTTGATGCCACCCACATACACTTGTACTCTGAGAAGAGGTGCACACACGCACTCGTCCTCTCTCACACACGCATCTATAGCTACGAATTGTAGTGTTCTCAACCATCCGATTGGCTCTATCATAGGTTTCACGTTGCTCCTTGGCCTTGAGATTGAGAAGTTTAAAACGCGAAGGCTAAGATGGAGGCGCGAGGTTTTGGTTAATGTGCGGGCCGCACACGGCACCAACACGGCACGAGCTTCATCTGCCTGGTGCGCATGCAGTCGGGTGAGTTGTCCAAGTATAGACACAACCAGGCCCTCGTTGGTATCCACGCCTCGACTTTGGCTGGTCATAGTGGAGAGTAACATAGACTAGTTACTAGTCTATGTTACTAGTACCTTCATAGTGGGTAGTGTCATATAGTATATGCATAATTTGGCGACGAGCGCTCTCTATATGTACCACCTTTTTTCTTTAATTTCATCTTGTTAGTTTTGCTCCATGTTGCAATCCATCGATACTACTACTGTACAAATGTATACATTTTTTAAAAGGCTAGAGGGCGGGGCAGTCTAGCTTGGTCCTTTTCACGAGAGGCGAGGGCCTTTGTGATTTGACAGCTCATTACTGCTGGAAGGCGGTGCCTTGTGATTTGACTGCTCGTATAAATGTGCCGATGACCTGAGGAGGAGCAAAGAACCATGTGGTATACTCAAGTTTTCCATTGGAGTAGTACTACGACGGAGGAGCACGAAACACGGCAGCCCAGTGCCATATGGCGATAAAAAATGATCTAATTTGCTAGTCATCTCATTGTTAGCATTGTTCTATTCATGCCTCGCAGAGAATGTGACATGTGCGGCGAAACACCTGAAGCAAAAGAAGAAACACAGGAGCAAAAGAAGAAGGAATATTATCACCCCAAATGATCTAATTCTCCACAGAGTCGTAACTGCTTCTTCATCGCCTCCACGACCTCCATCTCCTTGTGTGTCTCCTCCGCCATCTTCTTCATCCTGTCCATGACGCGGGATTTCTCGACGCGAGCCTTCATCATCTGTTCCACGGCCGCATTACGTACCTTGACAGCAGCCGGGTGCTCGATGCGGAGCTTCGCCAACTCCTCCTTCTGTTCCATGATGAGGGCATGCAACATCTTCATTGATAAACTACTACTCTCATGCAGCTTCTTCCAGCCGACGTTCTTCTCCTTCAGCAGGTCAAGCTTGTGTCAGAGCTTTGCCTTGTCCTCCTGAAGTTGCAGGATTTCTCCGGTCGCCTTCTTCTACGAGGCAATGCTCTTCTTCAGTAGCATCACCAAGTCCGCGGTCAACTCCCCCTGCTTATTGAGCTCAGCGGGCATGTCGCCGAGGCTCTCCTTCAGCAGCTCCACCAAGACGTGGATGAACTCCTTCTGCTTATTGCGGTGCTTATTGAGCTGATCGGGCATGCCGTCGAGGGATAACGACTCCAACGCCGCCAGCTCGGCATGTTCGCCTCCGCGGCTAGGGCGCTCCTGGGAGCCATCGCTAGCCCGTGAGAGATCTTTCGAGGTCTCTGTGTGGCGGCGAGTGAGGGAGTCCTGGACTAAGGGGTCCTCGGGCATCCGGCCTGTTATCTATGGGCCGGACTGATGGGCTATGAAGATATGAAGGCCGAATACTATACCCGTGTCCGGATTGGACTCTCCTTGGCGTGGAAGGCAAGCTTGGCGATCAACTATGAAGATTTCTTCCTATGTAACCGACTCTATGTAAACCCTAGATCCCTCCGGTGTCTATATAAACCGGAGGGATTAGTCTGGATAAACGGATACTCATTACCATATTCACATAGGCTAGACTTCTAGGGTTTAGCCATTACGATCTCGTGGTAGATCAACTCTTGTAACACTCATATTCATCAAGATCAATCAAGTAGGAAGTAGGGTATTACCTCCATAGAGAGGGCCCGAACCTGGGTAAACATCGTGTCCCCCGTCTCCTGTTATCATCGATCCTAGACGCACAGTGCGGGACCCCCTACCCGAGATCTGCCGGTTTTGACACCGACATTGGTGGTTTCATTGAGAGTTCCACTGTGCCGTCGGCAAAGGACTCGATGGCCCCTTCGATCCTCAGTGATGACATTGTCCAGGGAGAAACCTTTCTCCCCGGACAGATCTTCGTATTCGGCGGCTTCGTACTGCGGGCCAACTCGCTTGGCCATCTGGAGTAGATCGACGGCTACGCCCCTAGCCATCAGGTCAGATTCGGAAGCTTGAACTACGTTGCGGACGCCCGTGGAGACTTGATCTTCAATGGGTTTGAGACCGCAGCGATCGCTCCCCCTCTCCCCGATGAACATGACTTAAATCTGTCATCGGATCACATCCAGGAGATGATTCCTGTTGCTGCAACGGCCTTAGAACCAAAGCAGATCGTGCCCTCCGAGGCCACCAGGTCCACGGCGTTTGAGCCGCACACGGACTTGACATCCTGCCATGTCTACGTCAATGGAACTCCGGACTCGTCTTAGGCCATACGTTCTGTACCAGGCACGCCTGTGGACACCGAGCTGGATCGGTTATCAATTTTCGAATTTAGCGCCGCAGACATCTTCCAGCATTCACCTTTGGGTGACGTGCTAAAATCTTTGCAGAACTTGTCCTTCGAGAAGGACTCACAGCCGAACTATATTCGGTTCGAGCTAGAGACGGACGACCTCGATTACGACTCCGAAGACATCGATGGTATGGACAACGATGCCGGAGAAGAGGAGGCCCAAAACTCGCCATTCACTGGACGTTGGACGGCCACCTCTTCGTACGACGTGTACATGGTTGATACACCTAAAGGATCTGACGATGACAAAGGAGAGCCAGATGTGAATAAACCCTCCGAGACGCAGTCCAAGCGCCGGCGCCCCAAACGCCGCTCTAAGCCTCGTCGCTCAAAAGATAACAACACTGGCACCGGAGAAAACAGTACGCCGGGCGACGCCAAAAACAACGAAGAACCTGTCGGAGCTACATCCGAACAGGAGGAACACGACGACAGGCAAGACAACCCTGACGAACAGGCCGTAGAAGATGACTCGGAGGACGATAGTTTCCGTCCACCCTCCAAAGAGGAGACAAGCCTCGGCAACGAAGACTTCATCGTGCCTGAGCATCCTCTAGAGCAGGAGCGCTTTAAACTCCAGCTCATAGCCACCGCAAGGAGCCTGAAAAAGAAACAGCAGCAGCTTCAAGCCGAACAAGATCTGCTCGTCGACAGATGGACCGATGTCCTGACAGCCGAAGAATACGGCCTCAAGCGCTCAGTCAAGAGCTACCCAAAACGCAGACTGCTACCTCAGTTCGATGAGGAGGCACCAGATTCAATACCTCCCTCGCGCAACACGGACCGACCACCGCGTGGTCGGGATAGAGTGGCGGACCGAACACCCCGTGGTCGGGATAAAACGACAACTCAGACCGAACAGCAGCCCGCCCCACCGCCTCGCAAAAATAGGGACAGACCAGGTCGGGACCATACATACGATCTCCGGCAGGAACTGGACAGTAGAGCAGGCCATACAAGATCGATCTACGGATCGCGAGGACGTGCCTCGAGGCACGACGACGGCTACCTATTCGGACGTGACAAAACTAACCACGCCCGGGACGAATGCTGCAGACGGACTCCATCAGAGCTCCGCCGCGATGCGGCCCGATACAGACGTGCCGCACACCCTCTCTGCTTCACAGATGAAGTACTAGATCACGAATTCCCCGAGGGATTCAAGCCTGTCAACATTGAATCATACGACGGCACAACTGATCATGCAGTATGGATCGAGGATTTTATTCTCCATATCCACATGGCTCGAGGAGATGACCTCCACGCCATTAAATACCTCCCACTAAAGCTTAAAGGGCCAGTTCGGCACTAGCTTAACAGCCTGCCTGAAAATTCTATCGGCAACTGGGAGGACTTGGAAGAAGCTTTCCTGGACAAATTCCAGGGAACATATGTACGGCCACCAGATGCCGATGACTTAAGCCACATAGTTCAGCAACCTGGAGAATCAGCCAGAAAATTCTGGACTAGGTTCCTAACCAAAAAGAACCAGATTGTTGACTGTCCGGATGCCGAGGCCTTAGCAGCCTTCAAACACAGCATCTGTGACAAATGGTTAGCACGCCACCTCGGCCAAGAAAAGCCGAAGTCCATGGCAGCCCCCAAGGCACTCATGACCCGCTTTTGCATGGGAGAAGATAGCTGGCTGGCTCGTAGTAACAACACAGCCAGCGAGACAGGCCCCTCTTTGGCCAAGAATAGCAATGGCAAGCTCTGGCGCAATAGACATAAACGCCGAAGCAATGGCAACAACACCGATGACACCACAGTCAACGCCGGATTCACTGGCTCCAAGTCCGGCCAGCGGAAGAAGCCCTACAAAAGAAACAATGAAGGACCTTCCAGCTTGGACCGCATACTCGACCGTCCGTGCCAGATACACGGCACCCCGGACAAGCAAGCCAATCATACCAACAGGGATTGTTGGGTTTTTAAGCAGGCTGGCAAGTTAAATGCCGAAAACAAAGAAAAGGGATCACAAAGTGAGGACGAGGACGAAGAGCCCCGACAACCGAACACTGGTGGATAGAAGAAATTTCCCCCTCAAGTCAAAACGGTGAACATGATATACGCTACACACATCCCCAAAAGGGAGCGTAAGCGAGCGCTCAAGGACGTCTACGCGGCAGAGCCAGTCGCCCCAAAATTCAATCGGTGGTCGTTGTTCCCGATCACCTTCGATCGTCGAGACCACCCAACTAGTATCCGCCACGGCGGTTCAGCCGCACTAGTCCTTGACCCAATCATTGATGGGTTTCACCTAACACGAGTCCTGATGGACGGTGGTAGCAGCCTCAACCTGCTCTATCAAGACACAGTGCGGAAGATGGGCATTGACCCATCATGAATCAAACCAACAAAGACTACCTTCAAAGGAGTCATACCAGGCGTAGAGGCCCGCTGTATGGGCTCAATCATGCTGGAAGTGGTCTTCGGTTCTCCGGACAACTTCCGAAGCAAGGAGTTAATCTTCGACATCATCCCCTTCCGCAGCGGCTACCACGCACTGCTCGGACAAACAACGTTTGCTAGATTCAACATAGTGCCACACTACGCTTATCTCAAGCTCAAGATGCCCGGTCCACGCGGCGTCATAACAGTCAATGGCAATACGGAACGCTCCCTCCGAACAGAGGAGCACACCGCCGCCCTAGCAGGAGAGGTACAGAGCGGCCTTCTCAAGCAGCACCATAGTGCGGCTGCCGAGCCCCTGGACACCATCAAGAGGTTCCGGACTACTCTACAGCAGGACAACGCGGCTCGTCAAGAGCTCGATTAGCAATTCGGTCTCTGTCCCAATGAAGTAGTGGCATTCGCACCACGCGTACATAATTACGCACTCAAAATCCCATGGACATCGACGGAGGCAGAAGCTAACCCGGGATCTACAGTTCGGCTTGACCGGCCCCGGACTCACACATACTTTCATCCTTTTTCTTTTTATTTGTTATAGGTTCCCTTTTTTCGCGGGCCTGATCACCAGTCCTTTCGAAGGATCGACACACAAAGACGGCAAGCAGCATAGGTATGTAGGGTAACCTCTATACGTTCTTCTTGACAGTATTTTCACTTATTTCTTAGGACCCGCACGCTGCGCCCTCTTGATTCCGGCATGGTAAATAGCCCGGATGCTTATCGCACCATTTGTACAAGATATGCATTGACGTATCCATACAGTTATAATGAAAATGGTTCGCGGCCCAGTTTCTGTGGCTTTCGCTTCTTACTTCATTTTATTTCGATTTGCTTATCAACCGCATCCGTACACTTTGGTAAGTCTCATATTCGCCAGGGGCTCCCCATGGCCCCATAATATGGCAGCAAAGTCCGAACACTTCTTATAGATAAGTTCGGCACCCCGAATTTAGCATTATATGCATTGGCTCCGAATCATGTCTTTGGTCAATAGTTGGGTTGCCCGGCTCCTGTGCTTGCTACCCTACATTCCGCTCTATCGGCTAGGTTAGTAAAGGGAGAACTACTGCGATTGTGCCCTGGCTTTGACCAGATGAGCACCTCAGTAGAGAAAGCCGAAAACTGACTGTCATGATACGGCGGGAGCCAGTCAGCTGTTCGAGGGTCACAAAATCGTTGGAGATTTTTTCCGCGTCATGCGAAGGATCGACACTTCCCGATCAGATGCTGATAGCACCCTGGCTTGGACTAGGGGCTGCGCACTTGCTTAATTATAAAACTCCTATGGCTAAGTGAGGGCGTTTAAGCCGTATAGTCTGATTGCCTTGTTCGTTGTGCTAAACAACTCCTCCAAAGGACCATATAATTGGATCAAGATTGTTTAGATCCCATCCCGAACACCTCCGTACTACCTACGTGAGGGCAGAAGCCGACGACTGGCCAACCCTCAGATGACATACAACACGGCCGCACAGGAGGAAACAATTAAAGCATAATAAAATTATACTACAGGCTTTGTTTCCATAACACAATGCAAGGGCAACATGAATACATTTACTCAAATACAATGTCCTGCGAACATTGAGCTGCCACAAGTCGAGACCCTCCTATGACATCCGCAAAATATCTCTCGGGTGTGCGGTGCTCCTTGCTCTCCGGCGGCCCGCTGGCAACTTCGACGGCATTCATCTTCGCCCACCACATCTTGCAACGGGCGAAGGCCATACGAGCACCTTCAATACAGGCAGAGCGCTTGACGACGTCCAGCCGCGGACAAGCTTCCACTAGCCGCCTCACGAGTCCGAAGTAGCTGCCGGGCATAGCTTCGGCTGGCCATAGCCGGATCGTCAAATCCTTCATGGCTAGTTCGGCCACCCTGTGCAGCTCTGCCAACTGCTTCAGCTGATCGGTGAAGGAGACGGGATGCTCTGGCGTCACATATTGCGACCAGAATAGCTTCTCCGTAGAACCTCCTCCTTCGGCTCAGTAGAACTCCGCGGCGTCTGATACGCTGCGTGGTAGATCCGCAAAAGCCCCTGGGGAACTCCGAACCCGGGTTAGTAAAAGGTATTGCCTCTCCGCATACTTGCTTTGCATCTTAAATGCCTTACCCGCCATGATCTTCTTGGCCTCCTGGATCTCCTGGAGGGCAGTTCGGGCTTCATTCCGTGCGGTCTCCGCGCTCTGACGAGCCTTGGTGAGTTCGGCCTCTCGAACTGACGCATTATTCTCCAAGGTATCACATTTTTTCACCGCATCTTGGAGTTCCTGCTGGACTTCTTTGACCCAGGCCTCGAGCTTCTTACGAGCGGCCTGCTGCTGGACAGCTTGCTCCTCGGCCTCGCCCAAGGCCTTCCTCAGGGCCTCGACCTCGGTCGCGGCTCCTGCACATATTATGACAACCCGGTCATTACATACCACTTATTCTTTCCGCATATACAGCAAGACGTTACTTACGTTGCTTCTCCTGAAGCCGAATTGTAACCTCGCCGAGCTCGTTCTCGGTCCGCCCCAGCCTCTGCTTCAATTCAGAGACTTCGGTAGCATGCGAGGTTGCGGCTAACAGCGACGCCTGCTTATGCATACATATTACGTTGGTCTCCTACAATAAGGGATTGATCCCTTGCCCGGTCTCTCTTCTCGAACACCGGACAGTGTTTCAGGGGCTACTGTCTATATCGGGATTTTCTCCTTTTGCGACGCTTACCTCAAAGCCTGTTAGCAGGTTGCGGCAGGCTTCGGTCAGTCCGCTCTTGGCGAACTGAACCTTTTCAATCACCATGCCCACAAGAACATGGTGCTCCTCCATAATGGAAGCGCCTCGCAGCGCTTCCAGCAGATTATCTGGTGCCCCTGGTTGGACAGTGGTCACCGGGGGAATAGGCGCACCCCCTCCTTTTAAAGGAGGCTGCGTGCCAGATCCTGGAGTCGTACCGGTCTCCGGAATCGGGTCCGGTTGAGGGCCGAATTGAATACGGCCCCCGCCCCCAGTTTCCATGGGATTTGACTCCCCCTGATGTTCGGTGACAGGGGCTTCGCCCTTTGCCGCCTCTCCCCGGCCGGGGAAAGTCCGTTGGGAGAACACCTCCTCGTCTCCTTTGTCCCCGGGAGAGTAAGCGGCCGGCGGTGTCTCGCTGGCCATCTCCTTCGAGTCCAACGAATCCTCCGATGAGGGTCGCTGGGAGCTGCCATGTGCCGGACTGTAGCAATATAATTAACCATATCAATACAATAAGGAGGAGAGGCCGGGTTTAGGAATATGCAGGAGTCATAGCACTCACGATGCGGCCTGGGGCTTAGTGCGGGCGCGTCGCTCCGGACTACTGTCGACGTCCCACGCGGTGTTGACCGCAAGGGAGCCTTTCCCCCTCTTGGGCGTCCCCGCCTCCAGATTTGTGGAGGCCGCCCTCTTTTTCTTCCCCTCCTCAGGGGGAGGGTTGTCCTCCTCCTCCTCCTCGTCGTCATCGTCCTCAGCAGCGGAGGATGGGGTTTCTTCACCTTCGGACGTCACGTCTGAAGGGCCTTTACGGCGGGGGCCACCCTTGGCCCCCTTGGCCTTCTTCTTGGCCTTTTTCTCCGGCGGCTGATATGGCGCCGGAACCAGCATCTTTGCCAAGCGCGGGATGACTGGCTCTTCAAATAGTGGAGCCGGACTCCAGATCCGCTCCGCTCTCTCCGACCACCCCTAAAAAATATATATGCACATCAAAGATTAGGCGTCCTCCTTGGACAATCAAGTAGAAGGCAAGCCTTGAGGAGTAAAAACTTACCGCGCTAGCGGGATGGGTGTGGTCGTGCCCGCGGTCCGAATCCAGGGCCGGCGACTTCTCGTTGCCCTTAACAAGGGACTTCCAGGCGTCTTCATGAGTCGATCCGAAGAGCCTCTCCAGGGTTTGGTGCTTTTCTGGATTGAATTCCCATAAGGGGAAAGTTCGGTCTTGGCATGGGAGAATTAGACGGACCAGCATTACCTGGATCACGTCGACAATCTTGACCTTTTTGTCCACCATGCTCTAAATGCGCGTTTGCAGCGCTATCAGTTCGTCTGTCGATGACCAGTTGGGACCCTTCTCCGTCCAGGAAGTGAGCCGCATGGGAGCTCCGGATTTGAACTCCGGGGCCGCCGCCCAAGTGCCACCGCGTGGCTCCGTGATATAGAACCATTGCTTCTGCCACCCCTTGACAGTGTCCACAAGCGTGCCCTTGGGCCATGTAGCATTGGGCATCTTGCTCATGATGGCGCCGCCGCACTCCGCGTGCTGGCCATCCACCACCTTTGGCTTCACATTGAAGGTCTTGAGGCATAGGCCGAAGTGGGGATGGATGCGGAGGAAGGCCTCGCACACAACGACGAACACCGAGATGTTGAGGAAGGAGTTCGGGGATATATCATGGAAATCTAGCCCGTAATAATACATCAATCCACGGACGAAAGGGTGAATTGGAACCCCAGTCCGCGAACGAAGTGAGGGAGGAAAACCACCCTCTCATTGGGCTTTGGAGTAGGGATGATTTGCTCCTTGGTTGGCAGACGGTGGGCGATTTCTTTCGCCAGATACCCGGCCGCCCGAAGCTGGGTGATATCTTTCTCCTTGACGGAGGAAGTCATCCATTTGCCCTGACCTCCGGACATGATTGAGTGCTAGCTCGAATGGAAGGGAGATGAGAACTTGGGTGCTGGAGCTCGAGATTGGAAAGGTGGAGACAGAGAGAGAGCGTGAGAAGAGGAAGAGGGAATCCTTATCCCCTTATAAAGGCAGCATATATTAAACGCCTCCTCACTCGCCTTAAGATCCGCCTATTCCCGAGGGCTGTATAAACAACACGGTTGGGTTACCCATACCCGCATTGATGAGAATCCCGCAATAAGGGGACATGATCTCTGCTTCGACAAGACGTGCCAATAGCAACCGCGTCTTGAAACATGGGATGGCAGAAGAAAAATGGTTCAAAATTATGACCGGACGGGCGTGATGTTACGTTGCAGAAAGCTGTCAGCGGATGGAACTCGTGTAAAATATATATATTCTCTCTGCGGTTGTGTATGGTGTGTGTAACAGGTCCGGATACAATCATCGCATCCGGAGACTATCTTCGAGTTCGGAAGAAGGGGAATCCGCCTTGCAATGCCGAAGACAATCTGTGCGCCGGACTCCTCGTCATTGAAGCCAGGTTCAGGGGCTACTGAGGGAGTCCTGGACTAAGGGGTCCTCGGGCGTCCGACCTGTTATCTATGGGCCGGACTGATGGGCTGTGAAGATATGAAGGCCGAAGACTATACCCGTGTCCGGATTGGACTCTCCTTGGCGTGGAAGGCAAGCTTAGCGATCAACTATGAAGATTCCTTCCTATGTAACCGACTCTATGTAAACCCTAGATCCCTCCGGTGTCTATATAAACCGGAGGGAGTAGTCCGGATAGACGGATACTCATTACCATATTCACATAGGCTAGACTTCTAGGGTTTAGCCATTACGATCTCGTGGTAGATCAACTCTTGTAACACTCATATTCATCAAGATCAATCAAGCAGGAAGTAGGGTATTACCTCCATAGAGAGGGCCCGAACCTGGGTAAACATCGTGTCCCCCGTCTCCTGTTACCATCGATCCTAGACGCACAGTTCGGGACCCCCTACCCGAGATCCGCCGGTTTTGACACCGACAGTGAGCCCTCTTTTTTTCTGCAGCCTTGGTTGCCACTCCCTTGTTACGAGTAGTTCTCGACCTAGAGCTCTGCGCACCGGACATGGAAAGGACGAACGAAGAAGAAGCACTTATGAGGAGGAAAGGTAGAGTAATTTTTGGTTAGGTTGTTCCCCTTTTTATAACCTAAGTACTAGCACTAGTACTAATACCTGCATAGTGGCAAGACGTTCAGGTTCGGTACGTACTAGTAGGTGTGAGCAGGCTTGCACTTAATTGTAGCACTAGTACTTTCGAATGTGATGGGAACAAGGTAAAGATAAATTGATGGGTTTTGGTTTCGAGGCCCGAAACGGCTCCCGATGAGTTTAGTGGAACATAAATTTTCAGTAGACTACACTGCTCAGATGCGTAAATATTATGTTACTGTCAAAAATTGGCACAAAATACGAAGGAGACCAATGGAAGTACTACTAGCAACCCATGATTTAACTACTCGCATGCACGCAGTGGAGTAGTAATGTCTTTCTTCCGCCCTCACGTCCACTCAATTTGCATGCGCTGTATTAATTGAACATCAATGAAGTGAAGGACTTTACACGCATCAAATTATCACATGGGGTGGATCTTGGTACAAAATTGTGTTCGCCCGCGTACCCGCGTGTGCGTGCGAGCGAATGAGTGCGTGCGTGGCGTGCGTGCACATCTTCGCTTCATGCATGTACCGCCAGTGTGGCTCAGGGAGGACGAGTACATTCTTCTGGAACCAGCAGCACGTCACTGTGATCAATCCACACAAGGATGTCGCAACAACGCATCCACATGTGCAACGTGGCTTCATGAACTGTAAGAGAGACACTGTGTAGCGTGCCATTGTGTTTTGCACATACTCGAAGTACTAGTAAGGTACACGTGCATTGCACGCGTCAGATTTTGCAACCAAATTATGAATAAATACCACACTATAGCATGTAAGCTCTGAGTCATATATGCCTGATGTAGACCTTCGTTTAATTCTTATAGTTCATCTCATTCAAAATCAATTAGTTGTTATAAAAAACCTAGGACCTCTTTGATTCGTAGGATTTCCAAACCGCGGGAATAGGAAAAACATGGGATTAGAGTGGAATGTCGTCTTGAATCCTACAGGATTGTATGAGTGTTTGATTGTGCATAGAAAAAACGCAGAATTCTTTCAAACAGGTTAGAGTGGATGGGATGTTTCCTATGGAATCTAGTGCAAATGAATCATATGGAAAAATTCCTATGGTTTACAATCCTACGAATCAAACAACCAAGATAGGAAAAATTCCTAAGGATTAGAATCCTCCAAAATTCCTTTGAGAATCCTTTGAATCAAAGAAGCCCTTAATCTATTTTATGATTCATGGAATTGTGCGTTGTAAAGCATAAATTAAAAACAAATAATGGCAATTCAACTAGAAAAAAAGTTTGGGCAGTTATGATACGGAAGATTCTAGAACAAAGGAGAACCACTGTTGTTTTAAGATTTGTGCATTATTCTTAAGTTCAACCATGGAGTCTGCTAGATTGTACATGTGGCAAAATCTGGTGGGGGTAGAAGATGGTGCGAGGGGCCGAGTGGAGGGAGACTATGAAGGAGTGCAGAACTGCGAGATCGATATTTAGAGAGAGGGGGCGAGAACGTGCGCTGTTGCGCGCAGTGGCGGAGCCATGAAAAATGTCCCATGAGCTAGGGGGCCAAGCATTGCTAATCCTTTACGAGGAGGGCCAATTCATCAACTTAAACCATTTTTACCAGCAATTGTGTAATGATCACATTCATATTAGCCTCGATATATAGTGATGTTAGGGGGGGGGGATCACAGCTTCAACACAAGTATTTCTCAAATTCATAACTACTCAACTAGCATGACTCTAATATTACCATCCTCATATCTCAAAACAATCATCAAGCATCAAAGTTCTCATAGTATTCAATGCACTTTATATGATAGTTTTTATTATACCTATCTTGGATGCTCATCACTTTAGGACTAAAATTTTAACCAAAGCAAATTACCATGCTGTTCTAAAGGACTCTCGAAATAATATAAGTGAAGCATGAGAGATCAATAATTTCTATAAAATAAAACCACCACCGTGCTCTAAAAAGATATAAGTGAAGCACTAGAGCAAAATTATCTAGCTCAAAAGATATAAGTGAAGCACATAGAGTATTCTAATAAATTCCGATTCATGTGTGTCTCTGTCAAAAGGTGTGTACAGCAAGGATGATTGTGGTAAACTAAAAAGCAAAGACTCAAATAATACAAGACACTCCAAGCAAAACACATATCATGTGGTGAATAAAAATATAGCATCAAGTAAAGTTACCGATGGACGAAGACGAAAGAGGGGATGCCTTCCGGGGCATCCCCAAGCTTAGGCTTTTGGTTGTCCTTGAATTTTACCTTGGGGTGCCTTGGGCATCCCCAAGCTTAGGTTCTTTCCACTCCTTATTCCATAATCCATCAAATCTTTACCCAAAAACTTGAAAACTTCACAACACAAAACTCAATAGAAAATCTCATGAGCTCCGTTAGCGAAATAAAACAAACCACCACTTTAAGGTACTGTAATGAACTCATTCTTTATTTATATTGGTGTTAAACCTACTGTACTACAACTTCTCTATGGTTCAAAACCTCCGATACTAGCCATAGATTCATCAAAATAAGCAAACAACACACGAGAAACAGAATCTGTCAAAAACAGAACAGTTTGTAGCAATATGTATCAAACGCAAACTTCTGGAACTTAAAAAATTCTGATAAATTAGGAAGTCCTAGATAATTTGTTTATTAAAATTATGAAAAAAGAATCAATTGAAAATCACGTTTCTGTGAATTATTAAAACTAATCTCGTGAGCGCCAAAGTTTCTGTTTTTCAGCAAGATCAAATTAACTATCACCGTAGGTTATCCTAAAGGTTTTACTTGGCACAAACACTAATTAAAACACAAAACCACATCTAACCAGAGGCTAGATCAAATATTTATTACTAAACAGGAACAAAAAGCAAGGAATAAAAATAAAATTGGGTTGCCTCCCAACAAGCGCTACCGTTTAACGCCCCTAGCTAGGCATAAAAGCAAGGATAGATCTAAGTATCATCATCTTTGGTATGCAATCCATAAGTGGCTCTCATAATAGATTCATAAGGTAATTTAATTTTCTTCCTAGGAAAGTGTTCCATGCCTTTCCTTAACGGAAATTGGAATCTAATATTTCCTTCCTTCATATCAATAATTGCACCAATCGTTCTAAGGAAAGGTCTACCAAGAATAATAGGACATGTAGGATTGCAATCTATATCAAGAACAATAAAATCTACGGGCACATAATTCCTATTTGCAACAATAAGAACATCATTAATCCTTCCCATAGGTTTCTTAATGGTGGAATCCGCAAGGTGCAAATTTAAAGAGCAATCATCAAATTCACGGAAACCTAACACATCACACAAAGTTTTTGGAATCGTGGAAACAATAGCACCCAAATCACATAAAGCATAGCATTCATGATCTTTAATCTTAATTTTAATAGTAGGTTCCCATTCATCATAAAGTTTTCTAGGGATAGAAACTTCTAATTCAAGCTTTTCTTCATAGGATTGCATTAAAGCATCAACGATATGTTTGGTAAAAGCTTTATTTTGACTATAAGCATGAGGCGAATTTAGCATGGATTGCAACAAGGAAATACTATCTATTAAAGAACAATTATCATAATTAAATTCCTTGAAATCCAAAATAGTGGGTTCATTGCTGTGTAAAGTTTTGACCTCTTCAATCCCACTTTTACCAATTTTTGCATCAAGATCTAAAAACTCCGAATTATTGGGACGCCTTTTAACTAAAGTTAACTCATCTCCAGTCCCATCAAGATTTATATTGGAAAACAAAGATTTAATAGGAGACACATCAATCACTTTTAGATCTTCATCCCTATTATCATGAAAGCTAGAAGAACACGCTTTTACAAAGCAATCTTTCTTAGCACGCATCCTAGCGGTTCTTTCTTTGCATTCATTAATGGAAATTCTCATAGCTTTGAGAGACTCATTGATATCATGCTTAGGTGGAATAGATCTAAGTTTCAAAGAATAAACATCAAGAGAAATTCTATCCACGTTCCTAGCCAATTCATCAATCTTAGGCAATTTTTCTTCAAGCAAAGCATTGAAATTCTTTTGAGAGATCATAAACTCTTTAACACTAATCTCAAAATCAGAGGGCATCTTATTAAAATTTCCATAAGAGTTGTTGTAGGAATTACCATAATTATTAGAGGAATTACTAGGAAAAGGCCTAGGATTAAAGTTTCCTCTATACGCGTTGTTACCAAAATTGTTCCTACCAACAAAATTCACATCCATAGATTCATTATTATTCTCAATCAAAGTAGACAAAGGCATATCATTAGGATTAGAAGAAACACTCTTATTAGCAAACAATTTCATAAGTTCATCCATCTTTCCACTCAAAACATTGATCTCTTCTATTGCATGAACCTTTTTACTAGTAGATCTTTCGGTGTGCCACTGAGAATAATTAACCATAATGTTATCTAGGAGTTTAGTAGCTTCTCCTAAAGTGATTTCCATAAAAGTGCCTCTCGCGGCCGAATCTAAAAGATTTCTAGAAGCAAAATTCAATCCGGCATAATTTTTTTGTATAAGCATCCATAAATTCAAACCATGTGTAGGGCAATTACGTATCATTAATTTCACCCTCTCCCAAGCTTGTGCAACATGCTCATGATCAAGTTGCTTAAAATTCATAATATTGTTTCTAAGAGAGATGATCTTAGCGGGAGGAAAATACTTAGAGATAAAAGCATCTTTGCACTTATTCCATGAATCAATACTATTTTTGGGCAAAGACGAAAACCAAGTTTTAGCACGATCTCTAAGCGAAAACGGAAATAGTTTCAATTTAACAATATCATTATCCACATCTCTCTTCTTTTGCATATCGCACAAATCAACAAAGTTGTTTAGATGTGTAGCGGCATCTTCACTAGGAAGGCCAGAGAATTGATCTTTCATGGCAAGATTCAACAAAGCAGCATTAATTTCGCAAGATTCAACATCGGTAATAGGAGCAATTGGAGTGCTAAGAAAATCATTGTTGTTGGTATTGGAAAAATCACATAATTTAGTATTGTCTTGAGCCATCGTGACGAACAAGCAATCCAACACACAAGAAGCAAGCGAAAAAGAGGCGAACGGAAAAGAGGGTGAATAAAACGGCAAGGGTGAAGTGGGGGAGAGGAAAATGAGAGGCAAATGGCAAATAATGTAATGCGAGGGATACGAGTTTGTGATGGGTACTTGGTATGTCTTGACTTTTGCATAGACTCCACGACAACGGCGCCAGAAATCCTTCTTGCTACCTCTTGAGCACTGCGTTTGTTTTCCCTTGAAGAGGAAAGGGTGATGCAGCAAAGTAGCGTAAGTATTTCCCTCAGTTTTTGAGAACCAAGGTATCAATCCAGTAGGAGGCTACACGCAAATCCCTCGTACCTGCACAAACAAATAAGAACCTTGCAACCAACGCGATAAAGGGGTTGTCAATCCCTTCACGGCCACTTGCAAAAGTGAGAACTGATAGAGATAATAAGATAAATATTTTTGGTATTTTTATGATATAGATTGGAAAGTAAAGATTGCAAAATAAAATAGATCGGAAACTTATATGATGGAAGATAGACCCGGGGGCCATAGGTTTCACTAGTGGCTTCTCTCAAGATAGCATAAGTATTACGGTGGGTGAACAAATTACTGTCGAGCAATTGATAGAAAAGTGCATAGTTATGAGAATATCTAGGCATGATCATGTATATAGGCATCACGTCCGCAACAAGTAGACCGAAACAATTCTGCATCTACTACTATTACTCCACACATCGACTGCTATCCAGCATGCATCTAGAGTATTAAGTTCATAATAACAGAGTAACACATTAGGCAAGATGACATGATGTAGAGGGATAAACTCAAGCAATATGATATAAACCCCATCTTTTTATCCTCGATGGCAACAATACAATACGTATCGGTTCCCCTTCTGTCACTGGGATCGAACACCACAAGATTGAACCCAAAGCTAAGCACTTCTCCCATTGCAAGAAAGATCAATCTAGTAGGCCAAACCAAACTGATAATTCGAAGAGACTTGCAAAGATAACAAATCATACATAAAAGAATTCAGAGGAGATTCAAATATTTTTCATAGATAATCTTGATCATAAACCCATAATTCATCGGATCTCGACAAACACACCGCAAAAAGAATTACATCGAATAGATCTCCAAGAAGATTGAGGAGAACTTTGTATTGAGATCCAAAGAGAGAGAAGAAGCCATCTAGCTAATAACTATGGACCCGAAGGTCTGAGGTAAACTACTCACACATCATCGGAGAGGCTATGGTGTTGATGTAGAAGCCCTCCGTGATCGATCCCCCCTCCGGCGGAGCGCCGGAAAAGGCCCCAAGATGGGATCTCATGGGTACAGAAGGTTGCGGCGGTGGAAATAGGGTTTCGTGGTGCTCTCGGATGTTTTTAGGGTATATGAGTATATATAGGCGAAGGAAGTCGGTCAGGGGAGCTACGAGGGGCCCACGAGGGTGGGGGCGCGCCCAGGGGGCAGGCGTGCCTCCCTGCCTCGTGGCCTCCTTGCTTCTTTCTTGACGTCCACTCCAAGTCTCCTGGATTGCGTTTGTTCCAAAAATAACTCCCCCGAAGGTTTCATTCCGTTTGGATTCCGTTTGATATTCCTTTTCTACGAAACATTGACATAGGCAAAAAACAGCAATTTGGGCTGCGACTTCGGTTAGTAGGTTAGTCCCAAAATAATATAAAAGTGTATAATAAAGCCCATTAAACATCCAAAACAGATAATATAATAGCATGGAACAATAAAAAATTATAGATACGTTGGAGACGTATTAGTCCACCATACCTACCTATGGATTGAGTAAGATCCTTCAAGTAAGTTGTCATCGGTACAAGCAATAAAAATTTCTCTCTCTAAATATGTATGATCTATTAGTGTGAAGAAAATAAGCTTTATACGAACTTGTCATATGGAAGAAATAAAAGCGACGGACTGCATGATAAAGGTCCTTATCACAAGCGGCAATATAAAGTGACGTTCGTTTGCATCAAGATTTTGTGCATCCAACCATAAAAGCGCATGAATACCTCTGCTTCCCTCTGCGAAGGGCATATCTTTTACTTTTATCTCCTACCCTTATACAAGAGTCATGGTGAGTATCACCTTTCCTTTTTATACTTTTTCCTTTGGCAAGCTCTATGTGTTGAAGAGATCTTGATATATATATATATATATATCCACTCGGATGTAAGTTATCATAAAGTATTATTGTTGACATTACCCTTGAGGTAAAAGGTTGGGAGGCGAAACTATAAGCCCCTATCTTTCTCTGTGACCGATTGAAACTTTGTACCCATAAGTATCGCGTGAGTGTTAGCAATTGTGAAAGATTATATGATAGTTGAGTATGTGGACTTGCTGAAAAGCTCTTCAATTGACTCTTTCCGATGTTATGATAAATTGCAATTGCTTCAATGAATGAGATCATAGTTTGTAAGTTTTCAATGAAGATTCATACTTTACCATGTGAACGAATTGTTACTTGAGCATAAGAAACTATATGGCATTATATGTTGCTGTTCTAAAGATAATCATGACGCCCTCATGTCCGTATTTTATTTTATCGACACCTCTATCTCTAAACATGTGGACATATTTATCGATATCGGCTTTCGCTTGAGGACAAGCGAGGTCTAAGCTTGGGGGAGTTGATACGTCCATTTTGCATCATGCTTTTATATTGATATTTATTGCATTATGGGCTATTATTACACATTATATCACAATACTTATGCCTATTCTCTCTTATTTTAGAAGGTTTGCATGAAGAGGGAGAATGCCGGCAGCTGGAATTCTGGACTGGAAAAGGAGCAAATATTAGAGACCTATTCCGCACAACTCCAAAAGTCCTGAAACTTTACAGAGCATGTTTTTGGAATATATAAAAAATATTGGGCGAAAAAAGAACCAGAGGGGGCCACCAGCCAGCCACAAGGGTGGAGGGCGCTCCCTACCCCCTGGGCACGATCCCCGACCTTGTGGGCCCCCTGGCAGGCCTCCGGTGCCCATCTTTGGATATATGGTGTATTTTACCCTGGAAAAAATCAGGGAGAAGCACTACAAAAAAAATACACTTCCGTAATGATACGTGTTTGTCACAGTAGGTCACGTTTTCTGTCATGCATGTACATCCATGACGATTTTATGACAGAATCAAGATAGTCATACATGTGCTGTCATAGAAGTGTTCCATGACATTACCAAAATTATCATCACGGAAGTGTCCACTTCCATGACGATAAATCGCGCGTCACAGAAGTGCTTTTGTCAAGGGTGACCGACACGTGGCATCCAACGTAAGGGAACACCGTTAAGCTATCGGGTCCGATTTTGGATCCGATAACCCGTTAACAGCCCCGACCAATGGGGATTTTCCACGTGTAAAATCATCATTGGCTGGAGGAAACACGTGTCGGCTCACCGTTGGGACAGATGTCATCCACTCATTAGACCCAAAGCGCCTATGAAACGTCGACACGTGGCACGGCCCAACAGAGGCCCATTCCTGTGAAAAGGCCGGCCCGTTTGACTTGGTCAAAAGGTGGCGGGCCGGCCCACGGCAAGCCTGTTAACGGCCTGTTCGCATATAGCCCATTTACAGCCCGCTAACCCAGGGCCCATTTATGGCCTATCCGAATTAGACCCAGTAGCGTCATCTGGGCCGTCCAATATAATTCCAGCCCGTTTTAACTTCCGGCCCATGTATGGCCCATGACGTCTTTCGGCCCATATGAGGCCCTTAGTAACTCTCGGCCCATTAACGGCCCGTGGTAAAACTGGCCCGTAATGAACAGTGTATCACTTTATACCCATTAACGGCACGTGGTGAAACTGGCCCGTAATGAACAGTGTATCACTTTATACCCATTAATGGCCCATTATTCCGTTGGGCCGTTTCCAGCCCATGTTATCTTTCGGCCTTCTCAGGGCCCATTTATTCTTGGGCTCATTTCCAGCATTCGTTTACTTACGGCCCGTTACTGTCATTTTCTGCTTGTGGGCCAAATTCAGCCCGTGGTTACAGTCGGCCCGTTTGTGGCCCGTTAATACGTTGGGCCGTTTTCATAGCGTCATCAAATACGGCCGATTAACGACGGCCCGTTATGGTCGGCCCATGAATGGACAATTTCAACTCTAGCCCATTTACGGCCATAATGTGGTCTCTTATTGGCCATGTTTGGCCAACCGATCATACAGCCCGTAGAAGGCCCATTGATGATACATCCCGTAGAAGGCCCATTGTGTCTACGGCCCATATAAGGCCCATTGTTTCTACGCCCCGTAGAAGGCCCATTGTTTCTACGGCCCTTAGAAGGCCCATTGTTTCTACGGCCCGTAGGAGGCCCATGTTAACTACAGTTAATATGTAGCCCATGGTTATTGTGGCCTAGTTTTAAAAAATAGGTTATTGCGGCCACTAGCAAACTGCGGAAAAAGAACTGCACTGACTACAAGAAAACAAATAAACAAGACAATAAGGAAATAAATAAGCCAGCAACTTACGCTAGGCTATCACGGCTATTACACATATTACATCCACTGGGCATCAAAGTTGGCCACCAGTGCAAATATAGGGAACAAAGCAGCATATAAACGCCGCAGCAAAACAAGTCCAGAACTGAAACCTATTCAGAAGAGCTCAAGAAACAATATCATGGGTACCCATAATGCTGGCAAGATGCTTAGCAAGCTTATTAACTTTCTCTTGTTTGGCGCTTAAATCCTCCAGCACCTGCCATCGCATCAGAAAGTATGCATCTGAATTCTGCAGGGACTTCCTTAGTCCTTCGGCTTCCTGTCACATAACATCTGATCGATGTCTTTCAACTTGAAGTTGAGACTCAAGAAGCCGACCTGATTCAGGCAGCGAGTTCGAAGAGCTGGTGCCAGCAGTAGTAGCCAGTAACTCGAACACTACATCAAGACAGGACTTTGGGGTTGTCTCAGTGTCTTCAATATAGTTTTTATCAGCTTTCTTGGAGACCAACAGGGATGTCTCACTATCTTGAACCTTATCTGCATTACTTCCTTTACCATTGCATAACGGGGTACTCTTCTCCAATATTTTATCCGTGTTCTAAAAGAGAAACAAACAAACACATCACAGGTTTACAATGTAGTATATGAAACTCGTTTTGTTAAACCAGTTCAGTAGTAAGGTGGACAGGATAACAGCATGAAACAAACATATATCTATGTATTATGGTCACTGTATGGTCTATATCATTCTAGTTTATGTTGCCAAATCAAGATAGATACAGTTCGAATCATATCTATTTAAGACAAAGCAGCATAGACAGAATATAAGTGTGGGAAACTACACAGCAATAACAACACTTGTAATGTGGCATGGCATGAGAACATAATTGTTTATTCAATTGAAACTGAAATCAACATAGAGCAAGTTACAACAGCAAACACGTTAAAGAAATAGGTTTAAAACATACCTGTTGTGCCACTGGAGTTTCAATTGCATCCTTCAAATTTGAAATTAGTTGGTATGAGTAAATACAGTGATGCAAGAGCAAAGTAGTATGAACCATAGCTACGGAACCTGACCTGAGAACAATTCTTCTTCTGCTTTAAGCGTTGACTTGGGGTTCGGAGTGGTGGTCCTCGTGCTTTGGGCACTGCAGTTGCCTTACTAACTGCTCGTGTTTGGGTGCTTTGTGGTGGAGACGGTGTTGTGTCAACGGGAACTGGGTTACTATCTGCTGGGGTTGGGGTTAGAAGGGGTGTAGCTGGTTCTCTGTCCAACTGGGTAGGGGTACAATCTGCGTGAGTCTGGGTTATGTGTGGTGGGGCTGGTTCTTGGGCAAGTACAAACGTGGTTCTATCTCCATCGACACGTAGCACGATCTTTTCTGAAGACAGTGTTTTTACTCCCACAGATACTGCCGTCACCCCCTCCAATTGAAATGGCTGATAAACAAGAAAACTAATTGAATGTACAGACATTGTAAGATAGACAGGTGCAATGGATAGTAGGGAAGAAAACAGGGCATGAAATAATTCACATTTATGTTGTCTAACCAAACAGAATAGCAGGACATAATTTCACATATATGATGGCTAATTAAACAGGATAGCATGACACAATTTCACATGTATGATGGCTAACTAAACAGGATAGAATGACATACTTTAAAATATGATGACTATGTAAACATGATGACATGATATAACTATATGATGTGTCTATTAAAGTGGTTGGCATGCCATAAATCACAAACATGCCGTCGATGGAAACATGATGGCATGATATAATTCACGGATAGAATGACATAATTCAAAATATGATGACTATGTAAACAGGATGAGATGATATAACTATATTATGTCTTTAGAAAATGGGTTGGCATGCCATAATTCAGATACATGCTGTCTATGTAAACATCATGGCATGATATAATTCAAATATATGATTTATATACTAAGGAAGTGAGCAGAGGGCAATCACATATATGATGTGTCAACTAAGGAGATGGCATTCAATATCGTGTATATGATGTAAAAACTAAGCATTGCAATACAACATATGCATGATATAAGTAATATAACCCTGCCAAGTTTGAGCATACACCTTAGGGGGATAATAGGACTGGCCATCTGCCTCTGAATCCTCCTTTGAAGAGCTATCTGTAACCAGCAAGATATCTGCTTCAGCAGGTAGCATTGTCTGCTCTAAAGACCTTGTTTTCACTCCAGATTTCTCCATCACCAATTCAAATGGCTGATGCACAGGAAGAGCAGTTGAATATACAAACATTGTCGACAAAAGCAATGATAAATACAAAAAAGGACGGCATGATATAATTCACATATATGACGCTTGGCTAAACAACATGGCATTGCATAATTCACATATATAATGCCTTGCAACAAGATAGCATTGCATAATTCACATATATAATGTCTTGCAACAAGATGGTATTGCATAATTCACATATATGGTAATTAGACACTAAACAGGTGGCAATCACACAAAGCATGTCTAAACTAAGCAAATGGCATAGCAATGCAAGATACGATACGCATGATATGAGCAACATAACCCTGCCAAGTTAGAGCATGCACCTCAGGGGGGAAATACGACTGGTCATCTGTCTCAGAATCCTCCTTTGAGGAGCTATCTGTAACCAGCAAGACATGCGCTTCGTCAGATAGCATTGTCTGCTCTGAAGACCTTGTTTCCACTCCAGATTTTTCCATGACCGTGCCGAATGGCTGGTGCACAGGAAGAGTAATTGAATGTACTAAAATTGTTGACAAATTTAACACGTAATAAAAAAATGATGTCATGATATAATTCACATATAAGATGACTGGCTAACCAGAGTGGCATTGCAAAATTCACATATATGATGCCTGGCTAAACAAGATGGCATTGCATGATTCACATATACAATAAAGAAACTAAACGGATGGCATTGACACAAAGCATGTCTAAACTAAGAAGATGACATCTTTGATGTATACACTAAGCAATGCAAGGCACCATATGCATGATATTACCAACATCAGCATGCCAAGTTAGAGCGAAGACCTCATGGGGTAAGTAGGAGTGGTCTTCTGCTTCTGAATCCCTCTCAGAACAGTTATCTTCCTCTTGATTACGATCCGAAATGGGTGGAGGGGGCTGCCTTTGCGCCCACCATGGAGCGACGTCTGCATGAAATTTTATTGCCACACAAGTCTCGTCTCTTTTGCTCTACATGTTCAGTTCCATTGTGTACAATAACTGACATGCATAGGAATAAAACATAGTGAGATTATGTAAGGAGTGCATGCACAAATCCAGAGTGATGGTAGCAAACTGTGGATAGACCCAAAACCAATGATAGCAGGCAGATAATAGCTTTAGTTAAAAAATACAGATAATGGCTCCTTTAATGTTTGTTTGCACCCAACATGAAACTCATAGTAGACACCCGAGATTATCCAGATATCAGACAGATAGTACTGATTGCTGCCCCAATATGTACCCCACAACCATTTAAAAACTCAAGTTTCAGCATAAGTTTGGACCTGACTCAGAGTCTAATAGGTGAACATGATGATAAAGTAGGATGTCATCATATTAAGCGATGCATAACGTAAGCAGACACGGAAGAGTGCGACCTATCTTGCGGACCCGTGTAGTCCTCAAGGTCATCTACTCAGTTGATGATGGTAATGCAGTTGTCATGGCTGCCGGCGGCGGGGAAGAAGATCTGAGGCGGCAAAAGACAGTTTTGAGAGCGGATCCCTGCTGTGGTGAACCCTTCCATCGTTGGAGCAGCTGAGCTGCGGTGGAACACAGCATCGCAGGAGCAGGACAAACCACACAAGGTTTTCTTTGACACATATCTGTAACAGAAGTAATTGTGTAAGGGCTTGTTTGAATTTGAGGATTCTAACAATGCAGGGATAGGAAAAATAGACAGGAATAGGATAGGAATGCACGTGCAAAACAGAGAATTAAAAAACACAGGATTTCTGCCAATCTGGGTGTTTGGTTCACAAGAATTGGAAGATCACATGATGCAAAGAAGCATGGTGAGATTAAGTCAAACCACAAGAAAATGTACGGTTATAATGCTATTATGCTACTATCTCTTAGTCTTGTGCTTCATGAATAGGAATTTGAAAACGAGGACAAGTGGAAATTAAAATTCCTACGGTTTTTCTTTCAAGGAGACACTAAAGGAACAAATCCTACAGTTTTCCTTTGCTCCATTCCTTTGCACCAAATTCATGAAAAGTAGTACCATACGAAACTTTCCAATTCCTATGTTTTTCATTCACTTTTCCTTTCAAGCACTAGCGATTCTAGTAGGCAGGCTTGAGCAAGGAAAAGCCTACACTAAAAAAATGTTTTTGTGCTACTTCTATTACTTTGGACCCAGGCCACTGCCCTACTAGCTCAACTCCCAGGGCCATCGACAAATGCACAGCTTAAACGCGCAGAGATAAATAATGATGGCGTTCAAGAGAGTCCATCACGGATAGCTAAGTTGCCTGGTACTGTTGGAAATATGCCCTAGAGGCAATAATAAAATGGTTATTATTATATTTCCTTGTTCGTGATAATTGTCTATTGTTCATGCTATAATTGTGTTATCCGGAAATCGTAATACATGTGTGAATACATAGACCACAACATGTCCCTAGTGAGCCTCTAGTTGACTAGCTCGTTGATCAACAGATAGTCATGGTTTCCTGACTATGGACATTGGATGTCATTGATAACGGGATCACATCATTAGGAGAATGATGTGATGGACAAGATCCAATCCTAAGCATAGCTCAAAGATCGTGTAGTTCGTTTGCTAGAGCTTTTTCCAATGTCAAGTATCTTTTTCTTAGACCATGAGATCGTGTAACTCCCGGATGCCATAGGAGTGCTTTGGGTGTACCAAACGTCACAACGTAACTGGGTGACTATAAAGGTACACTACAGGTATCTCTGAAAGTGTCTGTTGGGTTGACACGGATCGAGACTGGGATTTGTCACTCCGTGTGACGGAGAGGTATCTCTGGGCCCACTCGGTAATGCATCATCATAATGAGCTCAATGTGACTAAGGAGTTAGCCACGGGATCATGCATTACGGTACGAGTAAAGAGACTTGCCGGTAACGAGATTGAACAAGGTATTGGGATACCGACGATTGAATCTCGGGCAAGTAACATACCGATTGACAAAGGGAATTGTATACGGGATTGATTGAATCCTCGACATCGTGGTTCATCCGATGAGATCATCGTGGAACATGTGGGAGCCAACATGGGTATCCAGATCCCGCTGTTGGTTATTGACCGGAGAGTCGTCTCGGTCATGTCTGCATGTCTCCCGAACCCGTAGGGTCTACACACTTAAGGTTCGGTGACGCTAGGGTTGTAGAGATATTAGTATGCGGTAACCCGAAAGTTGTTTGGAGTCCCGGATGAGATCCCGGACGTCATGAGGAGTTCTGGAATGGTCCGGAGGTGAAGAATTATATATAGGAAGTCCAGTTTCGGCCACCGGGAAAGTTTCGGGGGTCACCGGTATTGTACCGGGACCACCGGAAGGGTCCCGGGGGTCCACCGGGTGGCGCCACCTATCCCGGAGGGCCCCATGGGCTGAAGTGGGGAGGGGAACCAGCCACTGGTGGGCTGGTGCGCCCCCCTTGGGCCTCCCCTGCGCCTAGGGTTGGAAACCCTGGGGGTGGGAGGGCGCCCCACTTGGCTTGGGGGGCAAGCCACCCCCTTGGCCGCCGCCCCCCTGGAGATGGGATCTCCCAGGGCCAGCGCCCCCCCAGGGACCCTATATAAAGGGGGGGGGGAGGGAGGGCAGCAGTACCCTAGCCCCTGGCGCCTCCCTGTCCCTCCCGCTTGCGCTTGGCGAAGCCCTGCCGGGATCCCGCTACTTCCACCACCACGCCGTCGTGCTGCTGGATCTTCATCAACCTCTCCTTCCCCCTTGCTGGATCAAGAAGGAGGAGACGTCTTCCCAACCGTACGTGTGTTGAACGCGGAGGTGCCGTCCGTTCGGCGCTCGGTCATCGGTGATTTGGATCACGACGAGTACGACTCCATCAACCCCGTTCTCTTGAACGCTTCCGCTCGCGATCTACAAGGTTATGTAGATGCACTCCTCTCTCTCGTTGCTAGATGACTCCATAGATTGATCTTGGTGATGCGTAGAAAATTTTAAATTTCTGCTACGATCCCCAACAGGTACCTCACTGCTTGTCATATAGTAGGATAAAATAATCGTATTTCCCGTTACTCCGTGTGCTCAGTGGACAATATATATAACATGTAGAGTAAAAAAGAGATGCAACAAGTGTACAACCTCTTTGGCGAAGCCATGTCGATCTCAGCATGATTGGGTTGGTCGGTGAGGATGCTCCGGCTGACTTGGCTGTTGGAGGAGGGGAAGAAGATCTTAGGCGTCTGGAGATGGAGCCCGAGGTACTGCTCCGCTGTGATGGAGGGTTTCATCGTTGGAGCAGCGCCGGTGAGTTGTACGACGCCGAGGCTGAAGCAGGACAAGAGAGACAACGTTAACCTGAGTGGAATTATAATAGCATCTCCAATAGATGACATAAAATACATAACCACAAAGTGCTAGATGTAAAATATATCAGCCGCTCATCTCTGAACTTAACTGTCAAAACTGAATTTAAATCTCGAAACTGAACTTAATCGTCGAAACTGAATTTTGCTGTCGAAACTGAATTTTACTGTCGAAACTGAATGCACTAGAGGTGAGGCTACACGTCAGTCGACTGACTTTTTCATCTCTGGTCAGTCGATTTTGCAGCCGTTGGATACGAAATCAAGGGCCTGCAGTTCATCTTCAACCTCCACCCCCTGAGCCGCCAGCCACCACCGGCCAAACAGCCGCCCCCCGCCGCCCGCGGCCGGCGGTGCGCCGCCCCGCCCGCCCCGAAAACACTCCCCACCACCGGTCCGCCGCCGCCCCGGCCATCCCTCTAGGCCCCCCGTGCCGAGCTTTTTCTCCGGCGATCCCCACGCCACCGCCCCACCACCGCCGGCGACCACCGCCCCACCCTGAACCCTAAGATAGATAGTGGGGTACCTCTCCGGCGAGCCCCACTCCCCGCTGCGGCTGGTTCTTCCTTAACTCCGGCGAGCCCCCCCACCCCCTGAAAATTGACTGACCCAAAAGTCGATTCAGTCGACTGAAGTGTAGCTAAATCGGAGCAGCATCGCAAGCAAGAGCAAGAGCGAGAGCAGCGGCATGAGCAAGAGCAAGAGCAGACCAGGCAGGGGACCGAGAGCAAGAGCAGAGCAGCAGCGCGAGCGAGAGCTAAAACAGCAGCAGCTCCTACTGATGTGGACCTCGCCGCCGAGGGAGCGACGCCGTGGAGGAAGTGTCCGGCGACGCCGCCGTGGATGGAGCCGCGCCGTGTCGGCTCGGGACCGAGCGCCGGCAGCACCGTGAGATCGAATCAAGAAGAAAATGCGATGATTAGTGTACAACCTCTTTGGTGGCGCCGATTAGACCGCAGCTTCATCCGAGGAAACGGTGATGATGCTGCTCTTTCGGTGGTGCAGGTGAAGACGGCGGTGTGGGAATGGAGGTGGTGCGAAAGACGAGGGGAACATCGGGGCAGCTCCTTGGAGGTGGAGGATGGGGTGGCTGAACCGGTGGGATGACCAGATCGACGACGGATCCTCATCCGGTACGATGGATGAGGGACGTCGAGGTGTTGCTGTGGACGACGTCATCGGGGAAGAGGCTCCGGCTGGGTGGCGGACGGAGGAGGGTGTGGGGCTTCACGGGTTTTCGTGGCCTCGGTGTACGAATTGGTGGGCGGATGGGATGGGAGTGGGAACCATGGCTTAGGGACACGCTTGTCCGAAATGTGGGATTAGTTACGAAAGTACCCCCACCAATTTGAGGTAGTTCTTTCGGTTCAGGGGTATCACGGGCATTTCGCGTGTTGGGATTTCACAGGAGGTGGGAGTTTTCGCGCGCGTTGTAATTTTGGAATAGCAAGGCGCGGGTTGAGATGGAGGGAGTTGTCGGAGCACAACGAGACAAAGATTTATCTTAAATATTTCGGGGTAACAAGGCGCCGGTTGAAGAGGCGGGAGTTTCGCAGCACGATAGACAGAGACGCTAGCTTGAAATTTCAGCATAACAAGGCGCGGCTTGAAATTTTGGGAGAAAAGCTTAACGTGTACCCAAAAAAAGACAATTTAGACTAGTATGATATACTACGTACAATGTGTTTAAGACGCACAACACACACAGACACCATTTAGACTAGTAAGGTACATGTGCAACCAAATTATGAATAAATACCACACTATAGCATGTAAGCTTTGAGTCATATATGCATGATGTAGATGTTCGTTTAATTCTTATAGTTCATTTAATTCAAAATCATTTAGTTTTTATAAGAAAGCTAATCTATTTTAAGATTCATGGAATTGTGTGTTGTAAGGCATAAAGTAAAAACAAATCATGTAAAAAAACATTTGGGCAATTCTGATACGGAAGATTCTAGAACAAAGAAGAAGTGCTTGTGTTTTGAGGTTTGTGCATTATGCTTAAGTTCAACCATAGAGTCTTCTAGATTGTACATGTGGCAAAATCTCGTGGAATCTAGATGATATCCAACGGCCAGTAGTGCTCAAATTTGCCAGCTCTGCACCATCGGATTGGCCTCATCCAACGACCATCTTTCAAAGTTAAAGTTATCCGCACACTATATAAAAAATATAAAATATAATATATATAGGGGTATAGATATAGATATGTGATGCGAAAGCCACCCATCATCTCCAATTAGAATAGTGCGTGCATGCACGGATGCAATGTGGCCAAACGATGTCTGCCATCGGTATCTCAAATTCAAACCGGACTGACCTTGTTCAATGTGTATACATTAGAACATGCTCGTTTCCAAACCACACCGCGCAGATCTCCGTTATATTCATGCATGCATGGGTTTCAAACATCATGATCTCTTATTCAAATATTTGAATTCAACTTTACATTGATTATGACCTTACCTAGTCTTTTACACCCACACATTGGTCTTCTCTTTATAATTGTACCACTAACTTTCTCTCGTGCATGCATGCACACACACTACCAGTCGACATTATCCATCGCACACATGCAATCTTTTTCTTTAGGTCGGTCTCCCATGAAGGCACACACACACACATCCCCCTCTCCATCATATCGGGCATTCTTTATCTCTCACGTGCATGCGCAACGATCGAGGTTCCTCTATGTGTGTGTGTATATAGCTAGGTCTTTCATAGTTTTCCACATAAACCGATCAATCTATATATCTAGTGAGGTCTCACCCTCTTTCCCACGTCCACATCGATCAATCTATACCTCTCTATATAGGATTACATATATAGCTAATACAGCCACATTAATTATATATATCCAACGCCCCCTCTCATCATCCATGCCTTCCGCTTCATCTCTCAGATGCGCGCACAATGGCGAAGACAGGGGGCAGCAAGGGCCCTGCCAGCATGCACGTATAGTGAACCGTTATGTGATGAAGTTGGAGCATGATTTATTTATTGATTGTCTTCCTTATGTGTGGAGGTCGGGATCGCGCGATGGTTAACTCGTACCAACCCTTCCCCTAGGAGCATGCGTGTAGTACTTTGTTTTTGATGACTTGTAGATTTTTGCAATAAGTATGTGAGTTCTTTATGACTAAGGTTGAGTCCATGGATTATACGCACTCTCACCCTTCCGCCATTGCTAGCCTTTCTAATACCGCGCAATTTTCGCCGGTATCATACACCCACCATATACCTTCCTCAAAACAGCCACCATACCTACCTATTATGGCATTTCCATAGCCATTCCGAGATATATTGCCATGCAACTTTCCACCGTTCCATTTATTATGACACGCTCCATCATTGTCATATTGCTTTGCATGATCATGTAGTTGACATCGTATTTGTGGCAAATCCGCCATTCATAATTCTTTCATACATGTCACTCTTGATTCATTGATATCCCGGTACACCGCCGGAGGCATACACATAGAGTCATATTTTGTTCTAAGTATCGAGTTGTAATTCTTGAGTTGTAAGTAAATAGAAGTGTGATGATCATCATTACTAGAGCATTGTCCCAAGTGAGGAAAGGATGATGGAGACTATGATTCCCCCAGAAGTCGGGATGAGACTCCGGACGAAAAAAAGGGAGGCCATAAAAAAAGAGAAAGGCCCATACAAAAAAAATAAAAAAATGAGAGAAAAAGAGAGAAGGGACAATGTTACTATGATTTTACCACACTTGTGCTTCAAAGTAGCACCATGATCTTCATGATAGAGAGTCTCTTATTTTGTCACTTTCATATACTAGTGGGAATTTTTCATTATAGAACTTGGCTTGTATATTCCAATGATGGGCTTCCTCAAATTGCCCTAGGTCTTCGTGAGCAAGCAAGTTGGATGCACACCCACTTAGTTTCTTTTGTTGAGCTTTCATACACTTATAGCTCTAGTGCATCCGTTGCATCAATCCCTACTCACTCACATTGATATCTATTGATGGGCATCTCCATAGCCCGTTGATACGCCTAGTTGATGTGAGACTATCTTCTTCTTTTTTGTCTTCTCCACAACCACCGTTCTATTCCACATATAGTGCTATGTCCATGGCTCACGCTCATGTATTGCGTGAAAGTTGAAATTTTTTGAGAATACTAAAGTATGAAACAATTGCTTGGCTGAAACCGGGGTTGTGCATGACTTAAATATTTTGTGTGATGAAGATAGAGCATAGCCAGACTATATGATTTTGTAGGGATAACTTTCTTTGGCCATGTTACTTTGAGAAGACATGATTGCTTAGTTAGTATGCTTGAAGTATTACTATTTTTATGTCAATATTAAACTTTTATCTTGAATCTTTCGGATCTGAATATTCATGCCACAATAAAGAAAATTACATTGAGAAATATGCTAGGTAGCATTCCACATCAAAAATTCTGTTTTTTTTCACTTACCTACTCGAGGACGAGCAGGAATTAAGCTTGGGGATGCTTGATACGTCTCCAACGTATCTATAATTTTTGATTGTTCCATGGTATTATATTATCTGTTTTGGATATTTAATGGGCTTTATTATACACTTTTATATTATTTTTGGGCTAACCTACTAACCGAAGGCCCAGCCCAAATTGCTGTTTTTTTGCCTATTTCAGTGTTTCGCAGAAAAGGAATATCAAACGGAATCCAAATGGAATGAAACCTTCGGGAGAGTTATTTTTGGAACAGACGCAATCCAGGAGACTTGGAGTGGACGTCAAGAAAGAAGCGAGGAGGCCACGAGGCAGGGAGGCGCGCCTGTCCCCTGGGCGCGCCCCCACCCTCGTGGGCCCCTCGTAGCTCCCCTGACCGACTTCCTTCGCCTATATATACTCATATACCCTGAAAACATCCGAGAGCACCACGAAACCCTATTTCCACCGCCGCAACCTTTTGTACCCGTGAGATCCCATCTTGGGGCCTTTTCCGGCACTCCGCCGGAGGGGGAATTGATCACGGAGGGCTTCTACATCAACACCATAGCCTCTCCGATGATGTGTGAGTAGTTTACCTCAGACCTTCGGGTACATAGTTATTGGCTAGATGGCTTCTTCTCTCTCTTTGGATCTCAATACAAAGTTCTCCTCGATCTTCTTGGAGATCTATTTGATGTAATTCTTTTTGCGGTGTGTTTGTCGAGATCCGATGAATTGTGGGTTTATGATCAAGATTATCTATGAAAAATATTTGAATCTCCTCTGTATTCTTTTATGTATGATTTGTTATCTGTGCAAGTCTCTTCGAATTATCAGTTTGGTTTGGCCTACTAGATTGATCTTTCTTGCAATGGGAGAAGTGCTTAGCTTTGGGTTCAATCTTGCGGTGTTCGATCCCAGTGACAGAAGGGGAACCGATACGTATTGTATTGTTGCCATCGAGGATAGAAAGATGGGGTTTATATCATATTGCTTGAGTTTATCCCTCTACATCATGTCATCTTGCCTAATGCGTTACTCTGTTCTTATGAACTTAATACTCTAGATGCATGCTGGATAGCGGTCGATGTCTGGAGTAATAGTAGTAGATGCAGAATCGTTTCGGTCTACTTGTTGCGGACGTGATGCCTATATACATGACCATGCCTAGATATTCTCATAACTATGCACTTTTCTATCAATTGCTCAACAGTAATTTGTTCACCCACCGTAATACTTATGCTATCTTGAGAGAAGCCACTAGTGAAACCTATGGCCCCCGGGTCTATCTTCCATCATATAAGTTTCCGATCTACTTTATTTTGCAATCTTTACTTTCCAATCTATATCATAAAAATACCAAGAATATTTATCTTATTATCTCTATCAGATCTCACTTTTGTAAGTGGCCGTGAAGGGATTGACAACCCCTTTATCGCGTTGGTTGCAAGGTTCTTATTTGTTTGTGCAGGTACGAGGGATTTGCGTGTAGCCTCCTACTGGATTGATACCTTGGTTATCAAAAACTGAGGGAAATACTTACGCTACTTTGCTCAAGAGGTAGCATGGACTCTCATGGCAAAACTGGGTTTAGGGATGTTTGGAAGCACAAGTAGTATCTCTACTTGGTGCAAAGAATTTTGCTAGCATAAGGGTGAAAAGAAAGCTCAACATGTTGGATGATCCATGACAATATAACTTCTATTCGGATATAAGAAAACATAACCTATTATGTCGTATTCCTTGTCCAACATCAACTTTTTAGCATGTCATATTTTAATGAGTGCTCACAATTACAAAAGATGTCCAAGATAGTATATTTATATGTGAAGCCTCTCTTTCTTCATTACTTCCTATTAATTGCAACAATGACCAAAACTATGTTTGTCAACTCTCAACAACTTTTATTCATCATACTCTTTATATGTGAAGTCATTACTCTCCATAAGATCAATATATGAACTCTTTTTATTTCTTTCTTTTTATTTAATTCCCTCAAGATCATAGCAAGAAAGCAAGGCCCTCAACTCAAAACTACTCTTTATTATATATCTCAAGGACTCGATTACGTAGATAGAGCATAAAGCAAAACTCAAAGCTAGATCATACTAAAACTTTGTTATACTAGATCAAGATATAACCAAAAGGATCGAACTAAGAAAAACAATAAAGATAAAGGTGTGATGGTGATACGATACCGGGGCACTCCCCCAAGCTTGGCAGTTGCCAAGGGGAGTGCCCATACCCATGTATTTAGATCTCTTTCTTCGGAAGTGGTGATGAAGGAATTGTTGACGAAGCAGGCTTGTTGTCCAACATCAAACGTAGGAGGTGCTCCATTTACGAATAATGCCCTTGAGTGCAGTGATATGCTTTTGCAACAAAATATTTTCACGAGTTAGATACTTGTTCTGCACCCGAACTATTTCAATCATCTTGAAAGCTTCAATTTCAGTAGGTATAAGAAGACTATAGGGACGTTGAAGGATGTCTTCTTCTTCTGCTGTCGGTGCTTGATCCTCCGCAGCCTACTTGATCCTATCACCCTTGTTGATCTCCCCAAGTTCTCCTCTCTTCATCTCTATCTTCATTAGCCAAGCATCGTCCCCCGCGTTGTTGGAGGACGGAGATGACATGATGCCTGGCCTTGAAAACTCTGGCAGAAAATAGGTCGAAATAAAAACAGGAGGTATTTGCATGGTATGGTGGTCAAAACCTTCAGGAGATTATATAATGAATTTTTACCGACCATAAGAAGTATTCTGCAAGAAAAAGGAGTCCAGAGGGTACACGAGGTGGCCACAAGGTCAGGGGGCGTGCCTAGGGGGGTAGGGCGCGCCCTCGATGCACCCTTGTGGTGGCCTCGTGTGTCTTTCGGACTACTTTTAATTTTCCTAATTTTTTAAATATTCCAAAATGGACAAAATTTATCATCGGAAACGTTTTGGAGTTGGTTTACTTACCGTACCACATACCTATTCCTTTTCAGAGTCTAAAATGTTCTGGAAAGTGTCCCTTATGTACTCCTCCGGGGTTACGGTATCAATTATATTGGTCTCAACATTTATGGGCGTATCTGAGATATAATGTTTGAGTCTTTGACCGTTTACCACCTTTGGACTTTTACCTTCGGCATTGTTGATTTTTATGGCACCGGAACGAGAGACCTCCTCGATAATGTAAGGGCCTTCCCATTTAGATAGAAGCTTTCCTGCAAAAAATCTTAAACTAGAGTTGTATAGCAAAACATGATCACCTACATTAAACTCACGCTTTTGTATCCTCTTGTCATGCCATCTTTTAAATTTTTCTTTAAACAACTTGGCATTCTCATAGGCCTGGGTTCTCCATTCATCAAGTGAGCTAATGTCAAATAACCTCTTCTCACCAGCAAGTTTGAAATCATAGTTGAGCTCTTTAATAGTCCAATATGCCTTATGTTCTAGTTCAAGAGGTAAAAACATGCTTTTCCATAAACCATTTTATACGGAGACATACCCATAGGGTTCTTATAAGCAGTTCTATAAGCCCACAAAGCATCATCAAGTTTCTTTGACCAATTCTTTCAAGATCTATTAACAGTCTTTTGGAAAATTAATTTAATTTCCCTATTGCTCAATTTTACCTGACCGCTAGAATGAGGATGATAAGGAGATGCAATTCTTTGGTTGACATCATATTTAGAAAGCATTTTACGGAAAGCACCATGAATAAAATGTGAACCATGCACCATCAGTCATTAAATATCTAGGGACTCCAAACCTTGGAAAAATAACTTCTTTAAGCATCTTAATAGAAGAGTTATGATCAGCACTACTAGTAGGAATAGCTTCTACCCACGTAGTAACGTAATCAACAACAACTAAAATATGTGTATACCCATTAGAAGAGGGAAAAGGTCCCATATAATCAAAGCCCCAAACATCAAATCGTTCAGTAACAAGTGAATAGTTCATAGGCATTTCCTGATGTCTACTAGTATTACCAATCCTTTGGCATTCATCACAAGACAAGACAAACTTACGGGCATCTTTAAAGAGAGTGGGCCAATAGAACCCAGATTGCAATACCTTGTGTGTAGTTCTATCTCCAGTGTGGTGTCCTCTGTAAGACTCGGAGTGGCACTTGCGTAGGATCTGTTCCTGTTCATGCTCAGGTACGCAACGTCTAATAACACCATCTACTCCTTCTTTATAAAGGTGTGGGTCATCCCAGAAGTAATGTCTTAAAACATAGAAAAACTTTTTCTTTTGTTGGTATGTGAAACTAGGTGGTATAAATTTAGCAATAATCAGCATACCATGGAGCATTATGAGAAGCATTTATGACATTTAATTGCTCATCAGGAAAGCTATCATCAATAGGTAGTAGGTTATCAAGAACATTTTCTAACATAACAAGTTATCTGCAACGGGGTTCTCAGCTCCCTTTCTATCAATAATATGCAGATCAAATTCTTGTAGCAAGATAACCCATCTAATAAGTCTAGGTTTAGCATCTTTCTTTTCCATAAGATATTTAATAGCAGTATGATCGGTGTGAACAGTTACTTTAGAATCAACAATATAAGGTTTGAACTTATCACAAGCAAACACAACTGCTAAAAATTCTTTTTTAGTGGTAGCATAATTTCTCTGGGCACTGTCTAGAGTTTACTAGCATACTGAATAACATTTAATTTCTTATCAACTCTTTGTCCTAAAACAGCACCAACAACATAATCACTAGCATCACACATAATTTCAAAGGGTAAATTCCAATCAGGCGGCTGAACAATAGGTGCAGAAATCAAGGCCTTCTTAAGAATTTCAAATGCTTCTACACAATCATCACCAAAGACAAAAGGAACATCTTTTTGCAAGAGATTAGCGAGAGGCCTAGAAATTTTAGAGAAGTCTTTAATAAACCTCCTATAGAAACCAGCATGACCAAGGAAACTTCTTATACCTTTGATATCTTTAGGACACAGCATCTTTTCAATAGCATCTACTTTAGCTTTATCAACTTCAATACCTCTTTAAGAAATTTTATGCCCCAAGACAAAACCTTCATTAAGCATAAAGTGGCACTTCTCCTAATTCAATACAAGATTAGTTTCTTCACATCTCTGCAAAACTCGATCAAGGTTGCTTAAGCAATCATCAAAAGAAGTTCCGTAAACGGAGAAATCATCCATGAAAACCTCAACAATCTTTTCACAAAATTCAGAGAATATAGCAGTCATACATCTTTGAAAGGTAGCAGGTGCATTGCATAAACCAAAAGGCATACGTCTATAAGCAAAGGTATCAAAAGGGCAAGTAAAAGTGGTTTTCTCTTGATCCTCTTTTGACACAGGTATTTGAGAGAAACCAGAATAACCATCTAGAAAGCAAAAATGTGTATGTTTGGATAATCTTTCTAGCATTTGATCAATAAAAGGTACAGGGTAATGATCTTTTCTAGTAGCTTTATTTAATTTGCAGAAATCAATTACCATTCTATAACCCGTGACAATTCTTTGAGGAATCAATTCATTCTTATCATTAGGAACAACAGTAATACCTCCCTTCTTAGGGACACAATGAACAGGGCTCACCCATCGACTATCAACAATAGGATAAATTATACCTGCCTCCAGAAGCTTTAGTATTTCATTTCTTACCACTTCTTTCATCTTAGGATTTAACCGTCGTTGATGATCAACAACTGGTTTAGCATCTTTCTCCAATTTAATTTTGTGCTGACATAGAGTGGGACTAATGCCCTTAAGATCATCAAGAGTATATCCAATAGCGGCACGGTACTTCTTGTTGGGGAATGTAGCATGCAATTTCAAAAAATTTCCTACGAGCACGCAAGATCTATCAAGGAGATGCATAGCAACGAGAGGGGGAGAGTGTGTCCATGTACGCTCGTACCGAAAGCGGAAGCGTTAGGTTAACGCGGTTGATGTAGTCGAACGTCTTCACGATCCAACCGATCTAGTACCGAACGTACGGCACCTCCGAGTTCAGCACATGTTCAGCTCGATGACATCCCTCGAACTCTTGATCCAGCAGAGGGTTGAGGGATAGTTTCGTCAGCATGGCGGCGTGGTGACGGTGATGGCTTCGCTTAAGCACTACGACGCTAGGAACGGAGGAGTAAACTGTGGAGGGGGCACCGCACACGGCTAAGAGAATAACTGTTATGCTTTGGGGTGCCCCCTTGCCCCCGTATATAAAGGAGGAGGGGAGGAGGCGTCCGGCCTAGAGGGGCGCGCCATGGGGGGAGTCCTACTAGGACTCCCGGTCCTAGTAGGATTCCCCTTTCCTTTTCCGGAGTGGGAAAGGGGGAAAGGGAGAGGGAGTAGGAGAGGGAAAGGAGGGCGCCGCCCCCTCCCCTAGTCCAATTCGGACTCCCATGGGGGGGCGCGGCCACCCCTTGTGGGCTGTCCCCTCTCTCTCCCGTGGCCCACGAGCCCCATGACTTCCCCCGGGGGGTTCCGGTAACGCCTCGGTACTCCGAAAAAATACCCAAACCACTCGAAACCATTCCGGTGTCCGAATACCATCTTCCAATATATCAATCTTTACCTCTCGACCATTTCGAGACTCCTCGTCATGTCCATGATCTCATCCAAGATTCCGAACAATCTTCAGTCACCAAAACACATAACTCATAATACAAATCGTCATCGAACGTTAAGCGTGCGGACCCTACGGGTTCGAGAACTATGTAGACATGACCGAGACTCATCTCCGATCAATAACCAATAGCGGAACCTGGATGCTCATATTGGTTCCTACATATTCTACGAAGATCATTATCGGTCAAACCGTAATGACAACATACGTTATTCCCTTTGTCATCGGTATGTTAATTGCCCGAGATTCGATCGTCGGTATCCTCATACCTAGTTCAATCTCGTTACCGGCAAGTCTCTTTACTCGTTCCGTAATGCATTATCCCGTAACTAACTCATTAGTTACATTGCTTGCAAGGCTTATAGTGATGTGCATTACCGAGAGGGCTCAGAGATACCTCTCCGATACACGGAGTGACAAATCCTAATCTCGATCTATGCCAACCCAACAAACACCTTCGGAGACACCTGTAGAGCATCTTTATAATCACCCAGTTATGTTGTGACGTTTGATAGCACACAAGGTGTTCTTCCGGTATTCGAGAGTTGCATAATCTCATAGTTAGAGGAATATGTATAAGTCATGAAGAAAACAATAGCAGTAAAACTTAATGATCATTATGCTAAGCTAACGGATGGGTCTTGTCCATCACATCATTCTCCTAATGATGTGATCTCGTTCGTCAAATGACAACACATGTCTATGGTCAGGAAACTTAACCATCTTTGATTAACGAGCTAGTCTAGTAGAGGCATACTAGGGACACTCTGTTTGTCTATGTATTCACACATGTATCAAGTTTCCGGTTAATACAATTCTAGCATGAATAATAGACATTTATCATGATATAAGGAAATATAAATAACAACTTTATTATTGCCTCTAGGGCTTATTTCCTTCACTTCTTCAGAGTTTTCAATAATTTCCTTTCTTCATGCTCTGAAAGGTTAGCACTAATAATAACAGGATATATCTTCTTTTCATCAAGGTAAGCATATTTCAGAGTATCAGGTAATTCTTTAAGCTCAAACACGGGATCACCCTTAGGTGGGGGAGGATCCCCAAGGATTTCAACAGGCAAATTGTGTTTCAAAATAGGTCCTTGATTAAAGAATACTTCATCTATTTCCCTTCTTTCATTCATAAACATATCATTTTCATGGTCTAGCAAATATTGTTCTAAAGGATCAGCAGGAGGAACGGCAATAGAAGCAAGACCAATAATTTCATCTTTACTAGGAAATTCTTTATCATGGGGTTGTCTATGAAATTTAGAGAAATTAAAATCATGAGACATATCCCCCAAACCAACAGTAACAATATCTTTCTCGCAGTCTATCTGAGCATTAACGGTATTCAAGAAAGGTCTACCAAATATAATGGGACAAAAATTATCTTGTGGGGAAGCAAGAACAATAAAATCAGCAGGATATTTTATCTTTCCACACAAGACTTAAACATCTCTAACAATCCCAATTGGTGATATAGTATCTCTATTAGCAAGCTTAATAGTAACATCAATAGCTTCTATCTCAGCAGGAGCAATATCATTCATAATTTCTTTATATAAGGTAAAAGGAATTGCACTCACACTAGCACCCACATCACATAACCCATGATAACAATGATCTCCTATTTTAACAGAAACAACAGGCATGCCAACAACAGGTCTATGTTTATCTTTAGTATCGGGTTTAGCAATTCTAGCAGCTTCATCACAGAAATAAATAACATGCCCATCAATATTATCAACCAAGAGATCTTTAACCATAGCAATACTAGGTTCAACTTTAATTTGCTCAGAGGGAGTAGGTGTTTTAGTATAACTCTTACGAACCACAGTTGAAGCTTTAGCATGATCCTTTATTCTAACAGGGAATGGTGGTTTCTCAATATAAGCAGTAGGAACAACAGGATCAACATTATAAGTAATGGTTTCTTCTTCAACTTTAATAGGTTCTACTACTTTAACTTCAATGGGATGATGATATTTAAACCACTTCCCCTTAGGAAGATCAACATGAGTAGCAAAAGATTCATAGAAAGAAGCTACTATCTCAGAGTCAAGTCCATATTTAGTGCTAAAATCATGAAAAGCATCGGTATCCATAAAAGATTTAACACAATCAAACTTAAGGTTTATACCTGACTCCTTAGCTTCGTCGAGATCCCAATCTTTAGAGTTGTGTTTAATTATTTCCAATAAATCCCATTTGAATCCAATATCCTTCTTCATATAGGAACCAGTACAAGAAGTATCGAGCACGGATCGATCATTATGAGAAAGCCGAGCATAAAAATTTTGAATAATAATTTCTCTTGAGAGCTCATGATTGGGGCATGAATATAACATTAACTTAAGCCTCCCCCAAGCTTGAGCGATACTTTCTCCTTCATGAGGCCAAAAATTATATATATAACTCCGATCACGATGAACCAGATGCATAGGATAAAATTTCTGATGAAATTCCAATTTCAATCGGTTGTTGTTCCATGATCCAATATCATCCAATAGCCTATACCATGTAAATGCCTTTCCCTTCAAAGATAAAGGGAAGACCTTCTTCTTGACAACATCCTCGGGTATACCTACAAGCTTAAATAAACCACAAACTTCATCTACATAGATTAGGTGCATATCGGGATGTAATGTTCCGTCTCGTACATACGGATTAGCTAGCAGTTTCTCTATCACACCCGAAGGAATTTCATAATAAATAGTTTAAGTAGGTGCAGTAGGTTGAGGAGCAACTAATTGTGGTTCCGGGCGAGGTGAAGATACCCCGAACAAACCCCTCAAAGGATTATTTTCCATAGTAACAAGTGACAGTAAATTTCAGCACGCTATATAAATGTGTCCTTACCAAATTTCACTTACCAAAGGCACTTCACTCCCCGGCAACGGCGCCAGAAAAGAGTCTTGATGACCCACAAGTATAGGGGATCTATCACAGTCCTTTCGATAAGTAAGAGTGTCGAACCCAACGAGGAGCAGAAGGAAATGCCAAGTGGTTTTCAGCAAGGTATTCTCTGCAAGCACTGAAATTATCGGTAACAGATAATTTTGTGAAAAGATAAATCATAACAGGTAACAAGTAAATAAAGTAACTAAGGTGCAGCAAGGTGGCCCAATCCTTTTTGTAGCAAAGGACAAGCCTGGACAAACTCTTATATAAAGCAAAGCGCTCCCGAGGACACATGGGAATTGTTGTCAAGTTAGTTTTCATCATGCTCATATGATTCACGTTCGTTACTTTGATATTTTGATATGTGGGTGGACTGGTGCTTGGGTGCTGACCTTCCTTGGACAAGCCTCCCACTTATGATTAACCTCTCTCGCAAGCATCCGCAACTACGAAAGAAGTATTAAGGTAAACCTAACCATAGCATGAAACATATGGATCCAAATCAGCCCCTTACGAAGCAACGCATAAACTAGGGTTTAAGCTTCTGTCACTCTAGCAACCCATCATCTACTTATTACTTCCCAATGCCTTCCCCTAGGCCCAAATAATGGTGAAGTGTCATGTAGTCGACGTTCACATAACACTACTAGAGGAAAGACAACATACATCTCATCAAAATATCGAACGAATAACAAATTCACATGATTACTTATAACAAGACTTCTCCCATGTCATCAGGAACAAACGTAACTACTCACAATGCATATTCATAATCATAATCAGGGGAGTATTAATTATCATTAAGGATCTGAACATATGATCTTCCACCGAATAAACCAACTAGCATCAACTACAAGGAGTAATCAACACTACTAGCAACCCACAGATACCACTCTGAGGTTTTGGGACCGAGATCGAATACAAGAGATGAACTAGGGTTTGAGAGGAGATGGTGCTGGTGAAGATGTTGATGGATATTGACCCCCTCTCGATGAGAGGATCGATGGTGATGACGATGGCGATGATTTCCCCCTCCCGGAGGGATGTTTCCCCGGCAGAATAGCTCCGCCGGAGCCCTAGATTGGTTCTGCCCAGGTTCGCCTCGAGATGGCGGCGCTTCGTCCCGAAAGCTTCTCCCTGATTTTTTCCAGCGTAAAAGACACCATATATATCCAAAGATGGGCACCGGAGGCCTGCCAGGGGGCCCACAAGGTCGGGGGCGCGCCCTCCACCCTTGTGGCTGGCTGGTGGCCCCCCTCTGGTTCTTTCTTCGCCCAATATTTTTTATATGTTCCAAAAACATGCTCCGTGAAGTTTTAGGACTTTTGGAGTTGTGCAGAATAGGTCTCTAATATTTGCTCCTTTTCCAGTCCAGAATTCCAGCTGCCGGCATTCTCCCTCTTCATGTAAACCTTGTAAAATAAGAGAGAATAGGCATAAGTATTGTGATATAATGTGTAATAACAACCCATAATGCAATAAATATCAATATAAAAGCATGATGCAAAATGGACGTATCACGATCCATCGGGCTGCCGGCCGCGGCGCTTCCTTCTCGTCAAACACCACATCGTCCATGTCTTCTTCTCGCAGCCCTGGTTCCTTCATAAGCTGCTCAACATCATCGGTCTCTGTTGGTCCTAAGGCTGCAGAACCGGAAGCCGCGCTCGAAGGCATCTCAAACCCTAACCCGATTGAAACAATGATCGGGCCTTCTTGAGGAACTCTAAACCCTCCGCTCTCCACAGCCTAGCCGAGACCAGGAGGCATCACAGAGAACGCCCCCGGATCAAGCGCGAGGACGACGGGATGAAGCGAAGGAAGGGAAGAGCAGATCTCGATGGCGGCGAAAGATCGCCCCGAGAGGACCAAAACCCTAGTGAGAGGGGAAAAAATATCAGCACAGGTACGCATAATCTGATCTGGCCAACCCGTTGAAAACGAGTCCACCCCCGCTGAGACCAACTGACCAAACCAGCTGAAAAGGTTTTGTATTAATGACTGGGTTTTTAACAGAATTCTGGGTTCTTAGAGACCAAGTGCTAGAATTCTGAATGGTGTGTACTATCCGGATGGAGAGTTATTGACAGCCGATCTAGGTGGGCACCCTTCTCAGATATGGAGGGGATATTAGAGGGTCGTGACATTTTGAAGCTCGGACTGATCCAGAGGATAGGTAATAGAAACACAACGAGTATTTGGGACATGAACTGGCTACCCTGGAAGGAAAACATGAGGCCCATTGTTGCATTAACTGTTGATCCACCTCACCTTGTGTCGGAGTTAATTGACCATGATAATGCATGTTGGAACACTACACTGATTGAGCAGGTATTCTTGCCATATGATGCAGCAGCCATCTTGAGGATCCCTGTTTGTACCAGGAATATGGAGGACTTTTGGTCATGGGGTTTCGAAAGAATGGAATTTATTATGTCCGGTCTGCTTACAGAATGATCGTCGCAACAAAAAGTAGGTGTGAGGACTTGCTGGAGGAAAGAGCAGGGTCCTCAAATAATGCAGATAATGAGCGTTGCTGGGAAACTTTATGGAAAGTGCAGGTGCCGGCGAAGCTAAAAAAACTTCTTTGGCGGTTGGCCAGAAACTCCTTACCAACTGAAGATGTGAGAAAGAAGAGAAAGATGTCACATCATGAAGAATGTTTTGTGTGTGGAGCTCAGGATTCTTGGAGACATAGCCTTCTCGAGTGCAACATGGCTCTTTGTGTTTGGTCTCCTGTAAGACCATGACCTATTTGATACATGATTGCTACAGTCAGAACCATCAGCACGAGCTTGGCTGTTTTCCATGATGGAAGTCCTGAAACCCATGAGGAGGTGACCAGGTTGACAGTTACTTTTGTGGGCAATATGGTAGCTAGGAGGCAATTGGTTCATGAAGGAATACACCAAAGTCCCTATGACACACCAGTTTGTTCTCAATTTCCATAGCTGAGCTAGACCAAATTGAATCCGGCGTCACAACCACAGTTGAGGACAGCCCCACATCAACCTCGTCAAGATTATCATGTGGATGCCACTAGCGGAAGGATTAGTGAAAATCGATGTAGATGCCGGAGTATCTTTGGACCGGAACGTGGGTACGGCAGCTACTGTGTGTCGAGCTCGTGATGGAACTTTGCTGGGCTCATCTTTGCTAGCCATTCATGGCATGATAGACCCTACGACGGTTGAGGCGATTGCATGCAGGGAGGGGATGTCCCTAGCGCAAGATCTTGGAATGGATCGCCTTTAAATCTCTTCAGATTGTAAGCAGGTGGTGCATCATATTCATCAAAGAGCCGGAGGAGACTACGGTACTATTATTAGAGAGATCTTACATACATCTATGTTATTTTCGTTGTGTAATTTTTCTTTTAAACCTCGAGAGTCGAACTATGAGGCTCATAGGCTTGCTAGGTTTGGTGTTTCTCTCCCTGTAGGGAGGCATCTGTGGTTGGGTTCTTCGCATGACCCAATTGTAATTCCTATGAACATTTTAGCTAATAAATAAAGGCCTAGCAAGATTTTCTAAAAAAAACATGGGTTAATTTAGGGAATTATATAAAAAAATTAAACTGAAAAAGAAGAGACTTTTTTTTCGCGAATACGCAAGCTGCGTATCTTTGCATTGATAGAAGGAGAAAGTAGCATGGGATTACAACGCTTACATGGCCATGTACGCAGGAGGCATGGTGCACGAGCGTCGGAGCAAACTTGGAACCAGGGGTTTGCTCAGCCCTAATGTCTAACCTAGTAGCTACTCGCCAGGGATGATTGTTAAGATAGCCCTTTGGCGCCTGCCTTTGCCCATAGGCGCGCCTCATCCTTGATGGTGTCGGAGACGAGGGTGAGCGAGGGAGTGGCTCAGTCGAAGATGCACGCGTTGCAGTGTTTCCAGAGCCACCACGACGTGAGTATGATGAGGGAGGAGAGGCCTTTTCGCACGGGGGGCCGGCGAGCGGGTCGATGCAGGCAGACCACCATGTTTGGAAAGGGGTGTCCTCAGATGGAAGATCGACGGCCATCGCGAGCCCAGCCGAGGACCTCGTGCCAAACCTGACGCGAGAACGAACAGGCCGCGAGGAGGTGATGCATGGACTCGAGCTCTTGATCACATAGAGCGCACGTGTCCTCGTGTGGCAAGCCGTGGCGGGCAAGCCGCTCCGCGGTCCAGCAGCGGTCTTGCATGGCAAGCCAAAGGAAGAACCTGACGCGAAGAGGCGCCATGGACGCCAGGTGAGCCGCCAGTGGGGATCTTCGCAAGCACCAAGAGAAAGCGCCTTGTAGCAGGAGCCTCGCCGAGTATGTGGCGGAAGCAGTCCAACGCCAGGAGAGCACGTCCGGCGTGGAGGAAAGCGGTGTGTGGCGCACCAGGCGCCAGAGGTCGACGTATTGCACCATGGCCGCCGGGCCAAGTGTGCCTCGAATGTCGTGGACCCAAGAACGCAGGTGAAGGCCGTCGCGCACACCGCGGTCTTTGCGGAGGCGGCGCGGGACGGGAGTGTAGACGAGAGGGGCGATCTCAGCAACGGACTTGCCGTTGAGTGGTCGGTCCAAAAGCGACAAGTGTCGCCAGAGCCAAGTTGCCAGCTTGTGGAGGCGCGGAAGATGGCGTTTGCGTCGGCGTCGTGAGGGATGGGGAGGTGGCTCCACGGTCGCGAGGGGTCTGTGCGCTGGAGCCACAGCCAGCGAACGCGCAGGGACAGGCCCGTGCGGTAGATGTCACGGATGCCAAGGCCGCCGTGGGAGATGGGGCGGGACACCCGTTGCCAGTTGACGCGGAATTGGCCTCCGTTGGCCTCCTTGTGGCCCGCCCAAAGGAATCCACGGATGATCCGATTCACCTTCTTGATGGCCGTTTTGTTGAAGGCGATGGCCGTGAGGAAATGCGTGGGGATGGCGAAGAGGACGTGCCGCACTAGGGCAAGGCGATCACCTTGAGAAAGCATGGAGGCGCGCCAGGTGGATAGCTTGCGGCCGAGCTTGTCGATGATTGGCTCCAGACTCGTCGAGCAGGTCTTGCGGACGGCAAGAGGCAGCCCAAGGTAGGTGATGGGGAAGTGCGCCACAGGGCACTGCATCTCGGAGGTGATCGTGGCGATGTGCTCGTCAGTGCACTGGATCGGGGTTGCTGAGCATTTGTTGAAGTTCGTGTGCAACCTAGAAGCCCTTCCGAAGACTTGGAGGAGGGTGCGCACGGCAGCGATGTCATGGCTGTCCGGATGACAAAAAACGACGACATCGTCCGTGTAGAGAGATATGCTGGTTGCCGCATGCCGGGTGGTGAGGCGGTGTAGGAGGCCGGTGTCCACAGCCCGCAACAGCATAGTATTGAGGACGTCGATCACGATCGTGAAAAGCATGGGAGATACCGGATCACCCTGTCTCAGGCCATGGGCATGGTCAATCGGGGGGCCTGGGTGACCGTTGATGAGCACCCTCGTCGAGGCCGTGGAAAGAAGGATAGAAATCCACTCGCGCCAGCGTGGCCCGAAGCCAAGGTGCGTCAAGACCTGGAGGAGAAATGGCCAGGACACGCTGTCAAAAGCCCGCGCGATATCAAGCTTGAGGAGCATTCGCGGCGCCTTGAGGTTGTGGAGGAGACGGGCCGTTTGCTGCATGAGCATGAAGTGTCGTGGATGCACCGTCCTCCGATGAAAGCACTTTGGTTGGTAGAGACCATGGATCGTAGGTGAGGTGCCAGCCGAAGGGAGAGCAGCTTCGCGACAAGCTTGGCAAAAAATGTGGATAAGACTAATCGGCCCGGTAGTCATAGAGTGATCTCGCGTCCGCACGCTTCGGGAGCAAAGTGAGCAGAGCCTCGTTGAGCTTTTGAAAGCTTCGGCCGTTCATGGAGTATAGCTTGTCGAAAGCCTCACGGAAGTCGTGCTTGATCGTGTCCCAACAAGCAACTAGGAACTCGGAAGTGAAGCCATCGGAGCCGGGCGCCTTGCCGGCCGGCAGGCTTTTGACGGCGTCCCAGATCTCGTCATCGGTGAAGGGCGCGTCTAGTACAAGCAGGTCGAACTGCGGGACTTGGAGAGCGTGGAGATCAAGCGTGATATCTCGCTCTGAAGCGGTACCGAGCACCTCGGAGAAGTGGTCGAAGGCGGCGTCAATCATGGCGTCATGATTGGTGACAGTGTTGGGGCCCACCTGGAGGCTCGTCATGAGATTGCGTTGCTTGCGGTGGGCCGCATGGATCAAAAGAAGAGACTTGCTAGTAGTATATATACACCCAACAAACGGAGTAAAAATTGGCCTCAATGGAGGAAGCAAAAATGGAGGGAGTACGGTTGATCTCAGCTAGGGCCGGCCATGCGCATGCATCGGGTGAATTGTTCGGCCCGTTGCTTGTGCCATGCCATAGTTCTTCCATCGCGGAAAGAGTTTTGCATCACTCCACGCATGGAAATAAGCGGCATTCTTTGCTTTGACCATTTAAATCAGTGCAACGTCGGTCACTCAGCTACTGTAATAACTACTCCTTGGAGACCGTGCTGGATCAAAAACAGATTAAAACATGGGCGTGAGCGTTGATTTTGGCAGTCGAGCTACAGTAGTGTTGGGCCTTGGTTCTTGGGTGGTGCGAAAATTCGTTGCACGTTCCTTTCATCCAAGTGTTTCAGTACTAGTACTGCATGCTACGTACAGGCACACGTGTTCGAGGCGCACACAGTGCGCGTGCGTAGCCTGCAGCGCATGCAAGGTCCCGACCGGTCTATGGACACCGTGCGTAGCGCGAACCGTTGCTGATGCGCGGGCGGGCGCGTCGGACTTTGGGCTCGGCATGCATGCATGGAGATGGAGACATGATACTAGTAGTAGCCACGGCAAAGAGCAATGCAGTGAATATTCAGGGCGCTAATAATTCTGGCGCCTCTGTACAATATTTTGTCACCAAAAGTGTGTTGCACTTGCGGAGGTATGGATTGGACAGATTTTTCTTTTTCTTCCCAAAGATGATGGACTCATGGTACTGCCTTGAGCAAGTAGTTCATGGTGTAGTCCTTGGTGCAGAGAGAGATGCACTAATTGGCAACATGATACCAAAGAGAAATGCAGTACTGGGTATCTACGAATTTCAGGGTTGTCTGCCCAATGCACATCCATTCTGTATCAAAATTAGGGATCGCTTACACGTCAGGCACCTAACTTTTTTTAGCTTGCATCAGTCACTTTCATTTAGGACCGCCAGATCTTCATCCTACAATCCTCATGTACCTCCCCACTCCCCAGTCCTAACCGCCTGCCTCTGCCCCTCCCTCGGCGGCGGTGACTATCGCCGCCTTGCCTTCCCACCCTCGCCCCATTGTTGTGCTGGCCGCCGCCCTCGGCCTTCCCTATAAGCCTCGACTCGATGTACAACTCTGGCATCCCCCCTCCCCCCTCCCCTGCAACCCGGCCCCAATTAAGTTCCAAACTCGCTCCAGCCGGCTCCCGCTCATACAAGGCTCGGCCTCGTTGTCGCCGGCGTTCGCCATTAGAGCTTCTCAAGTCGTCAACTCCTTCGGCCTCGCGCTGCACGAAAAAAATGACCGGCCCTAGAATTTTCAACTTGTGCATGTAATTTAGTAAGAGCATCTCCAACAGACGCACAACCGAGAGGAGCGCTAATTTTTTTTACAGCACCGAAATAGCTTTTTTTGCACGCAGCAGGGCGCTTGCTCCAGCAGCCACGGCAAAATATGGCGCGGCGATAGCTCCAACAGGCGCGCTAAATTTCCTGCGTGCGCGAGCAGTCGGCGCTTGGCAAATATGATCAACACATATCCATTTGACAATATGATGATGTTTCAAACATAAATAAGTGTGCAAAATTAGAGTTGGAGCAACATGGCATAGTTCAATTGCATGGCATAGTTCAAAATCACCCAACCAAGTTCATGACAAATAAAAGTTCACACAAACAAATGTCACATCAATAATCATGCCACATCATTCTTCCTCTTCTTCCGACTCTTCCGAAGACGATTCTTCCTCATCTTCTTCATTTTCAAGATCGTCAGCGTCATCGGGAGCTCGGATGGTGTTCGCAAGATCTACAACGGCATCATGCGAAGGTATGTGATGCACACCGGAAGCCATGCGTCCACCAATGTCACCCGAAGGTGCTCCCATGCTTCCCATGAGAGACCCAAAACTCATGCCTTCCAAGCCTCCCATGGTAGCTCCGAAGCCACTCACGCCTCCCATAGATGCTCCCATGCCTCCCAAGCCGCCCATGGTAGCTCCGAAGCCACCCATGCCTCCCATGCCTCCCATGGCGCCCATGCCACCCATGTTTGTTCCCAAGCCTCTCATGGTAGCTCCCATGCCTCTTAAGCCTTCCATGGCTCCCATGCTTTCTCCTATGCCTCACATGGCTCCCATGCTTGCTCCTATGCCTCCCATGGCCATGGATCTTTTTTGGACCAAGACTTCATCACGGGAAAGATTGACGTACTCATTTTGCCTATCATCAAAGGTAGATGTGTCCGTGAAGAACAATAACTTCTCCCATGCCAATATTCTATCTCGCTCCTCCATGGCCAATTTCTTCTCCTCCAATGCAACCTTCCTCTCCTTGGCCCCCACCCTCCTCTCCTCGGCCGCCAACCTCCTCTCCTCGACCACCGCATCTTGGCTCCTTGCCATCCTTCTTGCCTCGTTTGCTTCCTTTCTTGCTTTCACAATAGCTTCCATAACATTTTTTAACTCATCATCTCCTTTCCTCTTCTTCTTTTCTTTTGCTTCTTTCCTATCTCCATTTGGTCTTTTTGGCTTGGAGTAGGCAACCGAGTTTGGTGTAGGGCTTCTCTTGCCGCCATCACTTGATGCCTCCTCCCCCTCATCATCATCCAAATCAATAGTTGCCTTTCTTTTCTTGCTCTCCTCTTGGTCATCATGGGGCTTCCATTTCTCTTCATCCTTCAACACAATGTAGCAATGGGGCAACACAAATGCTCTCCCTTTCTTGACCTTCCCTTTCTTGGTCTTCTTCTCTTCTCCTTGAAATAAGTTTTGTGCAATAGTGAGCTACAAACAAAAGAACAAGTTAGCACTTGAAACACCAAAGAGGAAGCATGAACATGGAACATAAAGAAATGACACTTACCCTATCTCTATCATTAGTGCCACTTGGGTTTACCGTGTCAACCGCCTTAAGTGTCGCCGCCCACCTTTGACAATCTTTGTTGATTGTCGACCAGCGGGGGCGAAGAGATCTATCGGTGCGCTCAATTCCACTCTTGTTGTGTATATCAAAGTGCTCCTTCATCCGGACCCAATATGTATCTCTACTTTGGTCCCCTCCAATGTTGGCATCCATAGACACATGCAACCATGTACTGCATAGCAATGTCTTCGTCCATGGTGTAGTTGCCCGCTCTTCCTTTCGGTGCATCGACCATACCCTCACCATCCTCGTCCACCTCAAACTTATGATCAGCTTCATGCATTTCATTGGTTTGAGACCAATGAGAATTGTTCGAGCCAACACCCATAGTTGACATATAGGTGTCATCATTGAAACTACAAAGTATGTAGAAGAAAACTAAGCTATCCATATGTATCCATTCATGTAAAAAACAACAACAAAAAAGGGGGGCGAAATGATACCTTGTGGGCATTTCATCAAACACCTTGTGCGCATTGGCCGTCAGCGCAACAAATTGCGAGTTCTCCGGCGCTTCGGTCGGCGGAGGCACGGCTGAACGCCCTGCAAGTTTCTTCTTCGGCCGCCTAGAAGAGCCGTCCGCCGCTTTGTTCTTCTTCCGGGCCGCCGCCACCGCCGCATTTAGATGCTTGGAGACGGGGAGCCGTGGCTTCACGGCGGGCGGTGGCGCAACGCCACCCTGCTTAGGTTGTTCGCGGCGTCGTGAAAAGGCCACGCACGAGACGGGTGCTTGGAGGAGGGGCGCCGGCGGCGAAGCCGAAACTCAACCCCGCGCTAGGGTTTGCGGCGTCGGCGGCGGCAGCGGCGGAGGGGTCGCGGGTGTAGGGAGGGGTTGGGGGGATGTCGGCGCAACCTTCCACCGGTCGATTTTCGCCGGCGGCGGCGCGGGGCGGCGAAGGCGGGGCGGCCGGAGAGGTTGGCGGCAGTTGGTCGCTGCGCGCAAATGTCCAACGCGCGGCAGCACGAAATACACCGCGGCGTGCTGCCATTTCCTGGTCCGCCGACGTCTGACACCCATTATACCACGCGCACGATTATTGCGCGGCTGCTGGAGCGCCCGTACGCGCCACGCGCAGGAAAAAACTGTTTTTTTCCTGCTCTAAACGTGCAAAAAAAAAATGGTTAGAATTTAGAACGAGGCGCACACAGATCAAGCATTTGATTGCATGCAACGCGTGTGCATGCAACAGCCTTATCCATTGGTTGTTAGTACAAGATATACTCGTACTCGTACATGGTGGTGAGCCCTTTCTTCTCCGTACGTAATTCCCGATAAAAATTGGCACAATCTTCTGGTTTCACCACTTTGCCCGTAATGTGAACACGAACAGGTTAAATGAATGTGAAAGCACGCGCGTCCACACCAGCACAAATGGTTGAAACCCGAAAAAATCTCCTCACCGCCGTAATAAACTCAACTCCTTTTCCCAGGCGTCCATCTACTCTGCTATATCTATATGAACGCCCTGCGCGCGCCGACGGATTCCATCTGTGCAACCAATCTGGCGCCATGGGCCGCACCGCCGGTTCCTCGTCGAGGCAGAAGAGGAAGAGCGCGGGAGGTGGTGACGAAGAGGGCGAGCTCGTTCGTCCGAGGGCGTCTTATTCAGGCGTTGTGGTTGCATCGGCCGCCATTCCCCTGGCGGCGAAACAAGCGGCGGCTCCTCCTCTCGTGCTGCCGATAAAACAGGACGCGGTTGCGGTTGCACCGCGGGCTTCACCTCCCGCGCAGCACCAATCACCCCGGCGGCGCGTCACCAACAGCGCACTACCCCAGCCGGCCGCCGTCGACGGTGCCACCGCGGCCAACAATGCCGTCATCGTCGGGGCTTCGAGCGCCACTGCTTCACCGCCTTCCATCAACGGTGCCACACCCGCTTCCCCACCGTTTCCGTGGGCGACCAACCGTGCCGCCATACATCACCCGGTCTCCTATCTCTTCGAGCGGGGCATCACCACCGTGGAGGGTGAGGTCAAGTGCAAACGCTGCGACGTCCTGAAGACGGTCTCCTACAACATCGCCGTCAAGTTCAGGGAGGTCCGCGACTTCGTGTCCCGCAACATCCACGACATGGACGACCGTGCACCTAAAGCGTGGATGACCCCCGCTGTGCCGGACTGTGACGGGTGCGGACAGAGGAACAGCCTGCGTCCGGTGATACCGAAGGAAAAGGAGAGGATAAATTGGGTGTTTCTGCTGCTGGGGCAGACGCTTGGGCTATGCTCGCTGGAACAGCTCAAGTATTTCTGTGCGTGCACAGGTCAACACCGCACCGGCGCCAAGGACAGGGTGCTCTACTCCACCTACATGGAGCTTTGCAGCCAGCTCTGCCCTGACAGGCTCTTCAACCTGACCGCGGAGAGGCAGAAGAGGGGTCAGCAGTATTCCTGAGTACCCAATCCATGCATGTCACTGTCCATATGGCGTTTGTAAGCCAATTAATTATGTCATTCTTATGTCTTTTAATCTATCTATTGATCATATCGAATATTGGACTGTTGCAATCTATAGATTACTACTTCCTGGCTTCGAACAGTTTGGTTTAACCTTGCAATATATATGGAGGATCTCTTGTGGGTCCTAGATGTTATGTCGTTTGGAAGAAGAAAAAAGGAAATTTATACACTTTGTAATCACATATTTTTGCTACCGCTTTGTTCTTTCATGTGCCCTAACTTTGTTTTACTATGAAACTTTACTAGTACCACGGTTTTAAAAACAATTTTACTAAAGCAAATCTAGATGTGCCATAAGTATTGCACATCTAAGACCTATATCATTGAATCTTACGCGAAGATTCATGTGGATATTTCATTTTTTTTCCTTTCTATGCTTGTTTGTGTCACTTAGATGTGCAATAACTAAGACACATCTAGAGTAGACAAACCCTTTTTAAAAACGAAACGGAAGGAAACACGCACCTACAAAAAGAATACATACGACTTTTCTTTCCCCTCTCGCAAGGCGACTAGGGAAAGCCTTCCTTCACTCGATCTCCGCCGACAAGCCTGTGGATTCCCCTCCCCTCTGCCTACCGATCCGACAGCCGGTGAAGGGGAGGGGAATCCTGGTGCCTTGCTCCCACTAGGTAGATAGGTAGGGTCTTGCTCCCTGCAGGAGCGTCACTTCTTCGAGTCAGTCTTTCAGGCTATGAACCTCCTCAAGTTTGTCCGTCAGATGGATTAGACGGACCTCCGACATAGATTCTTGCCAGCTCCTCGAAGAGGGAAGTTAGGGTTTCTCACCGTTCATGCACGTCGGTGGGATTTGGTGTCAAATTCTTCAGATCGATTCAACGGTGACGACTGTGGCTCCAGGGCGCTTGTCCTTAGGGGCACGTACACGAAGACGTTCAGGCTGTCAACGACAAGGTCAGGTCGGCTCCGATATGAGAGCAGCAACAACGGCGCAACGACTACTTGTTCTTACGACGACAATGGCCATTGAGTGTTTCATGGACTTCGATGTAATTTTTATTATATTTGAGGTGGTCTGTACTTCCGGTGAATGTTTTTAATTGATTTGATCTTATTCGAAAAAATGAAACAAAAAATATCTAGGAGATCAAGGCATGGGTACACCAAGCTTAAAAAACAACTTTGGTACCATCATTTTGCCCCCTTTGTTTTCTTGTCTAACACCATAAGATGATGGACTACTCATGGCTTATAAAAGATACTTTTAACAATTGACAAAACCATGTCTTGACTTAATGGTTTGTAGCAACACAACTCTTTGCTTCCCCCCTTCCTCCCCCATCAGTCAAAGGGTAAACGTATTGTAAGAACATACTCAAGCGATACAAGCAGTGTCATACACTTATATTTTTGTTGTGATATCTTGATTTAATAAATAGACAAAATGCAAGAATTTTATCGATTGACATGGATTTGGGAAGACTAGACTGGTTTGGGTCGAATTGGGAAAGGGTGTCTTCTAGTTATTTCAAAATGGAATAGAGTTTAGACATGTTACACGGATCTATTTATATAAACTATTAATATATAAATCACGTGAGGTTTCAATTCATGCAAGTTTGACTTCTAAATATCCAAGCGTTTCACGAAGAAGCAAGTGATGTTATAAGAGAGGATTTGAGTACAAACTACTAGTTGGCATTTCATACAATCTAAAAATAACTATTTAGTTATAGCTAAACCTGATAGTTGTGTACTCTCCAAATCTCATCAAGTTATTTGTCAGATACATACAATGTTAATTCTAAAACGATCTACCGCGTTAAATAGATATTCAAATATACTATGGAAATATTATGCATACAAACACAGTATGCATAGGAAAAAAAAAAGGTGGAGCATAAGCATTTATAGTTAAATCCATTATGACATGAAAAAAGATAAGCATTATAAATGTATTTTAGTCTTAGTATTACAATGACAAAAATTTATACAAACATGCAAGGGGATATTAGTTTTTATCATTTAATAAAGTTGAAGTGTTAATTTATAAAAAATATATTTAAAGTTCGGTATGATTAAGTAAAAAAGTTAAGTACAATATATTGAAAGTGAACTGGCGATCCGACCAGTAAAAAACTAAACCGGTGGCATGGCATCATCGATTCGATCGCCGGTTTGGTTTTTTAAACCATCTACACGAGAAAAATGACCAACCCTAGAATTTTTTTCTTGTGCCTGTAATTTAATATATAAACGCCCAAAAAATATATAAATGGTTGGAAGTTGGAACCAGATGATGCACGCAGATCAAATGCATCGGATTGCAAGCAACGAGACTTATCCATTGTTGTAACAAGATATTGGACATAAAAATCGGTGGAGACCTTTCCCCATACGTACACATTGGAGTAAATGACTGTGAAAACACGCGCACCCACACCAATCTGAAAGTAATTTTGTCTGAAAACCGAAAAAATCCACTCGCCGTAATTAACTCAACTGCAATCAAACCTCCAAGGCGCCGCGCGCCGGCCGATTCCATATCTGTGATCTGTCACCATGGGCCGCAGCACCGGTTCCTCGTCGGGGTAGAAGAGGAAGAGCACGAGAGGAGATGACCAAGAGGGCAAGCTCTTCGCAGATGGCCCACTCTGGCGCTTGTCCCCCGGCTCCATCTACAGCAGCAATGCCGGCTTGGCGGCTCCGCCAATGAATCCACAGGCATTACCGGTGGTGCGATGTACCTCCCCTGCATCGCCGTCAGTCTCATGGCGCATGTTCAGATGCACAGAGTCGTTTGTAAGAAGAAAAAGTGAACCGGTGGCATGCAATGGTATATTAGTTTTTATCATTCAATAAAGTTGAAGTATTAATTTATTAAAAAATATTGAATGGTAGATATGATGAAGTAAATTTATGAAAAAATCAAAAATCAAAAAATTTGGTTTCAAAAAAATCTGAAAAAATGTGTACAAGTAAACAAGGATGTGAGGTGTATGTGTGTAAAGTTTCGGATGAATACGTCAAAATGCGACATGTACAAAAAGACAAATTCATGGTGTGGGAGGATGAATGGTATCAATAAGCCCCAGATGTTTTTTGCACAACCCTCATTTCAACGTATTTCGTTATGGAAATTTACACACTTGTGCATTATGCCTTCCTCTATCCCTGTATTTTTTCAGATTTTTTTAAAATATAGAAATATGAATTTTCATGAATTTTGCATCTGGAGGCCTCCATGGAGATCGACCTCCAAAAGCAATTTCCGAATATAATTTTCCTTTTTTTTCGATAAAGGGTGAATTTATTGGCTCAAAAGAAGAATCAAGAGGATACAATATAATGAGCATACACCCGGCCTCTGCATAACTAGGATGCACACAGCCAACCCAACACTCACGCTAAAACCCACCAACGACTAGCAAAGTCATAAGACCAAAAGCTATGCATAGGTATGAAAAGGAAAAAAGAAATAAAAAAGCCCCAAAGCGATCAGATCAGCGAACAACAAACTAGAACTGCGACCATATCCGCACCAACCATTGACACCACATTGACGATGAGGATCTTCAACAACAACGCCTTCCAGAAGGAAGCAACACTCAAGCGCCGCCGTCGCTGGATCCAACCACAAAGGCTAGAATCAAAGTTTTCACCCTGAAGAAACACTCCGGACGTATCCGAGCAATGCCTCCAACAAGGTCACGATGTAAAAAAAAACATCGCCATTGCCAGGGATGACCACTCGGGTCTGACCTAGGCTTTCGCCCCGGAGCTCGAGACCGGGTGCTCGCAACACCACCATCAAAGTCACACATGTGTTGTCTCCGTCGCTTTTCCACAATCCAAGCAGCTACAATTTAACCGCCGCCACTCCAACAACATTCCTCTGCGTCAAGTCATCGCCATAATTTGTAACTCACCACCGAAAGTCATTCACTGGATCAAGAGATAAAAACTCCCGAATTCACTTCGATGACCCCCGATGTCGTGGATACATAGAAAATCATTGCAGAACGATCTACAGTCACCACCATATGCCCAATCAAATCTAGACCACCACCACCAATAGAGGATCACAACGGCGGCCTGCATCGCACATGCCAGAAGGCCAGCTCATCGCCGCAGCCTCGCATGTCCAGAGACCGCAGTGGCCGGAGCAGTGACAGCAAACACTGCGGTGAAGGAAATATGCCCTAGAGGCAATAATAAAGTTATTATTCATTTCCTTATTTCATGATAAATGTTTATTATTCATGCTAGAATTGTATTAACCGGAAACTTAGTACATGTGTGAATACATAGACAAAACAAAGTGTCCCTAGTATGCCTCTACTTGACTAGCTCATTTATGAAAGATGGTTATGTTTCCTAACCATAGACATGTGTTGCCATTTGATGAATGGGATCACATCATTAGGAGAATGATGTGATGGACAAGACCCATTCGTTAGCTTAGCATTATGATCGTTACAGTTTCATTGCTACTGCTTTCTTCATGACTTATACATGTTCCTCAGACTATGAGATTATGCAACTCCTGAATACCGGAGGAACACTTTGTGTGCTATAAAACGTCACAACGTAACTGGGTCATTATAAAGATGCTCTACAGGTGTCTCCGATGGTGTTTGTTGAGTTGGCATCGATCGAGATTAGGATTTGTCACTCCGTGTATCGGAGAGGTATCTCTGGACCCTCTCGGTAATGCGCATCACTATAAGCCTTGCAAGCATTGTGACTAATGAGTTAGTTGCGGGATGATGCATTACAGAACGAGTAAAGAGACTTGCCGGTAACAAGATTGAACTAGGTATGAGGATACCGACGATCGAATCTCGGGCAAGTAACATACCGATGACAAAGGGAACAACGTATGTTGTTATGCGGTTTTACCGATAAAGATCTTTGTAGAATATGTAGGAGCCAATATGAGCATCTAGGTTCCGCTATTGGTTATTGACCGGAGATGTGTCCCGGTCATGTCTACATAGTTCTCGAACCCGTAGGGTCCGCATGCTTAACGTTCGATGACGATTTGTATTATGAGTTATGTGATTTGATGACCGAAGTTTGTTCGGAGTACCGGATGAGATCGGGGAGGACATGACGAGGAGTCTCGAAATGGTCAAGAGGTAAAGATCGATGTATTGGAAGGCTATATTCGGACATCGGAAAGGTTCCGAGTGATTCGGGTATTTTTCGGAGTACCGAAGAGTTACGGGAATTCGCCGGGAGAAGTATTGGGCCTTATTGGGCCATACGGGAATAGAGGAGGCAGGCCAAAGGGAAGGAGGCGCCCCCCATGGGTCCGAATTGGACTAGGGGAAAGGGGGGGCGCCCCTCCCCTTGCCCTTTCCTACTCCCTCTCTCTTTCCCTCTTTCTTCTCTCCTACTCCGGAAAGGAAAAGGGGAATCCTACTAGGACTTGGGAGTCCTAGTAGGACTCCCCACACTTGGCGCCCCCCCTCTAGGGCCGGCCTCCTCCTCCTCCCTCCTTTATATACGTGGACAGGGGACACCCCAAAGGCACAACAGACAATCTCTTAGCCATGTGCGGTGCCCCCCTCCACAGTTACACACCTCGGTCATATCGTCGTAGTGCTTAGGCGAAGCCACTACAAAAAAAGACACATCCGTGACATTTTGGGCCGAACGAAATCTCTTTCTGTCATACTTATGACACTTCTATGACGATAATTGTGACAAAAGCCGGTATCATCATAGATGTGGTGGGGTCCTACTTCTGTGACAAAAAATCATGACAGAAACTGGGCTTTTCGTCCTGGGCGGGCCGGAGACACAACTGCATGACATTCTTTGGGCCGTCCATGACGGAAAAAACCATGGTAGAAGCGAGGGCGAGGAAAATATCGGGGTGTTCCCGGTTACGGTGGGTGGTCGGGGCTGAGCGATGCGCATTTCTCTCGTACACGCACACGCGTGGGTGCGAGGCGTTGGGCTCTAACTGAACCAGAGCGAGGCGTTTGGCTCTAACTGAACCCAAGCGATTGCACTGCAGGCTACGCGTTACTGAACCCGAGCGATCGATCGATGGCTGTTAACTGAACCCGATCGAGCGATTCCTTCGCTACTGCTGCTAACTCAAGCCGATCGATGTTGCTTCTGGATGAACAGTGAGCGTTGCTGGGGGGTTTGGATGAATAGTTCACGGTGGGGGTGGATGAACAGGACCCCGTGGTGTTGCCTCTGGATGAACAGGACCCTGATCGATCGAGCCGGTTGGGGCTGGATGAACAGGACCCCGTGGAGGGCAGGCTGAACAGGACCACCCCATGGAGGGCAGGATGAACAGTAGCCTTTGGAGGGGTGGTTGAATAGGAGCCCATGGAGAGGGCTGGTTGAATAGTAGCCGGTGGAGTAGCGCGCGGTGGAGGCTGGATGAACGGGAGCCCGTGGATGACAGTCGCAGGTGGAGGCTGGAGGAGGTCGACGGTGGATGAACAGTAGCCCGTGGAGGCTGGAGGAGGTCGATGGTGGAGATGAACAGTATCCCGTGGAGTCCCGTTTTAAGGTACGCCACACTCCTCCCGATGAACAGGACCCCCGTTTCGACCATAGCGCTCCAACACAAGTCCGTTTCCTCCGTTTTGCGGTATGCCACACCCCACCCGATCAACAGGACCGCCGTTTCGACCGTAGGAGGTCCGTTTCCTCCGTTTTGCGGTACGCCAGACCCCTCCCGATGAACAGGATCCCGTTTCAAACATGGCCGGTCGAACACAAGGCCGTTTCCTCCGTTCTGCGGTACGCCAGGCCTCGTTTCCATCGGCTGTTTCGTCCAAGCCCTCCCGATGAACACGACGATGCATTCCGTTCCGACCCAGCCGGTTGGCTCCCCATGAACACGACGACGACGCTGTTTCTCCGTCTCGACCCAGCCATGTACACGAGCCCTAGCCGTACGTATGCGCGAGTAGGCGTTCGAGACCCTGCCTGTATGTACGTACGTGGCCGTATTTTCTTTCTTGCACACTGGCCGCTGTACGTACGTGTACATGCTACGTGCGCGCCTCTACTACGACACGTGCGTGCCTCTACATCGACCAGTATGTACGTACACATTCGCGACCAGAATGACAACGCTACATACGCTTCGACCAGGTGGGTCCCGACTGTCAGGCACTTCCTTGCCTGCGAAGATGTAGTTCGTGGGTCCCAGCAGTCAGGGGGGCGAATCGTTTTTTTTTCCGGACGCACTTCCTTGCGTGCAAAGATGTAGCTGGTGGGTCCGAGCAGTCAGGGGGAAACGTTTTTTTCGCGAAATACGGTGGCCCATCCGGTGGGTCCCCGCTGTCAGGTGGAGGAATAATTATTTTGCACGTAATAAGGAGGCACTTCCTTGCTGCGGCCGTGGACCCAGCTGTCAGCCTCTCCACGTACAGTCCACGTCCGATGGAAGCTGTTCCTTGACCACGTTGACCATGCCGCGCCGAGAGCACCAGGGCGGTGGACGACGGCAAGGCCTAGGATGGGGACGACGCGGAGCCGGGGAACACACGACAGTGGAAGCTCGCGCGGAGAGGAGTACGAGGGTTCACTAGTTCGGCTGCGGTGTGAGGCTGCCGTCACCGCAGGGCCTGGCCAGCGGTGGGAATAGTAGGGGGCTATGAGGCCTCTGCGGAAGCACAGCCGGCCACGGGAGGCAGGAGCATGCGGCACGACCGGCGCTGCTTTGGGCGGCTGGAGCAACAAGACCAGAGGTTGAAGAAGCACTACGACCGTTGGATGGACATCGTACGGTCCCTGGAGCTAGAATCGTTCATATTGACTAAGTTGACAAAGCACTCCGTCCCCGTCAACTTAGTAGGCCCACAAGTCAGCCTCCCACCAAGGTGGGTCCCAACCAGCAGGGGGAGTATTCATTTTTTGTGCATAATAGGGAGGCACTTCCGGTGGGTCCGAGCTGACAGCGGGGGAAACGTTTTTTCATGCAATACGGTGGCCCGTCCGGTGGGTCCCAGCAGTCAGGGGGGAAACGATTTTTTCGTGAAATACGGTGGCTCGTCAGGTGGGTCCCTGCTGTCAGGTAGAGGAATCATTATTTTCCACGCAATAAGGAGGCACTTCCTTGCTGCCGTCATGGACCCAGTTGTCATCCTCTCCACGTACAGTCCACGTCCAATGGAAGCCGTTCCTTGACCACGTTGACCACGCCGCGCCGAGAGCACCAGGGCGGTGGACGACGGCGAGGCCTAGGAAGGGGACGACGCGGAGCCGGGGAAGACGTGGCAGTGGAAGCCCGCGCGGAGAGGAGTACGAGGGTTCACTGGTTCGGCTGCGGTGTGAGGCTGCCGTCGCCGCAGGGCTTGGCCAGCGGTGGGAATAGTAGGGGGCGGTCAGGCCTCTACGGCAGCACAGCCGGCCACGGGAGGTAGGAGCATGCGGCACAACCGGCGCTGCTTTGGGCGGCTAGAGCAAGAAGACCAGAGGTTGAAGAAGCACTACGACCGTTGGATGGACATCGTACGGTCACTGCAGCTAGAATCATTTATATTGACTAAGTTGACAAAGCCCTTGGTACGCGTCAACTTAGTAGGCCCACAGGTCAGCTTCCGAAACGGTGCACCCCAGATGTCAGGGGGAGGAATCATTTTTTGGGCGGGTGAAGCTAGAATATCCGAGATTGAAGAAGAAGCACGACATCCGTTGGATGGACATCCAACGGCCACTGCTGCTAGAACCGTGTGTTGACTATAAGTTGACAAAGCCTTGCATACGCGTCAACTCTCTTTTTTTAGGGGACGCATCAACTTAGTAAGGCCACAAGTGTGTGGCAGAGAACTTATAGCTGAAGGAAATATGCCCTAGAGGCAATAATAAAGTTACTATTTATTTCCTTATATCATGATAAATGTTTATTATCCATGCTAGAATTGTATTAACCGGAAACATAATACATGTGTGAATACATAGACAAACAGAGTGTCACTAGTATGCCTCTACCTGACTAGCTCGTTAATTAAAGATGGTTATGTTTCCTAACCATAGACATGAGTTGTCATTTTATTAACGGGATCACATCATTAGGAGAATGATGTGATTGCTTGACCCATTCCGTTAGCTTAGCACTTGATCGTTTAGTATGTTGCTATTGCTTTCTTCATGACTTATACATGTTCCTATGACTATGAGATTATGCAACTCCCGTTTACCGGAGGAACACTTTGTGTGCTACCAAACGTCACAACGTAACTGGGTGATTATAAAGGTGCTCTACAGGTGTCTCCGAAGGTACTTGTTGGGTTGGTGTATTTCGAGATTAGGATTTGTCACTCCGATTGTCGGAGAGGTATCTCTAGGCCCACTCGGTAATGCACATCAATTAAGCCTTGTAAGCATTGCAACTAATGAGTTAGTTGCGGGATGATGTATTACGGAACGAGTAAAGAGACTTGCCGGTAACGAGATTGAACTAGGTATTGAGATACCGGCGATCGAATCTCGGGCAAGTAACATACCGATGACAAAGGGAACAACGTATGTTGTTATGCGGTCTGACCGATAAAGATCTCCGTAGAATATGTGGGAGCCAATATGAGCATCCAAGTTCCGCTACTGGTTATTTACCGAAGACGTGTCTTATTCATGTCTACATAGTTCTCGAACCCGTAGGGTCCGCACGCTTAACGTTTCGATGACAGTTATATTATGAGTTTATATGTTTTGATGTACTGAAGGTTGTTCGGAGTCCCGGATGTGATCACGGACATGCCGAGGAGTCTCAAAATGGCCGAGACATGAAGATTGATATATTGGAAGCCTATATTTGGATATCGGAAGTGTTTCGGGTGAAATCGGAATTTTACTGGAGTACCGGAGGGGTTACCGGAACCCCCCGGGGGTTAATGGGCCATAGTGGGCCTTAGTGGAGAAGACGAGAGGTGGCCAGGGCAAGGGCCGCGTGCCCCTCCCCCTAGTCTGAATAGGACAAGGAGAGGGGGGCGACGCCCCCCTTTCCTTCTTCTCCTCCACCTCTTTCCCCCTCTTCTCCTAATCCAACAAGGAATAGGGAGGGAGTCCTACTCCCGGTGGGAGTAGGACTCCTCCTGGCGCGCCCCTCCTGGCCGGCCGCACCTCCCCCCTTGCTCCTTTATATACGGGGACAGGGGGCACCCTAGAGACACAACAATTGATCGTTTGATCTTTTAGCCGTGTGCGGTGCCCCCCTCCACCATAGTCCACCTCGATAATACTGTAGCGGTGCTTAGGCGAAGCCCTGCGTCGGTAGAACATCATCATCGTCACCACGCCGTCATGCTTATGAAACTCTCCCTCAACACTCGGCTGGATCGGAGTTCGAGGGACGTTATCGGGCTGAACGTGTGCTGAACTCGGAGGTGCCGTGCGTTCGGTACTTGATCGGTCGGATCGTGAAGACGTACGACTACATCAACTGCGTTGTGCTAACGCTTCCGCTTTCAGTCTACGAGGGTACGTGGACAACACTCTCCCCTCTCGTTGCTATGCATCACCATGATCTTGCGTGTGCGTAAGAAAATTTTGAAATTACTACGTTCCCCAACAGTGGCATCCGAGCCAGGTTTTATGCGTAGATGTCATATGCACGAGTAGAACACAAGTGAGTTGTGGGCGATATAAGTCATACTGCTTACCAGCATGTCATACTTTGGTTCGGCGGTATTGTTGGATGAAGCAGCCCGGACCGACATTACGCGTACGCTTACGCGAGACTGGTTCTACCGACGTGCTTTGCACACAGGTGGCTGGCGGGTGTCAGTTTCTCCAACTTTAGTTGAACCGAGTGTGGCTATGCCCGGTCCTTGCGAAGGTTAAAACAGCACCAACTTGACAAACTATCGCTGTGGTTTTGATGCGTAGGTAAGAACGGTTCTTGCTAAGCCCGTAGCAGCCACGTAAAACTTGCAACAACAAAGTAGAGGACGTCTAACTTGTTTTTGCAGGGCATGTTGTGATGTGATATGGTCAAAGGCATGATGCTAATTTATTGTATGAATGATCATGTTTTGTAACCGAGTTATCGGCAACTGGCAGGAGCCATATGGTTGTCGCTTTATTGTATGCAATGCAATCGCCCTGTAATGCTTTACTTTATCACTAAGCGGTAGCGATAGTCGTAGAAGCATAAGATTGATGAGACGACAACGATGCTACGATGGAGATCAAGGTGTCGCGCCAGTGACGATGGTGATCATGACGGTGCTTCGGAGATGGAGATCACAAGCACAAGATGATGATGGCCATATCATATCACTTATATTGATTGCATGTGATGTTTATCTTTTATGCATCTTATCTTGCTTTGATTGACGGTAGCATTATAAGATGATCTTGTTGGGGAACGTAGTAATTTCAAAAAATTTCCTACACACACGTAAGATCATGGTGATGCATAGCAACGAGAGGGGAGAGTATGTCCACGTACCCTCGTAGACCGAAAGCAGAAGCGTTAGCACAACGCGGTTGATGTAGTCGTACGTCTTCACGATCCGACCGATCAAGTACCGAACGCACGGCACCTCCGAGTTCAGCACACGTTCAACTCGATGACGTCCCTTGAACTCCGATCCAGCCGAGCTTTGAGGGAGAGTTCCGTCAGCACGACGGCGTGGTGACGATGATGATGTTCTACCGACGCAGGGCTTCGCCTAAGCACCGCTACGATATTATCGAGGTGGACTATGGTGGAGGGGGGCACCGCACATGGCTAAGAGATCCAAAGGATCAATTGTTGTGTCTATGGGGTGCCCCCCTGCCCCCGTATATAAAGGAGCAAGGGGGGAGGCGGCCAGCCAAGGAAGAGGGCGCGCCAAGGGGGGAGTCCTACTCCCACCGGGAGTAGGACTCCTCCCTTCCTTGTTGGAGTAGGAGAGAAGGAAAGAGGGGGAGAGGGAGAAGGAAAAGGGGGCTGCACCCCTTGTCCAATTCGGACCAGAGGGGGGGGGGGTGCGCGCCTCCTTCCTTTTGGCCTCTCTCCTCTATTCCCGAATGGCCCAATAAGGCCCAATACTTCTCTTTGGCGAATTCCCGTAACTCTCCGGTACTCCGATAAATACCCGAATCACTCGAAACCTTTCCGAAGTCCGAATATAGTCGTCCAATATATCGATCTTTACGTCTCGGCCATTTTGAGACTCCTCGTAATGTCCCCGATCTCATCTGGGACTCTGAACTACCTTCGGTACATCAAAACACATAAACTCATAATATAACCGTCATCGAACTTTAAGCGTGCGGACCCTACGGGTTCGAGAACAATGTAGACATGACCGAGACACGTCTCCGGTCAATAACCAATAGCGGAACCTGGATGCTCATATTGGCTCCCACATATTCTACGAAGATCTTTATCGGTCAAACCGCATAACAACATACATTGTTCCCTTTGTCATCGGTATGTTACTTGCCCGAGATTCGATCGTCGGTATCTCAATACATAGTTCAATCTCGTTACCGGCAAGTCTCTTTACTCGTTCCGTAATACATCATCCCACAACTAACTCATTAGTTACAATGCTTGCAAGGCTTATAGTGATGTGCATTACTGAGTGGGCCCAGAGGTACCTCTCCGACAATCGGAGTGACAAATCCTAATCTCAAAATACGGCAACGCTACAAGTACCTTTGGAAGCACCTGTAGAGCACCTTTATAATCACTCAGTTACGTTGTGACATTTGGTAGCACACAAAGTGTTCCTCCGGTAAACGGGAGTTGCATAATCTCATAGTCATAGGAACATATGTATAAGTCATGAAGAAAGCAGTAGCAACATACTAAACAATCGAGTGCTAAGCTAACGGAATGTGTCGTGGAATTGTCACGGCAGATGTCCTTGAACTAGGACTTAGTCGTGGAGCCATCGCAACTAGGAAGCTAGAAGGGGTTAAACGGGACAAGGAACACGAGGGTTATACTGGTTCGGCCCCTTACGGTGAAGGTAAAAGCCTACGTACAGTTGAGGTGGTATTGCTTATGGTTTCAATGACCAGGGAGCTTGATTGCTATGCCTGGCTCTCGATGAGATCTTACTTGTCCTGAACCGCTGCCGGGTCGCCCCTTTATATAGAGAGGTTGACGCCCAGCGGCTCTCAGAGTCCCGGCCGGCTCATAACAGTGTCCGGCTCGGACTCTTATCTATTCTTGCCTTACACTACAAGTTTACCCTAACGGCGGCTAATGCTACGGGCCTTAAGCCATCTCCGGGTCTTGGGCCCGTTATTGACCCGCCGTCTTCATCTTTGGTACTGGGCTTCGCGTAGTAACCATCATGGGTAACCCGGCCCCTCCTGGGCGGGTGACTCCAACGGTTATATCCTCAACATTAGGCCCCAGATTGATTTGAGCCGGCTCATGTCAATCTTCAATCCTTTCGATAGAAAATCTCCGGCTTACAATCGTGTAAAGGCTATAACCCGTCGTGACGTCATCTTCTGGATTCCGGGTAACCTGCCGTGACGTCATCTTCCATTAAGTTAATTTTTTATTCTGTCGCATCTCCAACGGATCTTTCTTTAATGGTCATCCCGAAAATCGAGGCGCCTTTGTGGTGAGATAATCACGCCGTGGCCTCCTCGTTTCTCGCGCCCACTTAAGAGCCTCGCCTTATAAATAGCCCGGCCCGATAAGCCTCCAGTCACTCGTCTTCCTCCTCTCGCCACTGTTCTCCCGCTCGAGCTCCATCGCCGCCGCCGCCGCGGGTCTTCCTGTCTTCTCCAACTCAGGCCGCTGCATCAACCTGACGTGACCAGATAAACGGCGGCGACCTCCGCAACTCTCCAGCACCCGTAAGCCCTTGTTACTCCATAGAATAGATCCGCATTAGGGTTTTTGCTGTTCTTCCCGTGTTCGTCGCCGTTCATCGCGAGCTCCTGGTAGATTTCATTATTACCACCCCTTCTTGATCTGTAGACTGTATAGAACTGTTGCGGTAGTTGTTTCACACCCGTTTCCAATGTATATAAATCCCTTTTCCCTGCATAAAGGCTCCGTTCAAACCTATGAACTTCTTCTGCGTCTGTTTTAGGTCTAGAAACTTTCCTCTTTAGCCGACCGTTTTGATCCAAAATAATTACTGCGATTTGTGAAACCTGTTTTCACCATACTTAGTAAAAAACTGCATCTACTGAGCTATGGCGGCTTACATTTCCGGCTTAAAAGAAGCCACGCGCCGTAAAATTTTCCGGCTCAATAGAAACCACGCGCCGTAAAATTTTCCGGCTCATCTATGATAAATCTGTAGACAATTTGAATTGCTCTCAATACCTGCAGCGGCTTAGATAACCCGATGCATTTAGCCATATGTCATTAGGCCCCTTCATAAGCCGCCACGTTAAACATTAAACTATAAACTTCCTCCGGCTTATAATTGAACCGGACATTTCCTTTTATCATAGGCTTCCGTCTTTCACCATGCCTCCCAAAGCTCCCAAAGCAGCCATCACGTGCAACTGGATGAGGTCCAACGTCACCGACGAAACCTTAGCGGACTTTGTGAAGACGGGTTACCTGCCCAAGAAGGATGTCATGTCTTACCGCGCCCCTGACCCGTCAGAGGAGAGACCACAACCAAGGGACGGGGAGGTGGTAATATTTGCGGATCACATGAGCCGGGGCTTCGCACCGCCCGACTCAAAGTTCTTTAGAGATGTGCTGAATTTCTTTGATCTGCGGCCACAAGACATAGGACCCAATTCCGTGTCAAATATATGCAACTTCCAGGTATTCTGCGAAGTCTACCTTGGAGAAGAGCCCAGCCTTCTGCTCTTTAGAGAGCTATTCTATTTGAACCGCCAGAATGAGTGCGCCAACGGACCGAGCCTGGAACTTGGTGGAATCTCCATTCAACGCCGGAGAGACTGCCTCTTTCCCTACGCTGAGCCGCCCAGCCATCCGAAGGATTGGAACCAGACATTGTTTTATTGTCAGGACACTTCTCCGGCTGACGAGAGCCCGCTGCCCGGCTTTCGTGCCCTGCGTCTGGAGCCAAATCACTCTCTGCCGGATAAGCTGACTCAAGCCGAGCGCCAACCTCTGATCCCCACCATCAACAAAATTAAGGCTCTCCTAGGAAATGGAACGGCATTGATCTGGTCCGAGTCTGGATCTCGTGGCGGGTGATCCCCTTGAGCCGCCGCCCCGGCTTAATGTGTGATTACACGGGCCGGAAAGATGAGCCCCTGTGACACAGCCGCAACGATCTTCCTGAAGACGTTGTTGACGATATGACCAAGGCCCTCTTGAATGAGAGCTTGGCAGACTGTGGGAGGACCGGCTTAAACCCCTTCTGCAAGACCAACCCGGCCCCAGCGGTAAGCCGCTGATCTGAACATCTTATTTTCTCCTTAGATAGTTTTCATCTGAACCTTAAGAAGGCTTCATTGTATTTTTCAGGCTGATGATAAGTTCTGGAAGGTCAAGTATGACCATGAGGCGGCTAAAAAAGCCAGAAAGGCTAAGAAAGCCGCCAGGAGAGCCGCTCCCCGCAACAAAGGAAGCAGGCCTACTGCCTCAGAGCTGCTTCAACTAAGTGACAGCTCCGAGTCAGAGGTAACCCCTGAATCTGTAAGCTCTTGTCTTGTTTCTTGTTTATTCCTATCCACCTTATTGATACTGATCATCGGCAGGATGACACCGGAGCAAGTAACCCGGTAACTGAAGAGGTAATGACACTTTCCTCCGACTCGGAGCCCTTGCCAAGGCTGAAAGTCCGAAGAGTAACCCGGAAAGTAAGATTTTCACATCCTTTAGCTTATCAAGATCCTCAATTTCTTTTGAAGCAACAGATTCATGAGAGCCGGCGGCACACCCGGACCAACAAAGATGCAGACCTCTCTTCCGGCTTACCTGAAGCGTCGAGGAAGCGCCGGACCGAGGTTATCTCCCACTTATATCCTTTTCATCCTTTGGCGGGTGTTATACGTCAACCGCTCAATTCTTCTGATTCGAACTATCAGGAAACTTCACCTTCCTCTGGTGACTCAATGCAATCGAACCTGCCGGCCTTCAAGACCGTACCCGGGTAATGATGATCATCTCTTGTTGTGCTTATCTTTACTCATACTTTTGTACTAACCTTTTTGTCCTTTCAGTGCCCAGGCAAAGCTCAGCAAGAGGGCGAAGAAGAATAAGCCGGTCGAAGAGCCGGTCTTGCCTGAGCCGGAGGTTTCAGCTCAAGAGCCGCCAGCTGCCTCTGCTCCTGAAGCCACCACCCCAACCGACGAACCAGCCATGGAGACTTCCACTAACCTGGACATCTCCAGCCCGGCTCAGCCGGCCGATGACCCGGACGTGGTAATCACCCGGACGGAGTTTGTCGAGCCGGGGAGACCCACTGCGCTGGCTAAGTGCTCTGCGAAGGAAGAGTTGCTAGAGCGCCGTCGGGCCAAGCTGGACATCACCAACTACGCCAACCTGAGCATTGGAGAGATCATCTCCGGCTATGTCAATCAGGTGCACAGCAGCCGGGACTTGGAGATTGACATGGTGAAGCAGATACTGCAGAAGTCTGAGGGACCACTCTATCACTTACTGCATAGTCATCTTTACCATATTAGCCCCCAAGTCTACTACTTATGATAGGATATGTTGTAGACTTAATTTCCGGCTTACTTCCATGAAGCGGTAATTTGTAGATAGAAACTTTCGACATGCATTAGCCCCCAAGTGCCAAGTGTCTTTGCTTGGAAAGTTCTTGGGACTTTAAAATCGCATAATAATTGTTCATACTATAACCCGGAAATTGTGCAGGCTACATGCAAAAAATTTGAGGCTGATATCTCTGAGCTGAAGAACCGCCTGAAGACTCAGGAAACCGAGACCCGGAAGGCCAACGCCAAATTTGAGTCCAGTATTGCTGCTCAAGAGAAGCTGAAGAAGAAGTTCGAAGCTGAAAGGAAAACTTGGGTCGAAGAGAAAGCTGCTCTGGTAAGCCGGGCCGAACAGGCGGAGAAGACTCTGACGGAGAGAACCGCCGAACTCTCCGGCTTAAAGCGCCACGTGTCACAGATGGTCGCCGCAATCTTCGGTAAGTCATTCCATCGGCTCTCGTCAAGTTTACAATCTTTATGTCTCATAACTCCCATCATTGCCAGCGGCTTATCTTACTCTGTTAAACAGGTCCCAACCTCAATCAGAACGTGCTGACCAAGCTGAAGGCCGTGTACACCCTGGTGGAGCAACTCTACACCGGGTCACAGCGCGCTTTGGCCGTGGTGGCCCTATCCAATGAGGTTCCAACTCACCTGGCGGAAGTTCTGCGCCGGCTTGCCGTTCTTCCTCAGCGTGTCCAAGAGCTGCGACGGGCCTCTGCAAGAGCCGGAGCCATAGCTGCTCTAAGCCGGGCCAAGGCGTTCCTTCCAGAGCTAGACCCGGCTGACATTGCACTTGGTTACCCCAGCTTGAAGGAAGACGGCACCCCCTTCGACCAAAAGGACTTTGCTGCCTGTGTGAAGATCGTGCGCCCGGTGGCCACCCTGATTGGGAATGACACCGATCTGACCAAGTACCAGCCGGGCTACGACGCAGAGAATTAGAGGATCCCCACTCCGCGTTATGAAGCCATCAGCTTAGTCCCGCCGACTCGTAAGCACACCTTTGCCCCGGAAATTGACCCGGCTGGGTTAATTGACGAGGAAGCTCAATTTGAAGCTTTGAGCGGCGTTGACTGGAAATCGTTAACCTTCCAGGTCTTGGGAACAGCCGGAGGAGCGGAGAGGGATGAGCCGGAAGCTTCAACCCGGCAAGCATCTTGACTCTTTAGGCGGCTTATTAAATAATGCTTCACCCTTTTGGACTCGGGGAGTCTTGTAATAGAATAGGACCAACATTTTAACTTTGTCGTGCCATCGCGCACGTGTTGAATGCTTAATTCCATTGAAGTTGCTTCCTTATATTCTTCCGGGTCATAATTGATCACTCATTTTTCTTAAGCTCAAATAGATGTCTTTAACTATCCTGCATAGAAAAACAAATCACAAGTCTCAAGGCGGCTTACCGCACTGAGAATCATAGTCTCATATATATATAACCCGGAATATGAATCTAAGTCACAAAAGACTGGTCCTCAATTATGTCCTTGATATGACCGTAATAACACACTTACAGACCTTCAAGTACACTTCCGGTTTATACAACCCGGATAATAAGGTTGGTACCTCAACTCCGGTTTACCAGTCTTGATAATGCTGATTGTGTGCGACTAGCACTTGTGAATCAAAGTTAAGCCAGCAGAATAAGAACCGCCGTGTACACTGTTATACAACCAGAAGAACTTCTTGTAAATCAGAAAATCAAAACTTAGGGGCTTCCGGTTCGAATACGACCAGAGACCCGTCCCAAAGGGGTTAAGCCAAGATTCGAATGCGATCATGTAGCTCCCAATGGGTTTGGCGATGCCGATCAAGAGGGTACCGACAGCTATGTTCTCTTTGGTTCGAATACGACCCATGTTTGAACAGGAAGCCCCCAAATGACCTTAAGAGTTGTTTAACGACGCTGATTCGAATATGATCCACGTCGGTTCCCAAAGGGGGTTGAGCTATGATTCAAATATGATCAAGAAAACTTCCCAATGAGCTCGGCACTTTGCCAATCAAATGGGTATCGACAGCTATGTTCTCTTTGGTTCGAATACGACCTATGTTTGAACAGGAAGCCCCCAAGTGATTATATTGCGTACGGCTAGATTCGAATACGATCATAAGCCGGATCCACCTCCAAGTTACCATGTGATCTTGTAATGGAAACAACACATTTACCTTTGGAGGAGAAAAAAGGACACATGTCCTGCTTTATTGCTTATCATAATATATACATGGCTTATAGAAATATGTACATTATGAGAGCCGGTGGCTCAAGTGTAATAAGGCTGAAGCTGAGCTATGTTCCATGGCCGACGGGTCTCCTCCTCCGACTTGCGTGAATCTTTGTGCTCCCGAATGTCAATGAGGTAATATGACCCGTTGTGCAAGTTCTTGCTGACCACAAAGGGTCCATCCCAAGGCGGGGATAGCTTGTGCGCATCTGCTTGATCTTGGATGAGCCGGAGCACCAGATCACCTTCCTGGAAGACCCGGGACTTAACCCGACGACTGTGATAATGGCGCAGGTCTTGTTGGTAAATTGCTGAGCGAGCTGCTGCCACGTCACGCTGCTCGTCCAACAAATCAAGAGCATCTTGGCGCGCCTGTTCATTATCCGTCTCAACATAAGCCGCCACTCGAGGTGAGTCATGACGGATGTCACTAGGGAGGACTGCTTCCGCTCCATAAACCATAAAGAAAGGCGTGTAACCCGTAGACCTGTTAGGAGTAGTATTGATGCTCCATAACACGGAGGGTAACTCCTCCACCCAACAACCCGGCGTCCGTTGCAAAGGGACCAAAAGCCGGGGCTTGATGCCTTTCAGAATCTCCTGATTAGCCCTCTCAGCTTGACCATTGGATTGAGGATGAGCCACTGATGAAACATCAAGTCGAATATGCTCTGATTGACAAAACTCCTCCATAGCACCCTTAGATAGATTGGTGCCGTTGTCAGCTATAATGCTGTGTGGAAAGCCAAAGCGAAATATCACCTTTTTCATGAACTGAACCGCCATGGCTGCGTCACACTTACTAACTGGCTCTGCTTCAACCCACTTTGTGAACTTGTCAACTACTACCAAGAGGTGGGTCTTCTTATCCTTGGACCTTTTAAAAGGCCCAACCATATCAAGCCCCCAGACCGCAAATGGCCAAGTGATCGATATCATCCTCAGCTCCTGAGCCGGCACATGAGCCCGTCGCGAGAACCGCTGGCAACCATCACATTTACTGACTAAGTCCTCCGCATCAGCATGAGCCGTCAGCCAATAAAAACCATGACGAAAAGCTTTGGCCACAAGGGATTTTGAGCCGGCATGATGGCCAGAATCCCCTTCATGAATCTCACGCAAGATTTCTTGACCTTCCTCAGGGGAGACACAACGCTGAAACGCTCTCGTAACACTGCGGCAATGCAATTCACCATTGATAACAACCATTGACTTAGACCGCCGGGTTATTTGTCGGGCCAAAGTTTCATCCTCAGGCAAATCTCCCCAGGTCATGTAAGCCAAGTATGGCACCGTCCAGTCCGGGGTGATGTGGAGAGCCGCCACCAACTGTGCCTCCGGGTCAGGGACAACCAAGTCTCCTTCTATAGGCACCTTAACAGAAGGGTTATGCAAAATGTCCAGGAAAGTATTAGGCGGCACCGGTTTTCGCTGAGAGCCCAGCCGGCTTAATGCATCAGCCACCTCATTCTTCCTGCCATCGATGTGCTCTACTTGGTAACCCTGAAAGTGTCCAGCAATGGCATCAACTTCACGGCGATAAGCCGCCATGAGAGGGTCCTTGGAGTCCCACCTGCCTGATACTTGTTGAGCCACTAAGTCCGAGTCGCCGAAACACCTTACCCGGCTCAAGCTCATCTCCTTAGCCATCCGAAGACCATGGAGCAAGGCCTCGTACTCAGCCGCATTGTTAGTGCAAGGAAACATCAACCGTAGCACATAATGAAACTTGTCACCTTTAGGGGAAGCCAATACAACTCCAGCCCCCGAGCCCTCCAATTTCCTGGACCCATCGAAGTGAATAGTCCAATATGTATTATCCGGCTTTTCCTCGGGCACTTGTAGCTCTGTCCAATCATTGATGAAATCCACCAAAGCTTGAGATTTAACAGCAGTGCGTGGTACGTATTTTAGACCATGAGGCCCGAGCTCTATAGCCCACTTAGCCACTCTCCCTGTGGCTTCTCTGTTTTGGATGATATCTCCAAGGGGAGCAGAACTAACCATAGTGATAGGGTGACCCTGGAAATAATGCTTAATCTTCCGGCTTGCCATGAACACACCATAAACAAGCTTCTGCCAATGTGGATACCGCTGTTTGGACTCGATGAGCACTTCGCTGACATAATAAACCGGCCGCTGAACCGGATGCTCCTTACCCTCTTCCTTGCGCTCCACCACCACAGCCACACTGACGGCCCGTGTGTTAGCAGCTACATACAACAATAAAGGCTCCTTGTCAACCGGAGCAGCAAGGACTGGGGGCTCTGCCAGTTGTCTCTTCAAATCCTCAAAAGCAGTATTAGCAGCATCATTCCAGACAAAGTCATCAGTTTTCTTCATCAACTGGTACAATGGCATGGCCTTCTCACCCAAACGGCTTATAAACCGGCTTAAAGCAGCAATACGACCCGCCAGGCGCTGGACATCGTTTATACACGCCGGCTTAGCCAGAGAGGTGATTGCCGTGATCTTCTCCGGGTTAGCTTCAATGCCTCTGTTGGAAACCAAAAAACCCAAGAGCTTGCCTGCAGGAACACCAAAAACACACTTGGCCGGGTTAAGCATCATCTTGTAGACCCGGAGATTATCAAAGGTTTCCCTCAGGTCATCTATCAAGGTTTCCTTCTCCCTGGACTTAACCACAATATCATCCACATAAGCATGAACATTGCGCCCAATCTGGTTGTGAAGACAGTTCTGCACGCAACGCTGATAAGTCGCCTGTGCACTCTTGAGTCCAAAAGGCATAGACATATAACAGAAGGCTCCAAAAGGAGTGATGAACGCCGTCTTCTCCTGGTCCTTAACTGCCATTTTAATCTGATGGTATCCAGAATAAGCATCCAAGAAACTTAAGCGCTCGCAACCCGCCGTAGCATCAATGATTTGATCAATACGGGGAAGGGCAAAAGGATCAGCCGGACATGCCTTGTTTAAATCCGTGTACTCCACACACATCCGCCAGGTGCCATTCTTCTTGAGCACAAGCACCGGGTTAGCTAACCACTCTGGGTGAAAGACTTCAACGATAAACCCGTCCGCCAAGAGCCGGGCCACCTCTTCTCCAATGGCTTTCCGCCTCTCCTCATTAAACCGCCGAAGGAATTGCCTGACCGGCTTGAATTTCGGATCAACATTGAGTGTGTGCTCAGCGAGTTCTCTAGGTACACCTGGCATGTCAGAGGGTTTCCATGCAAAAATGTCCCTATTCTCACGGATGAACTCGATGAGCGCGCTTTCCTATTTTGGATCCAGATTGGCACTGATGCTAAACTGCTGAGATGAATCGCCTGGGACGAAATCAACAAGTTTAGTCTCATCAGCCGACTTAAATTTGATTGCCGGCTCATGCTCCGTAGTCGGCTTTTTCAGAGAGGTCATATCTGTTGGGTCAACATTATCCTTGTAAAAAATTTAACTCCTCTGTTGCACAAATAGATTCTGCATAAGCCGCATCGCCTTCCTCACACTCCAAGGCCACCTTGCGGATGCCATGAACCGTAATGGTCCCATTGTGACCCGGCATTTTGAGCTGTAAATACACGTAACACGGCCGTGCCATGAACTTGGCGTAAGCTGGCCGCCCAAATATGGCATGATACGGACTCCTTATCTTGACCACCTCAAAGGTCAATTTTTCCACTCTGTAGTTGTACTCGTCTCCAAAGGCCACTTCCAACTCGATCTTACCAACTGGATAAGCCGACTTACCAGGCACCACGCCATGGAAAATAGTATTGGACTGGCTGAGGTTCTTATCAATCAACCCCATACGACGGAAAGTCTCATAATAGAGGATGTTGATGCTGCTGCCTCCATCCATGAGTACCTTAGTGAACTTATATCCTCCCACCTGAGGAGCCACCACCAGGGCCAAGTGACCCAGATTATCAACCCGGGGAGGGTGATCCTCCCTACTCCACACAATAGGCTGCTCAGACCATCTTAAATAGCGTGGAACCGCCGGCTCAACAGCATTCACAGCCCTCTTATGAAGCTTCCGATCTCGCTTACACAGACTGGTGGTAAATACATGATACTGTCCACCGTTAAGCTGCTTGGGATTGGTCTGGTAACCCCCCTGCTGCTGTTGATGACCCTGACCGTTCTGAGGATTAGAATGTGAGCCGCCGCCCGGGCCATGAAAACCGCCAGCGCTTGAGCCGCCGCCCGGGCCATTGTTGCCATTAAAGGCATTGGAATTCTTAAAGGCCTTCATGATTGCGCAATCCTTCCATAGATGAGTAGCTGGCTTCTCCCTAGAGCCATGCCTCGGACAAGGCTCATTCAATAGCTGCTCCAGCGTCGGGCCTGACCCGCCGGCTCGGGGAGGTGGCCTCCCCTTGCGTCGCTGGTTATTACCCTGGGAGCTGGCGTTGGCCACGAACTCTAGGCTGCCGTCGGCCTTACGCTTGCCACCTCCTTGGTTCCCCGGGTTATGCTGAGGACCCTTGCCATTGCCATTCTTCTTTCCCTTCCCTGTCCTTTCATCATCTGAAGCGGGGTCCTTGGTACTATCAGAATCGGCGTACTTGACGAGGGCCACCATCAGCGTGCCCATATCATTGCAGTCGCGCTTAAGCCGCCCGAGTTTCATCTTCAGGGGTAGGAAACGACAATTCTGCTCCAACATTAAGACTGCAGAGCCGGCATCCATCTTATCAGATGAATGTATGATCTCTTTGACCCGGCGAACCTAATGTGTCGTAGACTCACCCTCCTGCTGTTTACAGTTAGTCAAATCCACAATGACATAGACTGCCTACAGGTATCTTTGAAGTTTTGGATGAACCGGGCTTTCAGCTCAGCCCAAGACCCGATGGAATTCGGTGGTAGCCCTTTCAACCAAGTGCGGGCCGTCCCATCTAACATCGTGGTGAAGTACTTGGCCATCGCCGCTTCACTGACCTCCAGCAATTCCATGGCCATCTCGTAACTCTCGATCCAGGCTCCGGGTTGTAGATCAGCCGTGTAATTAGGCACTTTCCTAGGCCCTTTGAAGTCCTTGGGTAGACGTTCATTGCGGAGAGCCGGCACTAAACAAGGGACACCTCCAGTCCTCGTAGGGATACCCACGTCGACGGAAGTCGTCGGATAAGCCGGGGGAGTCTGGTAAGCCGTCAACTGAGGTACCTGCTCTGCCTCTTGCCGCGCTCTGTCTTGGTCTGTTGCGTGAAAGGCTCCGTTATGAGCCGGGCCATGGCCAGGGGGCAAGTCATGGCGTCGGACATTACTTGAGCCGGTCGCTGAAACCATGTGTCTGCTATAACTCGGGCTCCGGCCTGGACGAGGGGTTGAATGGATCCTGTCCCGGCTGTAAGAGTACGCCTCTTGCTGCGCCAGCGCTGTCTGAAGGAGTTCTCTGACCCGGCGGGTTTCAACAGCCGTCGGAGAATCGCCGTCAATTGGGAGAGCCGCCAGTCGTGCTGCCGCAACGACCATGTTTTCCAGCGGGTTAGCATAATGACCCGGCGGTATTGGCACATACTGAGGCGGGGCAGGGTTCACTCGGGGAGGCCCCATCACTTGTGGCTGAATTGGTGTTCCAGCCCCGGGCACTATGATCTCCGGCGGGTTACTAGACCCTGCACCTGGCGTATTGAAGAGGTTTCGAGGATCGTAGACCGGAGGGAGTCGAGATTGGGCCTTTTGATGCCTCCTTCTCATGACCTCATTGGACGCGTTCTGATCCATCGTGAGCCGGAAGGACTGCGCCTGAATCAACTGAGTCTGGGCGTCGAGAGCCGCCCTCTCCGCAGCCATCCGGATCCCTTCCGCCGCCAGATCCTCCTTGGCCTTCACTAGATCTAACTTTAACTGCGCCACCTCCGCGTCATGCTGAGCTTGATCCACCGGGTCAACTGTGGCGGTCAACAGTGCCGTCATCTTGTCCGTGAGATCCAACAGCACCTGAGCCAGCGAGGGTATCGGGTTTCCTGACCCAGCGGCAGGGTTTTGAACAGGCTGTGCACCGGCCATGAAGATTCCAACCCGGCTCGGTGGCTCAAAAGAGTCCGGAATACTATCACCGTCGGAACAACCCCTGAGCCTGCCATCTTGAAGTTGATACAACGAGTTTGACTCATCTGTGGACGACTCGCCATCAGAGCCGGCGGCCGTCTCATCACCAGGTCCAGACCCTGCAAAGAGTCCTTCATGAACACATCCCACAAAAGCATGCTTCAAGGCAGGTAGAGCCCGGGCGGGTCATGCACGCTGAGCCGTCTCGATGAGACCGACGCAGAGATCCGGCTCAGGGCCCGGCTCACCAATCTTGCCAATGAAGACGTGAATTCCGCTGAAGGGGACCCGGTACCCGTACTCAATTGAGCCGGCGTCGGGGCCCCAGTTTGCATCGTCGATGTAGAGCTTGCCGCGACGACTCTTGGTCATCCGGCCCACAGCGTATCCCTTGAGCCCTTCGAAGCTGCCCTTCAAGAACTCAAATCCACCGTGCGCTGGCCCCACGGTGGGCGCCAACTGTCGTGGAATTGTCACGACAGATGTCCTTGAGCTAGGACTTAGTCGTGGAGCCATCGCAACTAGGAAGCTAGAAGGGGTTAAACGGGACAAGGAACACGAGGGTTATACTGGTTCAGCCCCTTACGGTGAAGGTAAAAGCCTACGTCCAGTTGAGGTGGTATTGCTTATGGTTTCGATGACCAGGGAGCTTCATTGCTATGCCTGGCTCTCGATGAGATCTTACTTGTCCTGAACCGCCGCCGGGTCGCCCCTTTATATAGAGAGGTTGACGCCCAACGGCTCTCAGAGTCCCGGCCGGCTCATAACAGTGTCCGGCTCGGACTCTTATCTATTCTTTCCTTACACTACAAGTTTACCCTAATGGCGGCTAATGCTACGGGCCTTAAGCTATCTCCGGGTCTTGGGCCCGTTATTGACCCACCGTCTTCATCTTTGGTACTGGGCTTCGTGTAGTAACCATCATGGGTAACCCGGCCCCTCCTGGGCGGGTGACTCCAACGGTTATATCCTCAACAGAATGGGTCAAGTCAATCACATCATTCTCCTAATGATGTGATCCCGTTAATCAAATAACAACTCTTTGTCCATGGTTAGGAAACATAACCATCTTTGATTAACGAGCTAGTCAAGTAGAGGCATACTAGTGACACTCTGTTTGTCTATGTATTCACACATGTATCATGTTTCCGGTTAATCCAATTCTAGCATGAATAATAAACGTTTATCATGATATAAGGAAATAAATAATAACTTTATTATTGCCTCTAGGGCATATTTCCTTCAGTCTCCCACTTGCACTAGAGTCAATAATCTAGTTCACATCACCATGTGATTTAATACCAATAGTTCACATCACCATGTGATTAACACCCATAGTTCACATCGTCATGTGACCAACACCCAAAGGGTTTACTAGAGTCAATAATCTAGTTCACATCTCTATGTGATTAACACCCAAAGAGCACTAAGGTGTGATCATGTTTTGCTTGTGAGAGAAGTTTAGTCAACGGGTCTGCCACATTCAGATCCGTATGTATTTTGCAAATTTCTATGTCAACAATGCTCTGCACGGAGCTACTCTAGGTAATTGCTCCCACTTTCAATATATATCCAGATTGAGACTTAGAGTCATCTGGATCAGTGTCAAAATTTGCATCGACGTAACCCTTTATGACGAACCTTTTTGTCACCTCCATAATCGTGAAACATATCCTTATTCCACTAAGGACAATTTTGACCGCTGTCCAGTGATCTACTCCTAGATCACTATTGTACTCCCTTGCCAAAATCAGTGTAGGGTATACAATAGATCTGGTACACAGCATGGCATACTTTATAGAATCTATGGCCAAGGCATAGGGAATGACTTTCATTCTCTTTCTATCTTCTGCCGTGGTCGGGCTTTGAGTCTGACTCAATTTCACACCTTGTAACACAGGCAAGAACTTTTTCTTTGACCGTTCTATTTTGAACTACTTCAAAATCTTGTCAAGGTATGTACTCATTGAAAAAACTTGTCAAGCGTTTTGATCTATCTCTATAGATCTTGATGCTCAATATGTAAGCAGCTTCACCGAGGTCTTTCTTTGAAAAACTCCTTTCAAACACTCCTTTATGCTTTGCAGAATAATTCTACGTTATTTCTGATCAACAATATGTTATTCACATATACTTATCAGAAATGTTGTAGTGCTCCCACTCACTTTCTTGTAAATACAGGCTTCACCGCAAGTCTGTATAAAACTATATCCTTTGATCAACTTATCAAAGCGTATATTCCAACTCCGAGATGCTTGCACCAGTCCATAGATGGATCGCTGGAGCTTGCATATTTTGTTAGCACCTTTAGGATTGACAAAACCTTCTGGTTGCATCATATACAACTCTTCTTTAATAAATCCATTAAGGAATGCAGTTTTGTTTATCCATTTGCCAGATTTCATAAAATGCGGCAATTGCTAACATGATTCGGACAGACTTAAGCATCGCTGCGAGTGAGAAAATCTCATCATAGTCAACACCTTGAACTTTGTCAAAAACCTTTTTCGACAAGTCTAGCTTTGTAGATAGTAACACTACTATCAACGTCCGTCTTCCTCTTGAAGATCCATTTATTCTCAATTGCTTGCCGATCATCGGGCAAGTCAACCAAAGTCCACACTTTTTTCTCATACATGGATCCCATCTCAGATTTCATGGCCTCAAGCCATTTCGCGGAATCAGGGCTCACCATCGCTTCTTCATAGTTCGTAGGTTCGTCATGGTCCAGTAACATAACTTCCAGAACAGTATTACCGTACCACTCTGGTGTGGATCTTACTCTGGTTGACCTACGAGGTTCAGTAATAACTTGATCTGAAGTTTCATGATCATCATCATTAACTTCCTCACTAATTGGTGTAGGTGTCGCAGAAACCGGTTTCTGTGATGTACTACTTTCCAATAAGGGAGCAGGTACAGTTACCTCATCAAGTTCTACTTTCCTCCCACTCACTTCTTTCGAGAGAAAATCCTTCTCCAGAAAAGTTCTGAATTTAGCAACAAAAGTTTTGCCTTCAGATCTGTGATAGAAGGTGTACCCAACAGTCTCCTTTGGGTATCCTATGAAGACATATTTCTCCGATTTGGGGTTGAGCTTATCAGGATGAAACTTTTTCATATAAGCATCACAACCCCAAACTTTAAGAAACGACAACTTTGGTTTCTTGCCAAACCACAGTTCATATTGTGTCGTCTCAACGGACTTAGACGGTGCCCTTTTTGACGTGGATGCAGCTGTCTTTAATGCATAACCCCAAAACGATAGTGGTAAATCGGTAAGAAACATCATAGATTGCACTATATCCAATAAAGTACGGTTATGACGTTCGGACACACCATTATGCTGTGGTGTTCTAGGTGGCACGAATTTGTGAAACTATTCCACATTGTTTTAATTGCAGACCAAACTCGTAACTCAAGTATTTGTCTCCGCGATCAGATTGTAGAAACCTTATTTTCTTGTCACGATGATTTTCCACTTCACTCTGAAATTCTTTGAACTTTTCAAATGTTTCAGACTTATGTTTCATCAAGTAGATATACCCATATCTGCTCAAATCATCTGTGAAGGTCAGAAAATAATGATACCCACCGCGAGCCTCAACATTCATCGGACCACATACATCTGTATGTATGATTTCCAACAAATCTGTTGCTCTCTCCATAGTTCCGAAGAACGGCGTTTTAGTCATCTTGCCCATGAGGCACGGTTCGCAAGTACCAAGTGATTCATAATCAAGTGGTTCCAAAAGTCCATCAGCATGGAGTTTCTTCATGCGCTTTACACCAATATGACATAAACGGCAGTGCCACAAATAAGTTGCACTATCATTATTAACTTTGCATCTTTTGGCTTCAATATTATGAATATGTGTATCACTACGATCGAGATCCGACGAACCATTTTCATTGGGTGTGTAACCATATAAGGTTTTATTCATGTAAACAGAACAACAATTATTCTCTAACTTAAATGAATAACCGTATTGCAATAAACATGATCAAATCATATTCATGCTCAACGCAAACACCAAATAACACTTATTTAGGTTCAACACTAATCCCGAAAGTTATATGGATTTAGCGATGATGATCACATCAATCTTGGAACTACTTCCAACACACATCGTCACTTCATCCTTAACTAGTCTCTGTTCATTTTGCAACTCCTGTTTTAAGTTACTACTCTTAGCAACTAAACCAGTATCAAATACTGAGGGGTTGCTATAAACACTAGTAAAGTACACATCAATAACATGTATATCAAATATAATTTTGTTCACTTTGCCATCCTTCTTATCCGCTAATTATTTGGGGTAGTTCTGCTGCAGTGACCAGTCCTTTTGCAGTAGAAGCGCTTAGTCTCAGGCTTAGGACCAGACTTGGGCTTCTTCACTTGAGCAGCAACTTGCTTGTCGTTCTTCTTAAAGTTCCTCTTCTTCCCTTTGCCCTTTTCTTGAAACTAGTGGTCTCGTCAACCATCAACACTTGATGTTTTTCTTGATTTCTACCTTTGTCGATTTCAGCATCACGAAGAGCTCGGGAATTACTTTCGTCATCCCTTGCATACTATAGTTCATCACGAAGTTCTACAAACTTGGTGATGGTGACTAGAGAATTCTGTCAATCACTATTTTATCTGGAAGATTAACTCCCACTTGATTCAAGCGATTGTAGTACCCAGACAACCTGAGCACATGCTCACTGCTTGAGCTATTCTCCTCCATCTTTTAGCTATAGAACTTGTTGGAGACTTCATATCTCTCAACTCGGGTATTTGCTTGAAATATTAACTTCAACTCCTGGAACATCTCATATGGTCCATGATGTTCAAAACGTCTTTGAAGTCCCGATTCTAAGCCGTTAAGCATGGTGCACTAAACTATCAAGTAGTCATCATATTGAGCTAGCCAAACGTTCATAACGTCTGCATCTGCTCCTGCAATAGGTCTGTCACCTAGCGGTGCATCAAGGAAATAATTCTTCTGTGCAGCAATGAGGATAATCCTCAGATCACGGATCCAATCCGCATCTTTGCTACTAACATCTTTCAACATAATTTTTCTCTAGGAACATATCTAAAATAAACACAGGGAAGCAACAACGCGAGCTATTGATCTACAACATAGATATGCTAATACTACCAGGACTAAGTTCATGATAAATTTAAGTTCAATTAATCATATTACTTAAGAACTCCCACTTAGATAGACATCCCTCTAATCCTCTAAGTGATCACATGATCCATATCAACTAAACCATGTCCGATCATCACGTGAGATGCAGTAGTTTCAACGGTGAACATCACTATGTTGATCATATCTAATATATGATTCACGCTCGACCTTTCGGTCTCCGTGTTCCGAGGCCATATCTGTTATATGCTAGGCTCGTCAAGCTTAACCTGAGTATTCCGCGTGTGCAACTGTTTTGCACCCGTTGTATTTGAACGTAGAGCCTATCACACCCGATCATCACGTGGTGTCTCAGCACGAAGAACTTTCGCAACGGTGCATACTCAGGGAGAACACTTATACTTTGATAATTTAGTGAGGGATCATCTAATAATGCTACCGTCAATCAAAGCAAGATAAGATGCATAAAAGATAAACATCACATGCAATCAATATAAGTGATATGATATGGCCATCATCATCTTGTGCTTGTGATCTCCATCTCCGAAGCACCGTCATGATCACCATCGCCACCGGCGCAACACCTTGATCTCCATCGTAGCATCGTTGTCGTCTCGCCAATCTTATGCTTCTACGACTATCGCTACCGCATAGTGATAAAGTAAAGCATTACAGGGCGATTGCATTGCATACAAAAAAGCGACAACCATATGGCTCCTGCCAGTTGCCGATAACCCGGTTACAAAACATGATCATCTCATACAATAAAATATAACATCATGTCTTGACCATATCACATCACAACATGCCCTGCAAAAACAAGTTAGATGTCCTCTACTTTGTTGTTGCAAGTTTTACGTGGCTGCTACTGGGCTTAGCAAGAACCGTTCTTACCTACGCATCAAAACCACAATGATAGTTTGTCAAGTTGGTGCTGTTTTAACCTTCGCAAGGACCGGGCGTAGCCACACTCGGTTCAACTAAAGTTGGACAAACTGACACCCGCCAGCCACCTCTGTGCAAAGCACGTCGGAAGAACCAGTCTCGCGTAAGCATACGCGTAATGTCGGTCCGGGCCGCTTCATCCAACAATACCGCTGAACCAAAGTATTACATGCTGGTAAGCAGTATGAGTTATATCGCCCACAACTCACTTGTGTTTTACTCGTGCATATAACATCAACGCATAAAACCAGGCTCGGATGCCACTGTTGGGGAACGTAGTAATTTAAAAAAAATTCCTACGCACACGTAAGATCATGGTGATGCATAGCAACGAGAGGGGAGAGTATGTCCACGTACCCTCGTAGACCGACAGCAGAAGCGTTAGCACAACGCGGTTGATGTAGTCGTACGTCTTCACGATCCGACCGATCAAGTACCGAACGCACGGCACCTCCGAGTTCAGCACACGTTCAACTCGATGACGTCCCTCGAACTCCGATCCAGCCGAGCTTTGAGGGAGAGTTCCATCAGCACGACGGCGTGGTGACGATGATGATGTTCTACCGACGCAGGGCTTCGCCTAAGCACCGCTACGATATTATCGAGGTGGACTATGGTGGAGGGGGGCACCGCACATGGCTAAGAGATCCAAAGGATCAATTGTTGTGTCTATGGGGTGCCCCTGCCCCCGTATATAAAGGAGCAAGGGGGGAGGCGGCCGGCCAAGGAGGAGGGCGCGCCAAGGGGGGAGTCCTACTCCCACCGGGAGTAGGACTCCTCCCTTCCTTGTTGGAGTAGGAGAGAAGGAAAGAGGGGGAGAGGGAGAAGGAAAAGGGGGCTGCACCCCTTGTCCAATTCGGACCAGAGGGGGGGGGGGGTGCGCGCCTCCTTCCTTTTGGCCTCTCTCCTCTATTCCCGTATGGCCCAATAAGGCCCAATACTTCTCTCTGGCGAATTCCCGTAACTCTCCGGTACTCCGATAAATACCCGAATCACTCGGAACCTTTCCGAAGTCCGAATATAGTCGTCCAATATATCGATCTTTACGTCTCGGCCATTTCGAGACTCCTCGTCATGTCCCCGATCTCATCTGGGACTCCGAACTACCTTCGGTACATCAAAACACATAAACTCATAATATAACCGTCATCGAACTTTAAGCGTGAGGACCCTACGGGTTCGAGAACAATGTAGACATGACCGAGACACGTCTCCGGTCAATAACCAATAGCGGAACCTGGATGCTCATATTGGCTCCCACATATTCTACGAAGATCTCTATCGGTCAAACCGCATAACAACATACGTTGTTCCCTTTGTCATCGGTATGTTACTTGCCCGAGATTCGATCGTCGGTATCTCAATACCTAGTTCAATCTCGTTACCGGGAAGTCTCTTTACTCGTTCCGTAATACATCATCCCACAACTAACTCATTAGTTACAATGCTTGCAAGGCTTATAGTGATGTGCATTACTGAGTGGGCCCAGAGATACCTCTCCGACAATCGGAGTGACAAATCCTAATCTCGAAATACGGCAACCCAACAAGTACCTTTGGAAGCACCTGTAGAGCACCTTTATAATCACCCAGTTACGTTGTGACGTTTGGTAGCACACAAAGTGTTCCTCCGGTAAACGGGAGTTGCATAATCTCATACTCATAGGAACATATGTATAAGTCATGAAGAAAGCAGTAGCAACATACTAAACAATCGAGTGCTAAGCTAACTGTAACGCCCACGATGCGGCTATATCTCCCACGTGTCGAGGCACGACTTAGAGGCATAACCGCATTGTGGTTTTGTCGCAAGAAGGGTCATCTTCACACAATCCCATGTAATGAACAAGAATGTGATAACGAGAGTTGGCTTACAATCGCCACTTCACACAATACATAAATATAATTCATACATCATCCAAAATACACACATAGACCGACTACGGTCAAAATCCAAATGAAAATAAGATAACCCCAAATGCTAGATCCCCGATCGTCCCAACTGGGCTCCGCTAGTGATCATCAGGAAACGACACATAGTAACGACCACGTTCCTCATCAAACTCCCACTTGAGGTCGATCCCATCATCTGCACTGGCATCGTCGGCACCTGCAACTGTTTTGGTAGAATCTGTGAGTCACGAGGACTCAGCAATCTCACACCCGTGAGATCAAGACTATTTAAGCTTATAGGAAAGGATGGTGTAATGAGGTGGAGCTGCAGCAGGCACTAAGCATATATGGTGGCTAGCATACGCAAAAGAGAGCGAGAAGAGAAGCAGCGGAACGGTCGTCTACTAGTAATGACCAAGAAGTGATCCTGAACTCCTACTTACATCATTCATAACTCAAACCGTGTTCACTTCCCGGACTCCGCCGAGAAGAGACCATCACGGTTACACACACGGTTGATGTATTTTAATTAAGTCAAGTGACAAGTTCTCTACAACCGGACATTAACAAATTCCCATCTGCCTCATAACCACGGGCACGGCTTTCGAAAGATAATACCCTGCAGGGGTGTCCCAACTTAGCCCATCATAGGCTCTCACGGTCAACGAAGGATAAACCTTCTCCCGGAAAGACCCGATCAGTCTCGGAATCCCGGTTTACAAGACATTTCGACAATGGTAAAACAAGACCAGCAAAGCCGCCCGATGTGCCGACAAATCCCGATAGGAGCTGCACATATCTCGTTCTCAGGGCACAATGGATGAGCCAGACGTCGGGTTGGCATAGACCCTGGTTGCCCAGGGGGCGCCGGACATCGCTCGGTTTGGGCCAGCACTCGAAGGAGCACTGGTCCGGGGGGGTTAAAATAAAGATGACCCTTGGGCTCGCGAAAACCCGAGGGAAAAGGCTTAGGTGGCAAATGGTAAAACCAAAGTTGGGCCTTGCTGGAGGAGTTTTATTCAAGGCGAACTGTCAAGGGGGTCCCATAAATCACCCAACCGCGTAAGGAACGCAAACTCAAGGAACATAATACCGGTATGACGGAAACTAGGGCGGCAAGAGTGGAACAAAACACCAGGCATAAGGCCGAGCCTTCCACCCTTTACCAAATATATAGATGCATAATTAAATAAGAGATATGATGATATCCCAAAATATTCATGTTCCAACATGGAACCAAACTTCAACTTCACCTGCAACTAGCAACGCTATAAGAAGGGGCTGAGCAACAACGGTAACTTAGCCAAACAACGGTTTGCTAGGAAAGGATGGTTAGAGGCTGACATGGCAATATGGGAGGCATGATATAGCAAGTGGTAGGTAGCACATCATGGCAAAAGAACGAACAACTAGCAAAGCAAAGATAGAAGTGATTTCGAGGGATGGTCATCTTGCCTGCAAGGTTCTCAGAGTTGTCGAGAGCTTGATCCTCGTAAGCGTACTCAACAGGTTCCTCGTTCACGAACTCGTCTCCTGGCTCTACCCAAGACAAGAACACAAGCAATGGAACCACAATCAATCACGGGAAAATGCACAAGCAACATGATGCAATACTTTAATGATATGCGAGATATAATATGCGATGCATATGCGTGCTCCGGAAGGAAAATGATGAACAAGGCAGTAACTTGGCAAACCGAGCATGCCACTGGAAAGATGAGATGATTTCGGTCGAAATCGATAGAAAGATCACCAGAAACGGATGCACGGTTTGCAAATGGCAAGCAAAACAAGAATGACACGAATCTGAGATTAACAGCATGATAGCACTTAGAATGCAACAAGTAACAAAGTTACAGCACTCCAACATAGCAACAAAGCATATGGCAGTAATCTACCGGAGATGCTTGACAAAAGATAAACACTGAGCTACGGCTAGATCACAACATAACAAGCTCAAACAAGCATGGCAAAAGTGCAAAAGATAACAGGTTCACAGACTTGGTGAAAATTACTGGACATGCCTGAAACAGCATCAGGTAGCAATGTTCAGAGCACGAAATGAACATGCTACAGGAACTTAACATGGCAAAACAAGGCATGGCAGTATTCTACTAAATACATATGACAAAAGTCCCTTACTCACCATAAGCCAAAAAAAGACCAGAAGATATGATGGCAACCATGTAAACATAGCAAGTTTCATTAACAGGTTTCAGACTTATTTGATAGATAACAGAAATATGCATGGATCTCTCTGTAGCATCAAGTTTACATGGCAACAAAATAACAGCAGACAAAGACTTGGAGAAATTACTAAGTCCCTGAAATCAAAAACATTACGGAGCCTAGTTTGCATGCTTGTGCTAGTCACCACAGAGATCACAAAAATACATGGAATACACCACTGTAAAAGTGGTATGGCATACAAATAAACACATGTAGAGCTCATGCCCATAAGATGAACAGATTAAATGCAACAAAATAACAAAACCTCAAGTTCTGATAAGTAACAGCAGATAACAGCAACTAGCACTATTGCACCAGAGATTCGGGCATCAAGATGGCCTCAAATAAACATGGTGCAATGGAACAAAATGAAGAGCATCAGGAGGCGAACAATTCGATATATTACACACGCGAAACGGAGCTATATGCAGAGAGTTATGATGCGATGAACATGGGCATGTACGGTAAAATGCAAAGGACTTAGAGATTTTGGGGGGGGGGAGAGAAAAGTCAACCTCGTCTCTTCCAGATCCGATCGGATCGAGGCACGGGCCGGCTCGGGCTCGGGGATCGCCGGCGGGGCGGCGTGCGGTGGCGGAGGGAGGAGACGGCGGGGCCGGCGCGGGAGGACGGCTACGCGGGGCCCGGCGGGCGGAGGAGCAACGACGGCCGGCGGGGCCCTCGAGAGGCGCGGCGACGGATGACGGCGATGCGGCGGTGGCAGCCCACCGGCGCGGTGGCGGCGCGCGCGGCCGGAGGAGGCGAGGCGGCGGGGACGGCGCGCGGGCGGAGGACGAAGGGTGGCGGCGGCTTGGGCGCACGGGGAGGCACGGGCCCGACGGGCTCGCGATGGGCTTCGCGGGCCTGCGTGGTGGAGCCAGCGGCGCTGCCACGTGGCGCCGCCTGGTTGGTCGCGTCCGGCGGCGGGAGCGTCCGGCCGGCGGCGGACGTGTCCGGCGGCGCGGAGGGATAGGGTTAGGGTTTGGACTGCGAACGATTTCGGGAGGACTCACATATAAATAGGTAGAGGGAGCTAGGAGGCTTCAAATGAGGTGTGGTTTTCGCCCACACGATCGTGATCGAACGACCTAGAGCATGGAAGAGAGGTTGGTGGGTTTTGAGCTGTTTAGAGAGGGGGTTTTGCTGCAACACACAGATGGACATTGCGGTCACCCGGTTAACCGTTGGAGTACCAAACGACCTCCAAATGGAACGAAACTTGACCGGTGGTCTCCCGGTGGTATACCAAGGCCACTTGATAAGCCTCAGTCCATTCCGAGAACGTTTGACACCCGCACATGAAAGAAAACAAGAGGGGTGCGCCGGAGGAGGTGGGAGTGCCGGACTGCAAAACGGACAACGGGGAAAATGCTCGGATGCCTGAGACGAACACGTATGCAAATGCAATGCACATGATGACATGGTATGAGATGCATGACATGAACAAAATGCAAAACGAACACAAAACCCGACCACGAAGGGAATATCATAACACATAGCCGAAAATGGCAAGAGTTGGAGTTACAATTATGGAAAGTTACATCCGGGGTGTTACACTAACGGAATGGGTCAAGTCAATCACATCATTCTCCTAATGATGTGATCCCGTTAATCAAATAACAACTCTTTGTCCATGGTTAGGAAACATAACCATCTTTGATTAACGAGCTAGTCAAGTAGAGGCATACTAGTGACACTTTGTTTGTCTATGTATTCACACATGTATCATGTTTCCGGTTAATCCAATTCTAGCATGAATAACAAACGTTTATCATGATATAAGGAAATAAATAATAACTTTATTATTGCCTCTAGGGCATATTTCCTTCAGATCTCTCACTAAATTTCAAGATAAAAGTGTTCTCCGTGAGTATGCACCGTTGCCAATGTTCTCGTGCCCAGACACCACGTGATGATCGGGTGTGATAAGCTCTACGTCCATCTACAACGGGTGCAAGCCAGTTTTGCACACGCAGAATACTCAGGTTAAACTTGACGAGCCTAGCATATGCAGATATGGCCTCGGAACACTGAGACCAAAAGGTCGAGCGTGAATCATATAGTAGATATGATCAATATAGTGATGTTCACCATTGAAACCTAATCCATTTCACGTGATGATCGGTTATGGTTTAGTTGATTTGGATCACGTGATCACTTAGAGGATTAGAGGGATGTCTATCTAAGTGGGAGTTCTTAAGTAATATGATTAATTGAACTTCAATTTATCATGAACTTAGTACCTGATAGTATCTTGCTTGTCTATGTTGATTGTAGATAGATGGCCCGTGCTGTTGTTCCGTTGAATTTTAATGCGTTCCTTGAGAAAGAAAAGTTGAAAGACGATGGTAGCAATTACACGGACTAGGTCCGTAACTTGAGGATTATCCTCATTACTGCATAGAAGAATTACGTCCTGGAAGCACCGCTGGGTGCCAGGCCTGCTGCAGATGCAACTGACGACGTTAAGAACGTCGGGCAAAGCAAAGCTGATGACTACTCGATAGTTCAGTGTGCCATGCTTTACGGCATAGAACCGGGACTTCAAAGACGTTTTGAACATCATGGACCATATGAGATGTTCCAGGAGTTGAAGTTAATATTTCAAGCAAATACCCGAGTTGAGAGATATGAAGTCTCCAACAAGTTCTATAGCTAAAAGATGGAGGAGAATAGCTCAAGCACTGAGCATGTGCTCAGATTATCTGGGTACTAAAATCGCTTGAATCAAGTGGGAGTTAGTCTTGCAGATAAAATAGTGATTGACAGAATTCTCTAGTCACCATCACCAAGTTAGTAGAACTTCGTGATGAACTATAGTATGCAAGGGATGATGTAAACGATTCCCGAGCTTTTCATGATGATGAAATAGATGAAGGTAGAAATCAAGAAAGAGCACCAAGTGTTGATGGTTGAAAAGACCACTAGTTTCAAGAAAAGGACAAAGGGAAGAAGGGGAACTTCAAGAAGAACGGCAAGCAAGTTGCTGCTAAAGTGAAGAAGCCCAAGTCTGGACCTAAGACCCGAGACTAAGTGCTTCTACTGCAAAGGGACTGGTCACTGGAAGCGGAACTATCCCAAGTATTTGGTGAATAAGAAGGATGGCAAAGTGAACAAGGGTATATTTGATATACAGGTTATTGATGTGTACCTTACTAGTGTTTATAGTAGCCCCTGGGTATTTGATACTTGTTCGGTTGCTAAAAATTAGTAACTCGAAACAGGAGTTACAGAATAAACAGAGACTAATTGAGGGTGAAGTGACGATGTGTGTTGGAAGTGGTTCCAAGATTGATATAATCATCATCGCACACTCCCTATACTTTCGGGATTAGTGTTAAACCTAAATAAATGTTATTTGGCGTTTGCGTTGAGCATGAATATGATTTGATCATGTTTATTGCAATACAATTATTCATTTAAAGCCAGAGAATAATTATTGTTCTGTTTACATGAATAAAACCTTCGATGGTCATACACCCAATGAAAATAGTTTGTTGGATATCGATCGTAGTGATACACATATTCATAATATTGATGCCAAAAGATGCAAACTTGATAATGATAGTGCAACTTATTTGTGGCACTGCCGTTTGGGTCATATCGGTGTAAAGCGCATGAAGAAACTCCATAAAGATGGACTTTTGGAATCACTTGGTTATGAATCATTTGATGCTTGCGAACCATGCCTTTTGGGCAAGATGACTAAAACTTCGTTCTCCGGAAAAATGGAACGAGATACTAACTTGTTGGAAATAATACATACCGATGTATGCGGTCCAATGAATGTTGATGCTCGTGGCGGGTATCATTATTTTCTGACCTTCACAGATGATTTGAGCAGATATGAGTATATCTACTTAATGAAGCACAAGTCTGAAACATTTGAAAAGTTCAAAGAATTTCAGAGTGAAGTGGAGAATCATCGTAACAAGAAAATAAATTTTCTATGATCTGATCGTGGAGAAGAATGTTTGAGTTACGAGTTTGGTCTTCAATTGAAACAATGCGGAATAGTTTTGCAACTCACGCCACCTGGAACACCACAGCGTAATGGTGTGTCCGAACGTCGTAACCACACTTTATTGGATATAGTGCGATCTATGATGTATCTTACCGATTTACCACTATCGTTTTGGGGTTATGCATTAGAGACAGCTGCATTCACGTTAAATAGGGCACCATCTAAATCCGTTGAGACGACGCCTTATGAACTGTGGTTTGGCAAGAAACCAATGTTGTCGTTTCTTAAAGTTTGGGGTTGCAAGGCTTATGTGAAAAAGTTTCATCCTGATAAGCTCAAACCCAAATCGGAGAAATGTGTCTTCATAGGAGACAGTTGGGTACACCTTCTATCACAGATCCGAAGGCAAGACATTCGTTGCTAAGAATGGATCCTTTCTAGGGAAGGAGTTTCTCTCGAAAGAAGTGAGTGGGAGGAAAGTAGAACTTGATGAGGTAACTGTACCTGCTCCCTTATTGGAAAGTAGTTCATCACAGAAATCTGTTCCTGTGACTACTACCCCAATTAGTGAGGAAGCTAATGATGATGATCATGTAACTTCAGATCAAGTTACTACCGAACCTCGTAGGTAAACCAGAGTGAGATCCGCACCAGAGTGGTACGGTAATCCTGTTCTGGAGGTCATGTTACTTGACCATGACGAACCTACGAACTATGAGGAAACGATGATGAGCCCAGATTCCGCGAAATGGCTTGAGGCCATGAAATCTGAGATGGGATCCATGTATGAGAACTAAGTGTGGACTTTGGTTGACTTGCCTGATGATCGGCAAGCCATAGAAAATAAATGGATCTTCAAGAGGAAGACGGACACTGATAGTAGTGTTACTATCTACAAAGCTAGACTTGTCGAAAAAGGTTTTTGACAAAGTTCAAGCTGTTGACTACGATGAGTTCTTCTCATTCGTAGCAATGCTTAAGTCTGTCCGAATCATGTTAGCAAATTGCCATATTTTATGAAATCTGGCAAATGGATGTCAAAACTACATTCCTTAATGGATTTCTTAAAGAAGAGTTGTATATGATGCAACCAAGAAGGTTTTGTTGATCCTAAAGGTGCTAACAAAATGTGCAAGCTCCAGCGATCCATCTATGGACTGGTGCAAGCATCTCGGAGTTGGAATATACGCTTTGATGAGTTGATCAAAGCATATAGTTTTATATAGACTTGTGGTGAAGCCTGTATTTACAAGAAAGTGAGTGGGAGCACTACAGCCTTTCTGATAAGTATATGTGAATGACATATTTTCGATCGGAAATGATGTAGAATTTTTCTGTAAAGCATAAAGGAGTGTTTGAAAGGAGTTTTTCAAAGAAAGACCTCGGTGAAGCTACTTACATATTGAGCATCAAGATCTATAGAGATAGATCAAGACGCTTGATAAGTTTTTCAATGAGTACATACCTTGACAAGATTTTGAAGTAGTTCAAAATGGAACAGTCAAAGAAAGAGTTCTTGCCCGTGTTACAAGTTGTGAAATTGAGTAAGACTCAAAGCCCGACCACGGTAGAAGATAGAAAGAGAATGAAAGTCATTCCCTTTGCCTTGGCCATAGGTTCTATAAAGTATGCCATGCTATGTACCAGATCTATTGTATACCCTACACTGATTTTGGCAAGGGAGTACAATAGTGATCTAGGAGTAGATCACTGGACAGCGGTCAAAATTATCCTTAGTGGAATAAGGATATGTTTCTCGATTATGGAGTTGACAAAAAAGGTTCGGCGTAAAGGGTTACGTTGATGCAAATTTTGACACTAATCCAGATGACTCTAAGTCTCAATCTGGATATATATTGAAAGTGGGAGCAATTAGCTAGAGTAGCTCCGTGTAGAGCATTGTTGACATAGAAATTTGCAAAATACATACGGATCTGAATGTGGCAGACCCGTTGACTAAACTTCTCTCACAAGCAAAACATGATCACACCTTAGTACTCTTTGGGTGTTAATCACATAGCGATGTGAACTAGATTATTGACTCTAGTAAACCCTTTGGGTGTTGGTCACATGACGATGTGAACTATGGGTGTTAATCACATGGTGATGTGAACTATTGGTATTAAATCACATGGTGATGTGAACTAGATTATTGACTCTAGTGCAAGTCGGAGACCGAAGGAAATATGCCCTAGAGGCAATAATAAAGTTATTATTTATTTCCTTATATCATGATAAATGTTTATTATTCATGCTAGAATTGGATTAACCGGAAACATGATACATGTGTGAATACATAGACAAACAGAGTGTCACTAGTATGCCTCTACTTGACTAGCTCGTTAATCAAAGATGGTCCTGTTTCCTAACCATGGACAAAGAGTTGTTATTTGATTAACGGGATCACATCATTAGGAGAATGATGTGATTGACTTGACCCATTCCGTTAGCTTAGCACTTGATCGTTTAGTATGTTGCTATTGCTTTCTTCATGACTAATACATGTTCCTATGACTATGAGATTATGCAACTCCCGTTTACCCCAGGAACACTTTGTGTGCTACCAAACGTCACAACATAACTGGGTGATTATAAAGGTGCTCTACAGGTGTCTCCGAAGGTACTTGTTGGGTTGGCGTATTTCGAGATTAGGATTTGTCACTCCGATTGTCAGAGAGGTATCTGTGGGCCCACTCGGTATGCACATCACTTAAGCCTTGCAAGCATTGCAACTAATGAGTTAGTTGCGGGATGATGTATTACGGAACGAGTAAAGAGACTTGCCGGTAACGATATTGAACTAGGTATTGAGATACCGACGATCGAATCTCGGGCAAGTAACATACCGATGACAAAGGGAACAACGTATGTTCTTATGCGGTCTGACCGATAAAGATCTTCGTAGAATATGTGGGAGCCAATATGAGCATCCAGGTTCCGCTATTGGTTATTGACCGGAGACGTGTCTCGGTCATGTCTACATAGTTCTCGAACCCGTAGGGTCCGCACGCTTAATGTTTCGATGACAGTTATATTATGAGTTTATATGTTTTGATGTACCTAAGGTTGTTCGGAGTCCCAGATGTGATCACGGACATGACGAGGAGTCTCAAAATGGTCGAGACATGAAGATTGATATATCGGAAGCCTATATTTCGATATCGGAAGTGTTCCGGGTGAAATCGGGATTTTACCGAAGTATCGGAGGGGTTACCGGAACCCCCCGGGGGTTAATGGGCCATAGTGGGCATTAGTGGAGAAGAGGAGAGGCGGCCAGGGCAAGGGCCGCGCGCCCCTCCCCCCGAGTCTGAATAGGACAAGGAGAGGGGTGCGGCGCCCCCCTTTCCTTCTTCTCCTCCACCTCTTTCCCCCTCTTCTCCTAATCCAACAAGGAATAGGGAGGGCGTCCTACTCCCGGTGGGAGTAGGACTCCTCCTGGCGCGCCCCCTCCTGGCCGGCCGCACCTCCCCCCTTGCTCCTTTATATACGGGGGCAGGGGGCACCCTAGAGAAACAACAATTGATCGTTTGATCTTTTAGCCGTGTGCAGTGCCCCCCTCCACCATAGTCCACCTCGATAATACTGTAGCGGTGCTTAGTCGAAGCCCTGCGTCGGTAGAACATCATCATCGTCACCACGTCGTCGTGCTGACGAAACTCTCCCTCAACACTCAGCTGGATCGGAGTTCGAGGACGTCATTGGGCTGAACGTGTGCTAAACTCGGAGGTGCCGTGCGTTCGGTACTTGATCGGTCGGATCGTGAAGACGTACGACTACATCAACCACGTTGTGCTAACGCTTCCGCTTTCGGTCTACGAGGGTACGTGGACAACACTCTCCCCTCTCGTTGCTATGCATCACCATGATCTTGCGTGTGCATAGGAAAATTTTGAAATTACTACGTTCCCCAACAGTGGCATCCGAGCCAGGTTTTATGCGTAGATGTCATATGCACGAGTAGAACACAAGTGAGTTGTGGGTGATATAAGTCATACTTCTTACCAGCATGTCATACTTTGGTTCGGCGGTATTGTTGGATGAAGCGGCCCAGACCGACATTACGCCTATGCTTACGCGAGACTGGTTCTACCGACGTGCTTTGCACACAGGTGGCTGGCAGGTGTCAGTTTCTCCAACTTTAGTTGAACCGAGTGTGGCTATGTCCGGTCCTTGCGAAGGTTAAAACAACACCAACTTGACAAACTATCGTTGTGGTTTTGATGCGTAGGTAAGAACGGTTCTTGCTAAGCCCGTAGCAGCCATGTAAAACTTGGAACAACAAAGTAGAGGACGTCTAACTTGTTTTTGCAGGGCATGTTGTGATGTGATATGGTCAAAGCATGATGCAAAAAAATTATAGTTTTATATACTAATAAGGAGGCACTTGCTGTCATCCTCTCCAAGTAAAGTCATCTCCTCCTCCTCATGTCCGTTGACCATGTTGACAACACGAGACGGCGGCGCCACGGCGAGCGCAACAACTCGAAGGAGGACGGAGAGGGCCTCGCGGGCCCTACGGATGGTCTGATACAGCGCCCGCTGCTCATTCGGGAAGCCAGGATCATAGGGACACATGTCCGCGACGTTATTGTCGTCCGCTTGTTCACCGGTGCTCGTTGACGAGACGGAGGTTGCAGCTCAGGTCCTCCTGCGCTGGTAGATCTTCCGCCATTAGGGCGTCGAAGTGCGGCCGCACCTGCTCTATGGTGAACAAGTCATGAACCGGCTTGGACAGTGGCACCGGCTCCTGGTCGGAAGCGACGTCCATCGTCTGATTATCGTCGCTCAACTCGGCGAGGTAGCTGGCGAGCCAGCATGTCCGGCTGCTGGACCGACCCGCTGCCAAGCACGAGTCTGACTGCCCTAGCCCACCCCAGACAGCCTCCCTCGCCCGCGCGCGCTTTCCGCCCGAAACGGTCAGTGCCGCCCACCCCGCTTCCTGGTGCATGCGATTGCTCCGCCTTCAAACGCCCAAGTGTCGTCCGTCCATCCTTCTGCCGCCCACATTAATGATACGCGGTTGCCGAGGCGGCTACTCCAGCGCCACACGTCCGTCCCTCCGCCGCCCACCATTGCTATATAAACTGCTGCGCCCACCATAGCCGCAGTCATCCGCATCCGTTCCTATTCTCCTGTCCACACCACTACTGCCCACCGTGGCTTCCTCGCGCTCCAGCGCTCTTCGGGACGGGCGGACGACGGACCACAAGGAGATGGCAGCCATTGCTGCCGACTGGCTGTCCGGTAGGCAGCCGGAGGACGACGACGCCCAATGGAGAACATGGTAGTCGATGATCCGGTGCCAACCCACTCCTCCGTGTCATCCTCGCCGGTGCATTGCACCATGACCATCGGCAAGGCCCGTGCCCAATATATGGACACGGTGAGGCAGAAGCGTGAGGAGCAGTTCCGGGAGGCGCAGGCCGACGCCGCCTACAACCACCATCTCCTCCTGGAGCACCTGCAGGCGGAGGAGCAGATCGATGCGGAGCGGGCGGAGCAGGTGGCGCTGCTCGACTCGTACCGTTCCGCCCGCGAGGGCCGCCTCGAGCGCTGGCGGTACCGCATGCGGGTGGCGGAGGCTGCGGCCGCCTACAAAGAGGGCGATGAAGCGGTCGAGGTGCTGTTTAGCGAGACCGAGGACGAGGCAGAGGACAATGCCGGCTCCGACGAGTCCCCGCTCCGCTGGCGTCGACGAGGCCCTGCTCCGCCGAGGCTCCGCGGCGCCAACAACGAGGCAGAGGACACCACCAGCTCCGCCGAGGCCCCACCCTGCCGGCAACGAGGGGGAGGATTTCCCCCCGCTCCGCCGAGGCGCCGCCCGCTGGCAACGAGGCTGCGCCACACAGAAAACAAGGAAGAGTAGAACACGGTAGGTCGCCGCCGCTCGGGTCCAAGTAAGGCCACCGCTGCTACCCTCCGGTTGCTGGCACTGAGCTGTACATCATGGAGCAATTCTATGATTACAGGATGATTGAAGAGCGCTCCGTTGTTGAGCAAGCTCATGAGATACAGTCATTTGCTAGAGAACTTGAGCACTTTAGTTGTATGCTACCGGACAATGTGCGAAGTAAAACGGAACAGAAGGAGTACAAAGAGTTTGAGCAGCTTTTTAGCGTTCATGTACATTGCAATCACAGCGATTCACATGTCATAGAGAACATTGAAAACAATCGATGATTATGCATCTCAGTGATTCACATGTCATAGCCAATATTTACTTCACAACTAAAGAATAAAGAAAAAATGGATCGACGCTGCTAACAGTAAAAGGGCGTCCCATTCGAAAATATCAAACGCATGTCTTCTTGCTAAAATCAATGAGAAAAATTTGACATGGTTTTCCCATTCCAAAATATCAAATGCCTACGATTGTGGAATGGGCAGGGTTTGCCATCAGTTCGGACATTGACATGGCACCTCATGCTAAATAAACCAGCTATTCTTTTTGTGCAGTTCCACCAAAATCAACCAAATTCGCGCGTAGCTTGTATGATTTCGCCCTTATATGTTGGAACGCCTTGAACTTATCGGCACCTCCTTTCTTGTGGTGGAAATGAATGATTCGATGGATTCATGAACATTTTGTGCAGTTCCCATTGAAATCAAGCTGAGCACCCCTGTTTGCACAAATACAAAAAAAGTGATTAGTATAAAGCAAACTGTACTATGAATTAACAGTTTAAACAAGCACCTACATGGTCCATGTAGAGCACACTTTTACAAAAATGGAACTCACCGGAAAGAATCCTAGAACAACATTGTACCCGCGCATCACAGCAAGAAAATGGAGATTTGTCAGTCCTTCTGAGCTGAAGTTAGTTTGGTCTTGTGGGGGGTAATGTAACCATCCTTCAACTGCTCCTTCTGATGAGAAGATAGACAGGGCTTCTTCATCCTGGCATAATCGGAACTAGTCACTTCACGTACTCCATATTCTTCTTCAGAGGAGGATGATCCTGTTGTGCAAAGACAAGAGGATAACTAAATGCTAGCATCCCTGTTTGCTCGAAAAAAAGGAAAGGAAATATTTAAAACAGCACAGATGAAGCACTTCTCAAGGACAATACCACTTTTGATGACAGCATCTAAACAGTAGCACAACACCAATAGAGATGACAAAGCTCAATCATATGGATGAAATCAGTGGGCGAGTACCAACCTTTGTCAGGAGGCTTATTGTGTAGAGCATACAGATGAAGCACTTCTCCGGAACCATCTGTTGCTATCTACTATGGTGGCCATGCTTACTATATACTCCTCGATTAGATTAATGTTTCCAACATCTTCTTGTGCAGTTCCACTAAAATATATGGTATCTTCAAAGAAGATCCCTGTTTGCACAAGTAGAGATAATTACGTATTACATTAAGAGTGGCATCAAATCAGTGGCAAAACAATTGCTCGTTCCAGACATAGCAATAAATTAAGATGCAAAACTATATCATTACTTGTGTCATCACAGTTCCAGTGCTTCATTACAGCACCAGGAGTTGATTTTTGTTTTTCTTCCGCTTGTTCTTCCCCTTCATCACTTGGTTCAATAACAGACAAGCTTCGCCTTCAATGTAAGATTTGGCATGTCAATTAGGTTGCACAAGTATAGCACTAAACAATGACATTAATTTTCTGATGAAAGTGGCAAAATACAGGCCAACAGTTGTGAAATACCCTTATCTTACCTCAATGGGATATTACGGTGCACATACAGATTGGAAGTCTTGTCTCCATTTGTGCAGTTCACTAAAATCAAGCAACATTACCGTACAAGTAGCACAACATATGAAAGCACACTGCAGAATCATGTGAAAGAAGGCTAGTACTGACCTCTCATGACGCGAATTCAAACAACTCACAAGAAGAAGATCTGAACCAAATTTGCCAACACGGATAGGAAGTAAGATCTCCTCTTGTGCAGTTCCACTAAGATCAAGCAATCAAGCAACGTTGTCGGTGTGACATTTTGGTTGAACTGCACAAAACACTCTTAAAACAAAAGTGTTTTGTGCAGTGCAACAAAAGGTCACAATGGCAACGAGGTGAAGTAGATAACCCTGTTTACACAGAGGTGCAAAGGAAACAACTAGTGGTCAATAACGGTGGATGACACAGAAGCCAACAAAAAGAAGCATCTACCTTATCTAAATGGGAAAGAAAGCAAGACAGTAGCATTTCTCAAACGGTGGCATTGATTAATATTAACAGAGAGATTATATTAACAATAAAATTTGTTAAACATGTAATTTGCTTTTAACTGTGGCATTGCATCAATTTTCCAGCGGCATTATTAGAGGGTGTTTGTTTACAGGGACATTTTGGTGGAGGGACTAAAAAAACTCCGTGTCAGTCCCATCTAAACCAAACAGGAGGGACTTTTAGGGACTAAAAGTGGGCATTTGGGACTAAAGAAAGAAGACCCCGAGGGAGAGTCTTTTTGGGACTTTTTCCAACAGTTGCCCCTGCCACGCATCGCACCTTGTCTCTATTAGTTCACTACTAGGGGTAACATGGTCTTTTAGCATGTCATTTAATAACCTCTAGTCCATGTTTAGTCCCTGGAACCAAGCAGGTAGGGACTAGGGAGTTTTTAACCAAACAGGGCCTTAGATTAACAACAGCTAAAGAGTTGCACGGGACAGTGGACGCACCAGCACCATGTGCATCTACCGATGTACTGGGGTGATGCAGTCTGTTGCAACAAAGAACAAACAACCAAGGAGCATATTTGTGTTGGTCCCAGTTTTGTTATCTTTAGACACCTTTCCCTATGTGAGCGCAGCAAATCTAGTCCTGCTCAAACTCTACAGCCTTGTCCCCCAAAACAAAAGATCAGTTCGTTACAGATGTGCGTACTGCGTTTGTCATTGTTTTCCCTTTTCGACCAACGTAGGTGCTGGTTAGCCAGTCTGTACTAGTACTTTCCCCACTTCCTTTCCTCTGTGAACCACGTCCTAGATTTATGCTATACAACTTTCCCCACTACTTTCCCCCATTACTATCCTCTTTGAACCACGTCTTAGATTCATGCGATACAACTTTCCCCACTACTTTCCCCCTTCCTTTCCTTTTTGAACCACGTCCTAGATTCATGCTATACAACTTTTCCCACTACTTTCCCCCATTCCTTTCATCTTTGAACCACATCCTAGATTCATGGTATACAACTTTCCCCACTGCTTTCCTGTTTGATCCAACACCTAGATTCGAGTGCAGAAGCGGAAAAAGTCCACATGCAGCTAGAGCAATGCATGTGGAATAAGTAAATTATACCTTAAGGTTCTTGGGGTGTGGTTCGGTGGACGACCGGAGGCCGTTCGACCCACACTATGTACGGCGGCGAAGAAGAAGGGGTCGGAGGCCCGCCCGCGCCGCCGCTGGGTGAAAGTGAACAGTTACGCCGGTAGTGGATTCCCTCCCTCGCCGACGGCGACAGCGTTAAGCCTCCTTCCCTTCCCGGCGGACGGATCCTGCCAGCTCTTTGACTAGCAGTGAGGGGAGAGAGAGAGGCCAGTGAAGTCTTGTTTAGATCTGGAGAGGGTGAGAGAGTGTGAAGAGAGCAACTAGAAGCAGACCAGCAGTGAGGGGAGAGAGAGAGAGGCCAACGAAGTCTTGTTTAGATCTAGAGAGTGTGAAGAGAGCAACTACAAGCGCCGAGGCTCCAGCGTGTATATATATACTGGAGAGAGTGTGAAGAGTGCAAACCCTAGAAAACAAGCACCGAGGCTGCAGCTTATACGTGATGAGGTGATTATACGGTCACTATGAGATCGTATAGCTCCGTATCCATCCATTTTGACCAGTCAAACAATCGTCCTGGCACGAATTATGCTCAAGTGTAGTTATCGAACCTGAGACCTCAAGTTTGATGAGTGAACAGGCTAACCAACTACACAACCCTCCCGTTATGTTCAACGAGAGGAAAATAACCTTTTATACATTCCTGCATTCGTGTGACAAGCATGCCGTGTTTTTTGTGTGTGTGGGAGTCATTGGGTTTTAAATCATAATCGTGTCATGTGGCTTTGGTGGTAAGACTATCCACAGTGGTGCAGAAATAATGCAGCCTTAGTCACCTTACCTCTCTCCACGTAGTATGTTGGGTCCCACCAGTCAGAGGGTGAAACAAACAAATTAATAAGAAAAATTAAAAGCGCCAGCGGTGTATCTTACCTCACACATCTCGCTACTGCTCGGGAACACTGTCCAATTGATCCCTCTGTTCGCTCACGTACTATTTTAAGTGAATCCTTATTATAACATGCACACAATTTTGGGCACTTGTATTCGACCTAAGTCAGTGTGCCACCGTATCTTGTACGACTCCCTCCATCTAGGTGTAATAAGTCACCTTAGAAGGTGCAGCGGGACCAAGGTGCAAGCAGATTGGAGGAGAAGCAGAAACTTGACCGGTCATTCCTCCAATCAAAGCCCTGATTTCTGTCTCTAAACGCAACAATTAATCCAAACAACTAAGAGATGCCTCTTCTCTTCTTGTACGTACTCCATTTGTGTCTCACTTCCTCTGGCTTCGCACTCGCACGATTTTCCTATTCTATGAACCTGTGTGTGCGTGTGCGTGTGCGTGTGTGTGTGTTTAACATCATGTGTGTGTTAGAGAGAGCGATAGACCGACCTACTCCTATAGAGAGATGGTGTGTAGTGTACGATTTTAGCCGTGAGAGTCGGTGCATCCTCTCGTTTCCGGGCGTCCGGTAGGGACAGGCGGACAGCTGCCACGCCCGCTCCTGACCAGCCTGGCCCACCCAAAGCCCCTCCATCGCCCGCACGTGCTTCCCGCCCGAAACGGTCAGCGCCGCTCCAAAGAATCGGTGCCGCATTCATGCCCGGGCAGAGCGGACGCGACCTCTCACTGGCGCCGCGTTGAAGGGAGAAGCGGATTCAAGAGTGATGGTTGCTTCGTCCGTCCAACTTACTGCTGGGTCTATGTGATTTGACGGCTCATTGGTCATTATTACTGAGGTGGTAGGACTGCTGGATGTCCCACGCTTTCGGCGAAAGGAGGTACTACTAGATTACAATTTTCTCCATTCTTACGGCGGAGGAGTGCAAGAGCAGTGAAAACACGCAGGCTCAGTGATTACATGGCCCACCTCACACTATCACCATATTTTCTGGACACCGTGCGACACCTAACTCTTTACATAGTACTCCCTCCGTTCCTAAATATAAGTCTTTGTAGAGATTCCACTAGGTGGACTACATACGGAACAAAATGAATGAATCTACACTTAAAATGCATCTATATACATCCGTATGTGGTTCATGGTGAAATCTCTACAAAGACTTATATTTAGGAACGGAGGAAGTACTTGTATAGTACGTACTATAATTTATCAGCGACATAGTACAATGCTATGAAGCTTCCAGCTTCTGTTACATGTATCTTGCGTCCAAGGTTGCCCGTTGCAACATTTCATCAAATACAAAGGAGACTAACATGCATGCTATTGCATCTCAATGATTGATAGATCATAGCAAATATGTACTCCCTCCGTTCCAAAATAAGTGTCTCAACTTTATGCTACATACGGAGCAAAATGAGTGAATCTACACTCTAAAATACGTCTATATACATCAGTGTTTGGAGTATGTACTAGTAGTTCATATTGAAATCTGCTAAAGGACATATATATTCCAATGATAATCTCTCTAACCAAGGTAGTAGGGACGAGGAGTAAACGGAGGGAGTATAAAATTTTCTCCTCGTCCTACGAGCCACCGCGCGCGTGGGCGAGGGAGCGGGCGTAAGGCTTACAGTACTACTACTACTCATGCAGTCCCTAGCCATTGAAACAGAGATAGCTAAAAAAATGATCCATGCAGTTCCTAGCCCTTGAACCGTAAACCCTAACCAGGCTTTAATTTGCTGGCAACGTCGGCGCTTCCTAAGAAATGAAGTTTGTAACCCTTCGACCATCGGATCATTTTGTGCAGTTTCACCAAAATCGAGATGAGCATCCCTGTGGCAAAAAAATTGAAGAAGCGTGATTAGAATAAGATTACTGGGACTAGTTGATGAGACATAAACTCATCACAAATACAGTACGTAGAATCCAGTAGAGGTATGTGCGGGGCAAAGAAGTAGAGAAATATCCACATGGACTGATGTGGGCAGCTGGAGCAGTGGTGCAAGCCAGCTGTAAAGGGAGTTGTACCTGAGGGTTGTCGGGACGTAGCTCAACCTAGAGGATGGCGGCGGGAGGAGGCAACTACCCACGTCGTGGCAGTGAGCAATGGACGAAGGCAACCTCACCGGCTTTGTGAGAGAGAATGGCGGGGGCCCCTAATCGGGACGTGCAGACAGTGGGTTTTCGCCGTCGCCGACGGCGACCGCATCTACACTAAGGATCCACCCCTTCCCTCGGCGGCTGTGATCTGCTGGGATGTTAGAGATGTGGCCACAATGGTTTTGTGCGAGAGAGTGTGAAAACTGAAGAGAGCAACCCCAGCAAGCAACAGTGTAGGCTCGTCCTGCCTATGTATATAGTGGAGCGGTTTCCTTTTCTCTCGATATGGACCTATTTATATTGCGTACGTGCCACCGAAGAAAAAAAAATATTTATAAATGACGCGGTACCTACTACTCGTTCTCCTATAAACCTTGCGCTTGGCATCTCCAAACTATTAACCTTGCGATTGGCTCTTCGCCTCTTCGGGAAGTCGAGCAATAATGGTACTGCAGTATATATCGTTCTGGCTATATGAGACCAAATGAATTGCTGCACGTCCACCACGTGGCGAGGGTCGAGGGGCGAGGGAGAGTGCGTACTATTGCGTCCGTTTCAATATGGACTACATACGGAGCAAAATGAGTGTATCTACACTCTAAAATACATCTATATACATCAATGTTTGGAGTATGTACTAGTAGTTCATATTGAAATCTACTAAAGGACATATATTCCAAACAATATGATAATATCTCTAACCAAGGTAGGGACGAGGAGTAAACGGAGGGAGTACTAGTAAAAATTTCTCCTCGTCCTGCGAGCCACCGCGCCCGTGGGCGGGGGAGACGGCGTACTAAGCAAGCTTCTCCTCGTTCTGCGAGTTGACGGGTCACATCAAAAGCACTCCAGTGTACAGAGCCTTGCCTCTAAGGTAGGCCCCACATGGTTTGCCTCTTTTTTAACATAACGCGTCAAGTCGCAATTTGTTTGTTCACCCGTGGTAGACGATCCTCCCTCCATCTAGTGGACAACCAGTACACGTGTCAAGTTATCACGTGGGCTGCCTTTTCGTACAGAAATGAGCTCCATCGTGCACCCGCGCGGGTGTGGTTATGAAAGAGACGGGAGTACGTGCGCCGTGCGTGCACCTCTTCTCTTCGTGCACGTCCCCCACCTACGTGGGTGTGTGTGAGAGATACAAACCTAGACAAATGTCTTGTGCGTTCGTGAGTGTTTTTTGTTTTGGGGGGAGGTTGATTTCGTGAATGTATTTGTGGGAATATGTGTCGATGACATCTCAAACAAAATTTTGCATGCAATATATAGAGGGTCGGGCGATCCACGAGAAGAGAAGGAGGGGTCATAGATATCGATAGAGTCAAAGAGAGGATCACGTGGGTGGGTGCGAGATCGATGAAGAGAGCCATCGAAATTGTGTGTGTGTGCAAGTCAAAGATATAGGGTGAGTGACCTAGCTACCGGAACGTCAGAGGGCACGGGTCAAGTTTGTGTGTGACAGGGAGACATGACTAGAGCGCTCGATTTATCGGTGTGTGTGTGCGAGGGGGTGGGGGAGGGGTAGGCAGAGGCCTAACTATAGAGGTAGAACGACTCGTATATGTGTTGAGAAGGAGAGACCCAGCTATGTCTTGAGGGAGATCGGTCGACATCCATACATAAATGAAGGACGGGAAATAGGATGGGACAGAGAGAGAGAGGAGAGAGAGAGGGAGGGAGAGGGGTAGAGTGTTGGATGGGTGATGAAGTTGCTTCTCGAAGATGGTGGGAGAGGCCTACTAGACAAACTGAGGGTGGAACTGCAATATTATCAATAAGAGTGGGGTGCCTGTGCGTGATAGATCTATCGGGACACATCCATGGATGATGAAGGGGAACCATGTGTTTGGTAAGAAAACCTAACTAGATCGGTAGATCAATTGTTGTTTGTCGGAGGAAGGGAGAGACATAACTAATGAGGTAGATCGATCGACGCGTGGGGAAAAACGAGTTATAAGGACCTAGCTAGCTATATGTATAGCGGGACATCGGTCGGTGTACGTCCATTTGTTAGAGGCAAATAAGGCCCGGCGAGATGGATAGACAGAGAGAATGGAGCTAGGAGGTGGTGCGAGAGGCCCAGCTACTAGCTAGATAGGGGGAGGAGTGTGCGGTTGTGAGATCGATGAAAAGAGGGGCGAGAGTTTACACGTGAGTGGGACCGTATGAGAGACAGGCAAGGACACATAAAGGAGGAGATTGAAGGTGCGTGTGTATGTTGTAGGCACACATCGCTGGAGAGGTTTATCGATCGGTGTGTGTCGGAAAGGAGTTTTGGAGACTGTGGGAGAACGACCTAAAGAAGAAAAAAATGAATGTGCGCGATGGATAGAATGCTGAGGGAGGGGAGGGCGAGGAGGGCTTGTGCATGCACGAGAGAAAGTTAGTGGTAGCTACAAAGGTTAGAGGATTGTGTGGGTGTAAGAGACTAACAAAGATCGTAATTTGATATGAAAGTGGATTCATATATTTGAATAGGAGATCATAGTGTTTTAAACATATGCATGCATGAATATAGCGGTAATACGCGTGTTGTGGTTTTGCACATGTTATACCATAATGTGATAATGCATGGCGTTTGCAACTCACAGCTAAATGTCGAACAATCTAAACCATACTATACATCGAACAATCTCACATTTTATTTGAATTTGTGATAATGTGTGGCGTTTGCAGCTTACAACTAAATATCGAACAATCTAAACAATACTATATATCGAACATTCTCACATTTTATTTGAATTTGTGGTAATGTGTGGTGTTTGCAACTCACATCTAAATACTTGTAGGCGTAGGGGGCGGGGCACCATACATAATGTGATAAACACATTATACATATGAGACATGGTTTAGTTTGTGAAGATCTAGCTAGAGCTTGAAATGTACTATGATTTGAAATAAACATAAAGTGGATTCAAACAATCGAGTTCGGGTTCATATAGTACACATAGTTCATATGTAACTCGAGACTAATCATGTGGTGTGCTCTGAAGATAATACACAAACGATGGTTTAACTTGACAATAATGACGATTGTAGATCTTATTAAAACAGAGAAACGAATTCAAATGCTTTGACTTCACAATAATCATTATTGTAGATCTTATTCAAATAGAGAAACGAATTCAAATTTAGTTCATATTGAAGCGGTAGTATATACGTTTGGAATGCACTAAAATGTTCATTTGAGTACTAGGTTGCATGCATTATACACGTAGCGAAATATTTTAATTGAGCATAACATGAATTCAAAGTTTTGAATGACATTTGTAGTGCGAATTGATTTGGTACAGTACACGTCAGGCTTGTCCGGAAATTTCAACCTGCGCCTTGTTAGCACGAAATATTTAAAATATATCTTTGTCTCGTTGTGCTCCGACAACTCCCTCCATCTCAACCCGCGCCTTGCTATTCCAAAATTACAACGCGCGCAAAAACTCCCACCTCTTGTGAAACCCCGACACGCGAAATGCACGTGATACCCCTGAACCTTCAAATCGGTGGGGGTACTTTCATAACTTACCCCACATTCCGGACAAGCGCGTCCCTAAGCCATGGTTCCCCACTCCCATCCCATCCGCCCACCCATTCGTACACCAAGGCCGGGAAAACCCGCGAAGCCCCACACCCTCCTCCATCCGCCACCCAGCCGGAGCCTCTTCCCCGACGATGTCCTCCACAGCAACACCTCGACGTCCCTCATCCACCGTACCGGATGAGGATCCGTCGTCGACCTGGTCATCCCGCTGGTTCAGCCACCCCGTCCTCCACCTCCAAGGAGCTGCCCCAACGTTCGCCTCGTCTTTCGCGCCACCTCCATTCCCACACCGCCGTCTTCACCTACACCACCGGAAGAGCATCAGCATCACCATTTCCTCGGATGAAACTGCGGCCTAATCGGCGGCACCAAAGAGGTTGTACACTAATCGCCGCATTTTCTTCTTGATTCGATCTCACGGTGCTGCCGGTGCTCGGTCCCGAGCCGACACGGCGCGGCTCCATCCGCCGCGGCGTCGCCGGCCACTTCCTCCACGGCGTCGCTCCCTCGGCGGCGACGTCCACATCAGTAGGAGCTGCTGCTGCTTTAGCTCTCGCTCGCGCTGCTGCTCTACTCTTGCTCTCGGTCCCCTGCCTGGTCTGCTCTTGCTCTTGCTCTTGCTCGCGCTGCTGCTCTCGCTCTTGCTCTTGCTTGCGATGCTGCTCCGATTTAGCTACACTTCAGTCGACTGAATCGACTTTTGGGTCAGTCGATTTTCAGGGGGGGGGGCTCGCCGGAGTTAACGAAGAACCAGCCGCAGCGGGGAGGGGGGCTCGCCGGAGAAGTACCCCACTATCTATCTAGGGTTCAGGGTGGGGGCGGTGGTCGCCGGCGGTGGTGGGGCGGTGGCGTGGGGATCACCGGAGAAAAAGCTCGGCACCGGGGGGCCTAGAGGGATGGCCGCGGCGGCGGCGGACCGACGGTGGGGAGTGTTTTTGGGGCGGGCGGGGCGGCTCACCGCCGGCCGCGGGCGGCGGGGGGCGGCTGTTTGGCCAGTGGTGGCTGGCGGCTCAGGGGGGTGGAGGTTGAAGATGAACTGTAGGCCCTTGATTTTGTATCCAACGGCTGCAAAATCGACTGGCTAGAGATGAAAAAGTCAGTCGACTGACGTGTAGCCTCACCTCTAGTGCGTTCAGTTTTGACAGTAAAATTCAGTTTCGACAGCAAAATTCAGTTTCGACAGTTAAGTTCAGTTTCGACAGTTAAATTCAGTTTCGACAGTTAAGTTCAGAGATGAGCGGCTGATGTATACATCTAGCACTTTGTGGTTATGTATTTTACGTCATCTATTGGAGATGCTATTAGAATTCCACTCAGGTTAACATTGTCTCTCTTGTCCTGCTTTAGCCTCGGCGTCGTACAACTCACCGGAGCTGCTCCAACGACGAAACCCTCCATCACAGCGGAGCAGTACCTCGGGCTCCATCTCCAGACGCCTAAGATCTTCTTCCCCTCCTCCGACAGCCAAGTCAGCCGGAGCATCCTCACCGGCCAACCCAATCACGCTGAGATCGACATGGCTTCGCCAAAGAGGTTGTACACTTCTTGTGGTTTGACTTAATCTCACCATGCTTCTTTGCATCCTGTGATCTTCCAATTCTTGTGAACCAAACACCCAGATTGGCAGAAATCCTGTGTTTTTAAATTCTCTGTTTTGCACGTGCATTCCTATCCTATTCCTGTCTATTTCCTATCCCTGCATTGTTAGAATCCTCAAATTCAAACAAGCCCTTACACAATTACTTCTGTTACAGGTATGTGTCAAAGAAAACCTTGTGTGGTTTGTCCTGCTCCTGCGGTGTTGTGTTCCACCCCAGCTCAGCTGCTCCAACGACGGAAGGGTTCACCACTGCAGGGATCCACTCTCCAGACTGTCTTTTGCCTCCTCAGATCTTCTTCCCCGCCGCCGGCAGCCACGACAACTGCATTACCATCATCAACTGAGCAGATGACCTTGAGGACTACACGGGTCCACAAGAGAGGTCGCACTCTTCCGTGTCTGCTTACGTTATGCATCGCTTAATATGATGACATGCTACTTTATCGTCGTGTTCACCTATTAGACTCCGACTCAGGTCCAAACTTATGCTGAAACTTGAGTTTTTAAATGGTTGTGGGGTACATATTGGGGCAGCCATCAGTACTATCTGTCTACTATCTGGTTCATCTCGGGTGTCTACTATGAGTTTCATGTTGGGTGCAAACAAACATTAAAGGAGCCATTATCTGTATTTTTTAACTAAAGCTATTATCTGCCTGCTATCATTGGTTTTGGGTCTATCCACAGTTTGCTATCAGCACTCTGGATTTGTGCATGCACTCCTTACATAATCTTACTATGTTTTATTCCTATGCATGTCAGTTATTGTACACAATGGAACTAAACATGTAGACCAAAAGAGACGAGCCTTGCAAGGCAATAAAATTTCCTTGCAAGCCCCCCTCCACCCATTTTGGATCGTAATCAAGAGGAAGATAACTGTTTTGAGGGGGATTCAGAAGCAGAAGACCACTCCTATTTACCCCATGAGGTCTTCGCTGTAACTTGACATGCTGATGTTGGTTATATCATGCATATGGTGCCTTGCATTGCTTACTTTATACATCAAATATGTCAACTGCTTAGATTAGACATGCTTTGTGTGAATGCCATATATTTAGTTTATTCATCGTTTATGTGAATTATGCAATCCCATATTGTTTAGCCAGGCATCATATATGTGAATTTTGCAATGCCATCCAGCTTAGCCAGTCATCTTATATGTGAATTATATCAGGCCATCCTTTTTTTCGTTACGTATTACATTTGTCAACAATGTTAGTACATTCAACTACTCTTCGTGTGCATCAGCCATTTGACACGGTGATGGAAAATTCTGGAGTGAAAACAAGGTCTTCAGAGCAGACTATGCTATCTGACGAAGCGCATATCTCGCTGGTTACGGATAGCTCCTCAGAGGAGGATTCAGAGACAGATGACCGGTCCTATCCCCCCCAAGGTGCATGCTCTAACTTGGCAGGGTTATGTTGCTCATATCGTGCGTATGGTATCTTGCATTGCTATGTCATTTGCTTAGTTTAGACATGATTTGTGTGAATGCCACCTGTTTAGTGTCTAATTACCATATATGTGAATTATGCAATGCCATCTTTTGCAAGACATTATATATGTGAATTATGCAATGCTATCTTGTTGCAAGGCATTATATATGTGAATTATGCAATGCCATGCTGTTTAGCCAAGCGTCATATATGTGAATTATATCATGCCATCCTTTTTTGTATTTCTCATTGCTTTTGTCGACAATGTTTGTATATTCAACTGCTCTTCCTGTGCATCAGCCATTTGAATTGGTGATGGAGAAATCTGGAGTGAAAACAAGGTCTTCAGAGCAGACAATGCTACCTGGTGAAGCAGATATGTTGCTGGTTACAGATAGCTCTTCAGAGGAGGATTCAGAGGCAGATGACCAGTCCTATTATCCCCCTGAGGTGTATGCTCAAACTTGGCAGGGTTATATTACTCATATCATGCATATGTTGTATTGCAATGCTTAGTTTTTACATCATATACACGATATTGAATGCCATCTCCTTAGTTGACACATCATATATGCGATTGCCCTCTGCTCACTTCCTTAGTATATAAATCATATATTTGAATTATATCATGCCATGATGTTTACATAGACAGCATGTATCTGAATTATGGCATGCCAACCCATTTTCTAAAGACATAATATAGTTATATCATCTCATCCTGTTCACATAGTCATCATATTTTGAATTATGTCATTCTATCCGTGAATTATATCATGCCATCATGTTTCCATCGACGGCATGTTTGTGATTTATGGCATGCCAACCACTTTAATAGACACATCGTATAGTTATATCATGTCATCCTGTTTACATAGTCATCATATTTTGAAGTATGTCATTCTATCATGTTTAGTTAGCCATCATACATGTGAAATTGTGTCATGCTATCCTGTTTAATTAGCCATCATATATTTGAAATTATGTCCTGCTATTCTGTTTGGTTAGACAACATAAATGTGAATTATTTCATGCCCTGTTTTCTTCCCTACTATCCATTGCACCTGTCTATCTTACAATGTCTGTACATTCAATTATTTTCTTGTTTATCAGCCATTTCAATTGGAGGGGGTGATGGCAGTATCTGTGGGAGTAAAAACACGGTCTTCAGAAAAGATCGTGCTACCTGTCGATGGAGATAGAACCACGGTTGTACTTGCCCAAGAACCAGCCCCACCACACATAACCCAGACTCACGCAGATTGTACCCCTACCCAGTTGGACAGAGAACCAGCTACACCCCTTCTAACCCCAACCCCAGCAGATAGTAACCCAGTTCCCGTTGACACAGCACCGTCTCCACCACACAGCACCCAAACACGAGCAGTTAGTAAGGCAACTGCAGTGCCCAAAGCACGAGGACCACCACTCCAAAGCCCAAGTCAACGCTTAAAGCAGAAGAAGAATTGTTCTCAGGTCAGGTTCCGTAGCTATGGTTCATACTACTTTGCTCTTGCATCACTGTATTTACTCATACAAACTAATTTCAAATTTGAAAGATGTAATTGAAACTCCAATGGTGCAACATGTATGTTTTAAACCTGTTTCTTTCACGTGTTTGCTGTTATAACTTGCTCTATGTTGATTTCAGTTTCAATTGAATAAACAGTTATGTCTCATGCCATGCACATTACAAGTGTTGTTATTGCTGTGTAGTTTCCCACACTTACATTTTGTCTATGTTGCTTTGTCTTAAATAGATATGATTCGAACTGTATCTATCTTGATTTGGCAACATAAACTAGAATGATATAGACCATACAATGTCCATACTACATAGATATATGTTTGTTTCATGCTGTTATCATGTCCACCTTACTACTGAACTGGTTTACCAAAATGAGTTTCCTATACTACATTGTAAGCCTGTGATGTGTTTGTTTGTTTCTCCTTTAGAACGTGGATAAAATATTGGAGAAGAGTGCCCCGTTATGAAATGGTAAAGGAAGTAATGCAGATCAGGTTCAAGATAGTGAGACATCCCTGTTGTTCTCCAAGAAAGCTGATAAAAACTATATTGAAGACACTGAGACAACCCCAAAGTCCTGTCTTGATGTAGTGTTCGAGTTACTGGCTACTACTGCTGGCACCAGCTCTTCATACTCGCTGCCTGAATTAGTTTGGCTTCTTGAGTCTCAACTTCAAGTTGGAAGACATCGATCAGATGTTATGCGACAGGAAGCTGAAGGACTGAGGAAGTCCCTGCAGAATTCAGATGCATACTTTCTGGTGCAACAGCAAGTGCTGGAGGATTTAAGCGCCAAACAAGAGAAAGTTAATAAGCTTACTAAGCATCTTGCCAGCATTATGGGTACCCAGGATATTGTTTCTTGAGCTCTTCTGAAGTGGTTTCAGTTCTGGACTTGTTTTGCTACGGCGTTTATATGCTGCTTTGTTCCCCATATTTGCATTTGTGGAGAACTTTGATGCCCAGTGGATGTAATATGTGTAATAGCCGTGATAGCCTAGCATAAGTTACTTGCTTATTTATATCTGTTGTCTGTTTATTTGTTTTCTTGTAGTCAGTGCAGTTCTTTTTCCGCGGTTTGCTAGTGGCCGGAATAACCTATTTTTTAAAACTAGGCCACATTAACAATGGGCTACATATTTACTGTAGTTAACATGGGCCTCCTACGGGCCGTAGAAACAATGGGCCTTCTAAGGGCCATAGAAACAATGGGCCGTCTACGGGGCGTAGACACGATGGGCCTTCTACGGGGCGTAGACACAATGGGCCTTCTACGGGTCGTATGATCGGTTGGCCAAACACGGGCCAATAACAGACCGCATTATGGCCGTAAATGGGCTAGAGTTGAAACCGTCCATTCATGGGCCGACCATAACGGGCCGTCGTTAATAGGCCGTATTTGATGACGCTATGAAAACGGCCCAACGTATTAACGGGCCACAAATGGGTCGACTGTAACCACGGGCTGTATTTGGCCCACAAGCAGAAAATGACAGTAACGGGCCAAAAGTAAACGAATGCTAGAAATGAGCCCAAGAATAAATGGGCCCTAAGAAGGCCGAAAGATAAAATGGGCTGGAAAGGGCCGAACGGAATAATGGGCTGTTAATGGGTATAAAGTGATACACTGTTCATTACGGGCTAGTTTTACCACGGGCCATTAGTGGGCCGAGGGTTACTAAGGGCCTCATATGGGCCAAAAGACGTCATGGGCCATACATGGGCCGGAAGTTAAAACGGGCTGGAATTATATTGGACGGCCCAGATGACGCTACTGGGCCTAATTCGGATAGGCCGTAAATGGGCCCTGGGTTAGTGGGCTGTAAATGGGCTATATGCGAACAGGCCGTTAACAGGCATGCCGTGGGTCGGCCCGCCACCTTTTGACCAAGTCAAACGGCCGGCCTTTTCACAGGAATGGGCCTCTGTTGGGCCATGCCACGTGTCGACGTATCATAGGCACTTTGGGTCCAATGAGTGGATGACGTCTGTCCCAACGGTGAGCTGACACGTGTTTCCTCCAGCCAATGATGATTTTACACGTGGAAAATCCCCATTGGTCGGGGCTGTTAACGGGTTATCGGATCCAAAACCGGACCCGATAGCTTAACGGCGTTCCGTTACGGTGGATGCCACGTGTCGGTCACCCTTGACGAAAGCACTTCTATGACGCGCGATTTATCGGCATGGAAGTGGACACTTCCGTGATGATAATTTTGGTAATGTCAGGGAACACTTCTACGACAGCACAGGTATGACTATCTTGATTCTGTCATAAATTTGTCATGGATGTACATGCATGAAAGAAAACGTGACCTACTGTGACAAACACGTATCATCACGGAAGTGTATTTTTTTTGTAGTGAGCCCTATGCCGGTAACTTCATCATCACCGTCGCCACGCCATCGTGCTGACGAAACTCTCCCTCGGCCTCAACTGGATCAAGAGTACGAGGGACGTCATCGAGCTGAACGTGTGCTGAACACAGAGGTGTCGTATGTTCGGTGCTAGGATCGGTCGGATCGTGAAGACGCACGACTACATCAACTGCGTTGATAAAATGCTTCCGCTTTCGGTCTACGAGGGTACGTGGACACACTCTCCCGCTCGTTGCTATGCATCACCTAGATGGATCTTGCGTGTGCGTAGGATTTTTTTTGAAATTACTGTGTTCCCCAACAATGGCATCCGAGCTAGGTCTATGCGTAGATGTTATATGCACGAGTAGAACACAAAGAGTTGTGGGCGATGTAAGGGCATTTTTATCCCTTAGTTGGTTTTGGTGATTGATGACAATGCTTTTGCAGACTAATCATGTGCATCAAATATTTCAGATATATTGACTAGGCACAAGACGATTGGGTTCCCCTCAAAGGCTATAGAAGACGGCGTTTCTCTTCGGTTCTTTTCGGTGGTATTGAGTCGTAGGGAAGCCGTACTATTAAGAAGGGGTCCGCTTTGGAAAGGTTGGGTGGATTCATCACGTACACATCGTCCCTTACACCTCCTTTCCTCTTGCCTTTGGAGCATCCTAAGTTTTCCTTCTCTACGCATTTATAGCTCTTGTCTGCCGAACTAGGTAGTGCGGTAGTACCGCTCGTCAGAGCGGTAGTACCGCAGGACCTTGCGGTAGTACCACCCGCTGGTGCGGTAGTACCGCAAGGCCCCACGGAAGTACCGCTTCTAGTAAGCGGTAGTACCGTGGTCCCTGCTTAGATCCGCAACTACGCAGCTGTAAGGGGCGGATGTAATTTTTTACATCCGCACCTCGCGCGGTAGTACCGCGGCTGGCTTACGGTACTACTGCGTCGGGTTTTTGCATCGACTCCTACTCTATGGAAGTAGCCACGGATGTAATTTTTTATATCCGTGCCTTCCCATCCCTGGACAGCCCCTGCCTTGCGGTAGAACCGCAAGGGGGAGCGGTAGTACCGCGCCAGCAGTACTACCGCCCTCTGCCTTAGTGCATGTGTGGCTGTTCTGGTCTCTGCTGCGTGGGCGGTAGTACCGCGGGGCTCTGCGGTAGTACCGCGTACCCCTGCGGTTGTACCGCGCCTCAGGTGCGGTAGTACCGCGTGCCCCTGCGGTAGTACCGCGCTGTGCAGGCTGAGTTGGTGGATAACGGTTGGATTTGTTCTTCCACTATATAAGGGGTGTCTTCCTCCTCTAGTTGACTACCTCTTCCACCTCCAAGCTCCATTGTTGCTCTAAGCTCCATTTTCGTCCGATCTCCTTCCCTAGCCAATCAAAATTGTTGATTCTCTAGGGATTGGTTGAGGAGGCCCCGATCTACACTTCCACCAAGAGATATTTGAATCCCCCCACTAATCCCTTGTGGATCTTGTTACTCTTGGGTGTTGAGCACCCTAGATGGTTGAGGTCACCGTGGAGCCATAGTCCATTGTGGTGAAGCTTCGTGGTGTCGTTGGGAGCCTCCAATTAAGTTGTGGAGATTGCCCCAACCTTGTTTGTAAAGGTTCGGTCGAAGCCTTCAAGGGCACCAATAGTGGAATCACGGCATCTCGCATTGTGTGAGGGCGTGAGGAGAATACGGTGGCCCTAGTGGCTTCTTGGGGAGCATTGTGCCTCCACACCGCTCCAACGGAGACGTACTTCCTCTCAAAGGGAAGGAACTTCGGTAACACATCCTCGTCTTCACCGGCTCCACTCTTGGTTATCTCGTGCCTTTACTTGTGCAAGTTTATTTGTGCCTTATCTCTTGCTTGCGTGTATGCTTATTGTTGTTGCATCATATAGGTTGCTCACCTAGTTGCATATCTAGACAACCTACTTTGATGCAAAGTTTAAATTGGTAAAGAAAAGCTAAAAATTGTTAGTTGCCTATTCACCCCCCCTCTAGTCAACTATATCGATCCTTTCAATTGGTATCAGAGCCTCGTCTCTTTATTAAGGACTTTACCGTCCGAAGAGTATGGTTGACGTCGTAGACGGTGTGGAGGAGCACTCCGGTGTGAATCCGGTCTCGTCTACGGGAGATGGGGGAACCGCGGTCTCTCGTGAGGAATTAAATGTGGCGTTGGACACATTGAAAACCTCCATGACTACCGAGGTCGAAAGCATGTTTAATAAATACTTAGAAGGGCTTAAACTTTCCACCGCACCGTTGAAAGTGGGTGATCCCGCCAACAAGGTGACGGATGCTACCTCCGACAAAGGGGAAGCTACTAGCGAGAAAGCTCCTTCTTCTAGTGGTAAAAATGGCACCGGCATCTTTGCCCATGTGGAACCTCCACCTGTCTATGGTGGACCGCTCCCTTCCACTCATTTGAATCATGCCGGCCCGGCTCCTAAGATTGAGAAGAATGTAGATTTTGATTCTTGGGTCTATCGTTTTAAGCGTCATTTAAATCATGTGAACACTAACCTTTGGAGAATCATTGAAGAAGGTTTTTATCCGCATGACCGAAGTAACTTCACTCCTAGAGAAGTTGTGGATCATCAATTCAATGAGAATGCTCTCTTCATCATCCAAGAAGCAATCCCACCCGAAGATCTTCCTCATCTCCGGCCCTACACCGTGGCCAAAGATGCTTGGCTCCAAGTTGTTTCCCTCTATCGGGGAAGCGCAAGCATTCAACGCTCCAACTATGAAGTAGTGCAAGATGAAGCCGACGAGTTTGCAATGAAAGAAGATGAAGAACCTCGTGAGCTTTTTCGGAGAGTAACCAAACTCGCGGTCTCTCTCCGAGATCATGGAAGTAAGGACACGGATGACAATTGGATCAAGCGCAAATTCCTCAAGGCAATGATGCCCTACCACAAAGCCATGTCCTCCGTCATTCGTCAAAGGCCGGACTTCCACACCTTGTCCTCAAGTGAAGTGTTGGATGAGTTCGTTGCTATGAGCATCTTGGACAAGACCGCCGACAATGCGGTTCTTCGCTCTCAAAGAGTAAAGAAGCCCAACCTTGCTCTAAAGGCCAAGGTTAGTATGGAGGAAGAGGATGAAGAGGAAGAAGAGGAGGGCAACCTCGAAGATACGAAGTATGCCTATCATGAACACATGGCTCTTGCTTCAAGGCAATTTTGGAGCAAGAAGAACTCAAGGCCAAACTTCAACAAGAACAATTCAAGTGGCGCAAAGGGCAAGCAACGGGTGAGGACTTGCTTCAATTGTGGCAATGTGAGCCACTTTGTTGCGGAGTGCCCTTACGAGAAGAGGGAAGACAATGGTGGCAAGCTCATCCGAAAGGACAAGGCCAAGTCGTTCCCCAACAAGAGCAACTTCACCAAGAAGACTCCTCCCAAGGCATTGGTGGTACAAGAAGAGTACAACGAGGATGATGACGATGATGAAGATGGTGAGTCGGTTGCCATGGCCTCCGTTGCCATTGCGATGACTCCACGGATGTCTCTCTTCGACTCACCCAATGAGAACATCACCGCCAAGTGCCCTCATGGCTAAAGCCACCAACAAGGTAACCCCCAACATCAAAACTACCATCATTAATCATCCTTCTTCGACGGATAGCATTGATGAACATGAGGGGACAAATGTGGAGGAAAATGAGTTTGAGACCTTTATGGGTAAACTCAAGGGTAAATCCAAGAAGCACTTCGTTGCTCTCTTGGAACAACTTGGTGAAGCCAATGACATGATCGAGGCTCACGAAGATACCATCTCTAAGATGGAGGGGCATAGTCGTGACTATGCCGATGAGATTTCGGATCTTTCCAATGCTCTTGACGAAGAGCGTGGTCTTCGTTTGGCTCTTGAGGAGTCATACAACGATGATCATGCTAAGTTAAAGAAAGATCTTGATCATGCTCTTGTTGTGTCTCGTGTGCTAAACTCCGAGAAGGCAAAGCTTGGGGTTGATCTTGCTAGACTCAAAGAGGAGTTTGACATTCTTGACAAGGCTCACAAAGTCTTGAAGGGTGTTCATGCTAGCCTCAAGGAGTCTCATGATCAACTCCAAGTGAAGCTAACTAAGGAGAAAGCCACCTTTCCTCATATGGTGTTAATTGATAATGCAAATGCTACTAACCCTTGTTGTGAGCATGTGCATCTTGTTGAGGAGAATGCTAAGTTGAAGGAGCAACTTGAGAAAGGCCTTGTGTCATGCATACAAGGTGAGAAGAACCTCAACGACCTTTTGAGCAATCAAAAGGAAGTTGTGGCCAAGGAGGGGATTGGGTTCGCACCCAAGCCCAAGAACAAGAAGAAGAATGACAAGACCAAACGACCTCCTCCTCTCAAGCAAACTTTTGTGAAGGAGGGAGAGGGTGCTTCCAAGGAGAAGAAGAACAATGCGAAGGGTGGCGGTGTCAAGAAGGGCAATGCCACCCCTTCCAACAAAGCCGGCGACTTTAATCCTTCTTATGTGCTATGCCGTGCTAGTGATGGGCATGTTTATGCCAAATTTGTTGGTTCTCCTCATGAGTATATTAAATGGTCTATTTGGGTTCCTAAGACCCTTGTTACTAACATCAAAGGACCCATTACAAAATGGGTACCTAAAACCAAGCATTGATCTTTTGTAGGTGTTTGCTTCCGGTGGGGGATCATGGTTGCTCGATAGTGGAGCTACAAATCATATGACCGGAAGCAAGGACTTGGTGGTGGACGTGCACAAGATTCCATTTATGCCCACCAATGTCGAGTGGGGTGATGCCTCGTCTTATAAGGTATTGGGACTCGGCAAAGTTGTCATTTCTCATTATCTCACGATCGAGAAGGTCATGCTAGTTGAGTCCCTTGCATACAATTTACTTTCCGTTCGTCAACTTGTAATCATGGGCTTTGCCACTTTCTTTGATATTGATACCGTGGCCCTCTTGTGGAGCAAGACTCTTAAAGTAGCCTTTGTTGGGCATGTCGAAAACGGTCTCTATGTGATTAACTTTTCGGAGCGACCCACTAAGACCGCGACATGCCTAATGGCTAAAGTTGACGTGGGATGGCTTTGGCATCGCCGGTTAGCCCATGTCAATATGAGATCTTTGCAAAGTCTTCTCAAGGGGGACCATGTCCGTGGACTAACGAATGTTAGTTTTGCTAAAGATCGTGCTTGCAGTGCTTGTATCGAAGGAAAGCTACATGAGACGGCTCACCCTCCCACAACTATCATTTACTCGAAGAGGCCTTTGGAGCTCCTTCATTTGGATCTCTTTGGGCCTCCATCCTTTGATAGTCTTGGGGGTAGGAAGTATTGCTTGGTGATTGTGGATGACTATTCAAGATACACTTGGGTGTATTTCTTCAAGAGGAAGAGCGAGACCCAACAAACCGTCATTGACTTTGCGAATGAAGCCCAACGTCAACACAATACAAAGATCTTGACAATAAGAAGTGACAACGGCACCGAGTTCAAGAACTACACCTTGGATGAGTTTCTTAGTGATGAGGGGATCAAGCATCAATATTCCGCACCTTACACCCCTCAACAAAACGGTGTTGCGGAGAGGAAGAACCGGACGTTGATGGATGCGGCAAGGACCATGATGGCGGAGTTCAAGTCTCCATACAACTTTTGGGCCGAAGCCATCAACACCGCGTGTCATGCATCCAATCGGCTCTACCTCCGCAAGGGCTTGAACAAGACTCCATATGAGATACTCACCGGTAACAAGCCCAACCTCAAGTACTTTCGGGTGTTCAGGTGTAAGTGTTTCATTCTCAAGAAAGGTGTTCGGTTGTCTAAATTTGAGGCTAGAGCTTATGAGGGCATATTTGTTGGTTATGCTACAAACTCTCATGCTTACCGTGTCCTCAATAAATCTACGGGACTTATTGAGGAGACGTGTAACGTGGAGTTTGATGAGAATAACGGCTCCCAAGTGGAGCAAAGTGACACTTGTGATGTAGGTGATGAAATTCCTCCTCAAGCCATAAGAATAATGGGTGTTGGTTTTATACTACCCATTGAGGAACCCCTTGTGGCCGAAGGAGAAGGACAATGCTCCACCCAAGTGGAGCCATCACCAACCCAATGCCCACACGCTTCCGAAGAACAAAATGAAGACCCTCAACCTCATGAACAAGACCAAGGTCAAGATCATGCTCAAGACGGTGGTGACACACCATGTGATGCCCAAGGTCAAGTTCTCTCCTCCGAGCAAGTTCAAGATCAAGAACAAGCTCAAGACGGCGCTCAAGATGATCAAGTGACCACTCCTCGACTCGCCACCGAGGAGGAATTGGAGCGTCGTGCCGCCAAGATTGCATCCAAGCTCTCCACCAAGGGTCATCTCATGAAGAATGTGCTTGGAAGCATTCAAAAGTGGGTAAGCACTCGTAGACAATTGGCAAACTATTGTGAACATCACACGTTTGTCTCTTGTGTTGAACCCCATAAGGTATATGAAGCACTCGAAGATCCGGATTGGCTTAATGCCATGCATGAAGAACTCAACAACTTCGAGTACAACAAGGTGTCGAGATTAGTGCCGAGGCCAACGGGGAACCACAATGTCATTGGAACCAAGTGGACATTCAAGAACAAGCAAGATGCTCATGGGACCATCATTCGCAACAAGGCACGATTGGTGGCACAAGGCTACTCCCAAGTCGAGGGTATCGACTACGGTGAAACCTTTGCTCCCGTTGCTCGCCTTGAATCTATTCGTTTGTTGATTGCTTATGCTTCTCATCACAACTTTTAAGTTGCAACAAATGGATGTGAAGATTGCTTTTCTTAATGGTCCCATTAATGAGTTGGTTTATGTCAAGCAACCCCCCGGGTTCGAGGATCCCTACTTTCCCGATCATGTGTATCAACTCGATAAGGCACTCTATGGCCTTAAACAAGCCCCACGTGCGTGGTATGACCACCTTTCCAAGTTGTTACAAGATCGTGGGTTTGAAGTTGGGCTAATCGACCCCACTCTTTTTACTAAGAAGGTCAAAGGGGAGTTGTTTGTATGCCAACTATATGTTGATGACATTATTTTGGTTCCCCTAACAAAGCTTTCAATGAGGAATTTGCCGCACTCATGACCTCAAAGTTCAAGATGTCTTCCATGGGAGAGTTGAAGTTCTTTCTCGGTTTCGAAGTAAAGCAAAGAAGAGAAGGAACCTTCACCAACCAAGCCAAATACACTCAAGACATGCTCAAGAGGTTCAAACTAAGTGATGTCAAGCCGGCGTCCACTCCAATGCCCACCAAGTGCCAACTTGACATCGATCCCAATGGTAAAGCGGTGGATCAAAAGGTATATCGCTCCATGATTGGTTCCTTGCTTTATCTTTGTGCATCTAGACCGGATATCATGTTGAGTGTGGGAATTTGTGCGCGGTTTCAAGCCGCACCTAAGGAAAGCCACTTTGTGGCGGTCAAGCGAATCTTTCGATATTTGGCTCATACACCAAACTTTGGCATATGGTACCCAAGAGGAGCAAACTTCAAGCTTGTAGGATATTCGGACTCCGATTGGGCGGGAGACAAAGTGGATAGGAAGTCCACTTCCAGAGGGTGCCAATTTCTTGGTTGCTCTTTGGTAAGTTGGTCTTCTAAAAAGCAAAGTTGTGTGTCTCTCTCGTCCACCGAAGTGGAGTATGTGGCGGCCGGGAGTTGTTGTGCACAACTCTTATGGATGAGGTAAACTTTAAAGGATTACGGTGTCATTTGTGACAAAGTGCCTCTTTGGTGTGATAATGAAAGTGCCATCAAGATTTCTCTCAACCCCGTGCAACACTTCAAGACGAAGCATATTGAGATTCGGTATCACTTCATCCGAGATCACATTAGGCGAGGGGAGATCGAGCTCAACTACGTCAACACCCATGATAACCTTGCAGATATTTTCACGAAGCCTTTGGATGAAGCAAGATTTCGCGAGTTAAGGCATGAGCTAAATATCATTGATTCGAGCAATGTTGCTTGACCCCTTGCACACCCCACCACACTCAACTTGTTGTCTAATCTAGGTGTCGGCATGGACATAGGGGGAGTGTTGTTCTCTCAATGAACTCTCCCTCCCCCCATTATGCATAAAGTGATCAACTCTTTCACATTAGCCATTTTTGATGGTACTTGTGCTTCAAAGACGAGTTTTGGTCATGGGCCCAAGGATAATTCTTCGCGGTGCCATACCAATTGACTCAAACATAGGTGGCTCCGGCCACCGCCCTCTCCTTGGAGAGGTTGTGTCTCGTTTTTGGTCTGTGTTGGTTCTTGCCTCTCCTTCGTGGCGCGCTCGTGCTTGTGGTGTCTAGTGTGTTAGTTCCTTATTGTGGTCTCTCGCTTGAAGGTTCCGTGCTTAGGAGTTATCTTTGGTTGAAACTTTTTTTTGAGCCCACGGTACTACCGCGGCCTGCCACGGTACTACCGCAAGGGGGGCGCGTGGTACTTCCGCACCCAGCGCGGCAGTAATTTTTTACTGCCGCCTGGGGGAGCGGTACTACGGCCTCAGTGCGGTACTTCCGCCCGGGTGGTACTACCGTGATGATGTGCGGTACTACCGCGAGAGGAGTGAGCAGTACTTCCGCACCCAGCGTGGCAGTAATTTTTTACTGCCGCCTGGGGGAGCGGTACTACGGCCTCGGTGCGGTACTTCCGCCCGGGCGGTAGCATCGCGATGACGTGCGGTACTACCGTGCGGTCATGGGCGCATGGGGGTTAAACACGGGCAGGGGGAGTTCTAACTCCCCTATACCCATTCGTTTCTCTCCCCACTTCGTCTCTCTCTCTCTCGCTCAAGAACGGCGCTGGAGGCCCTCGCCGGATCTCCGTCTCCGGCCGCTCTCCTCGGATTCCGACCGGTGGGATCGTTCCCCCCCACTCCCTCTTGCCATGGAACAAGGTTTCTCCCCAATCCCTCTCATTTTCTTGTTCGTCTTGTTGCTTTTAGGTTTTGGGGAGATGCAAGTTGTTCTTGAGATTTTAGGACAAATCTATGCAAGAGTAGGATGTAGGAGAGTAGTTTTGTGTAGTGTTGGTACTTGCTATAGTTGTCCCATGATGGATTTGATAGACCGTAGTACCGCGTGTTGACACGGTTGTGCTCCAATCCAAGCCGTGATACGGGATCCAAGCATATGCGCAACACAGAGGTAGCAGAGGGCTCCAATGCCCCCAACGCAGAACCAAGACCACTGCCACTAAAGAGAAGGAACCCGCCAAGGGCATGGATGAGATACCGCTTGCTGAGTTCATCGCTCGGAGGAAGGTCAATCCGTATGGAAACCCTCATGCTAAGTTTCGAGGGAATGATCTATTCTGGACCAAGCAGCAGAATCTCATTTATTTGGATGTCATCAAGGCCAAGAAAAATACCCATGTAGAGGTGAAGTGGATCAACATGCATCACATGCGCAAAGAGGCGCACCGGGAATACTTTGGTGAGGCTTTGGACCTCGTGGAGCAATTTGGCATTGAGCATATCATCTCATTCCACAAAGACTATGATCCTGAGATCCTTGCCCAGTTCTTTGCCTCCGTGCATTTTCATCCCAATGAGGAAAGGACCATGACTTGGATGACCAATGGCCGACAGCTGACTGCTACCTGGAAGGAATTCATGACCCTGCTTGGGGTTCCGGATGAGGGGCTCACCACACCCCAAGGTGTTCGCCCTCATGCCAATCCCGAGTCTGCCAACAAGAACACGCTCATGCCCTACATTGTGGAGAAGAAGCTCTCCAATGGCAAGTCAACTTGGGTACTCAACTCCTTTCTTGACATCATGCACCGGATCTTCCGCAACACTCTCTTCCCACGCATTGGGGACAAGGACAAGGTGCATGCCTATCTGGTGGATATGATGCTCTTGTGTGAAGATGCTCGCAACTCTCAGACACAGCCACTTGATGTCTCACATATCATGTGGACTGAACTTCGGTTTGCGGTCTACAACCGCAAGGTCCCCATCTATGGACCTTATTTGTTTCAGTTGATCTCGGCTACTTGGGAGCGGGTCTACCCTCAGGATGAGTTTGAGGCCCCTGGTTGGATCCGGCATGAGCCCATCAATCTCTGTATCAAGTCTCAGGGGGCCAACACTACCTCTCGTGCTGATACTGCGGCTGCCATGGACATGGATGCAGATGAGGATGAGGAGGAGGCAGCAGACGAGGACAGTTCTGAGGGTTACATCCCTCCCACCTCTGAGCCTTCTTGGGCTAAGCGACCGAAGAACAAGATGAAGATGATGTTCTGTATGCAAGCCAAGGGGCAGTACCAGACCCATGTGGGTTCCAAGGAGACTCGCCGCCGTGACAAGCGGATTTTCAGGACTTTTGGCGAGAACATATCTAGCGGGTCAGAGGTGAACATCACCCCAGAGGCAGAATGGCTGCACAAGCAGGGCTATCGGTGGACCGAGTCTGAGGAGGAGTCCGTCCCAGCTGCAGAGTCCGACGAGGAGCGTGCCAGTGACTACTCCGCTTGAGCCACCACTATTGCTGTAGGTGTCCTCTCTGCCTTTTTGGCGTCTCGATGCCAAAGGGGGAGAGAGTGTAGGATTTGCTGCGAGTTATGTCGTGTTTGGATCAGTTGAACTTCGTTTATTTCGTTTGCTTTGGTTTGCTTTGGTTTGTGCTCGTGAGACCTTCTATCATATGGTGTAAGACATATGCACTCTATCGTACCGTAGTGAGCTTATTCCATCTTGTGCTTATTACATTTTGCTCCTGTCTATCTTGCTTAGCTTTAGCCTAATTGCAAGATTTGCCTTGTATATAAAATATAGGGGGAGTGTTGAGCCTAGTATGTGTGTCGTGCAGTCCAAAGCACTCATCGAGATAGCACACATGTAGGGGGAGCCCGTCTATATTTTAGAGACTTGGGGTTTGCCCTTGCTCTTTGCGTTATACCCTCGTGCAAATCCCGTGTTGTCATCAATCCACCAAAAAGGGGGAGATTGTAAGGGCATTTTTATCCCTTAGTTGGTTTTGGTGATTGATGACAATGCTTTTGCGGACTAATCATGTGCATCAAATATTTCAGATATATTGACTAGGCACAAGACGATTGGGTTCCCCTCAATGGCTATAGAAGACGGCGTTTCTCTTCGGTTCTTTTCGGTGGTATTGAGTCGTAGGGAAGCCGTACTATTAAGTGGGGGTCCGCTTTGGAAAGGTTGGGTGGATTCATCACGTACACATCGTCCCTTGCACCTCCTTTCCTCTTGCCTTTGGAGCATCCTAAGTTTTCCTTGTCTATGCAATTATAGCTCTTGTCTGCCGAACTAGGTAGTGCGGTAGTACCGCTCGTCAGAGCGGTATTACCGCAGGACCTTGCGGTAGTACCGCCCGCTGGTGTGGTAGTACCGCTAGGCCCCACGGTAGTACCGCTTCTGGTAAGCGGTAGTACCGTGGTCCCTGCTTAGTTCCGCAACTACGCGGCTGTAAGGGGCGGATGTAATTTTTTACATCCGCACCTCGCGCGGTAGTACCGCGGCTGGCTTCCGGTACTACCGCGTCAGGTTTTTGCATCGACTCCTACTCTGCGGAAGTAGCCACGGATGTAATTTTTTATATCCGTGCCTTCCCATCCCTGGACAGCCCCTGCCTTGCGGTAGTACCGCAAGGGGAGCGGTAGTACCGCGCCAGCAGTACTACCGCCCTCTGCCTTAGCGCATGTGTGGTTGTTCTGGTCTCTGCTGCGTGGGCGGTAGTACCGCGGGGCTCTGCGGTAGTACCGCGTACCCCTGCGGTAGTACCGCGTCTCAGGTGCGGTAGTACCGCGCTGCGCAGGCTGAGTTGGTGGATAACGGTTGGATTTGTTCTTCCACTATATAAGGGGTGTCTTCCTCCTCTAGTTGACTACCTCTTCCACCTCCAAGCTCCATTGTTGCTCTAAGCTCCATTTTCGCCCGATCTCCTTCCCTAGCCAATCAAACTTGTTGATTCTCTAGGGATTGGTTGAGGAGGCCCCGATCTACACTTCCACCAAGAGATATTTGAATCCCCCCACTAAGCCCTTGTGGATCTTGTTACTCTTGGGTGTTGAGCACCCTAGACGGTTGATGTCACCGTGGAGCCATAGTCCATTGTGGTGAAGCTTCATGGTGTCGTTGGGAGCCTCCAATTAAGTTGTGGAGATTGCCCCAACCTTGTTTGTAAAGGTTCGGTCGACGCCTTCAAGGGCACCAATAGTGGAATCACGGCATCTAGCATTGTGTGAGGGCGTGAGGAGAATACGGTGGCCCTAGTGGCTTCTTGGGGAGCATTGTGCCTCCACACCGCTCCAACGGAGACGTACTTCCTCTCAAAGGGAAGGAACTTCGGTAACACATCCTCGTCTTCACCGGCTCCACTCTTGGTTATCTCGTGCCTTTACTTGTGCAAGTTTATTTGTTCCTTATCTCTTGCTTGCATGTATGCTTATTGTTGTTGCATCATATAGGTTGCTCACCTAGTTGCATATCTAGACAACCTACTTTGATGCCAAGTTTAAATTGGTAAACAAAAGCTAAAAATTGTTAGTTGCCTAATCACCCCCCCTCTAGTCAACTATATCGATCCTTTCAGGCGATAATAGTCATACTGCTTACCAGCATTTCATACTTTGATTCGTCGGTATTGTTGGATGAAGCGGCTCAGACCGACATTACATGACTCCATTCATGAGACTGGTTCTACCGCCGTGGTTCGCACACACGTGTCTAGTGGGTGTCTGTTTCTCCAACTTTAGTTGAATCGAGTGTGACTACGCCCGGTCCTTGTTGAAGGTTAAAATAGCACACTTGACGAAAAATTGTTGTGGTTTTGATGCGTTGGTAAGAACGGTTCTTGCTAAGCCCGTAGTAGCCACATAAAACTTGCAACAACAAAGTAGAGGATGTCTAACTTGTTTTTGCAGGGCATATTGTGATAAGATATGGTCAAGACGTGATGAGATATAAATTATTGTATGAGATGATCATGTTTTTAAAATTATCGGCAACTGGCAGGAGCCTTATGGTTGTCTCTTTATTGCATAAGATGCAAGTGCCATGTAAGTGCTTTAATTTATCGCTATGCGATAGCAATAGTTGCAAAAGTTATAGTTGGCGATACGACCATATGACGACACGTTGATAGAGATCAAGATGATACAGATCATGGTGTTGTCGGGGTAAACGACCACGGGTAGCCTAACCGACTACCCCTGGCTCTTCAGAAAATTTATCAGGCCTTTGGGCCTTCAAGCACTCCAAGCACTTGGGCCGCCTTCCCCGGCCGACTACCACTAAAGCCGACTCCCGGAAGGCGACCCAACCTTACCGACTCCAAGAAGCCGGCCAAGAAGGACGCCGACTCCTAGAAGCCGGCCGAGACCACAACCACTCCTACATAACGACGACCTGACGGGGCATGGCCACAGCGCGGCCCACGACCCCCGAAGCCCGAGGCAGGCATGGCTACAAGAGGCCGTACGGGGGGATGTCTCCCGTGCGGCCCGGCACTGTAGCCACGCCGGCCGCGACGTCATCCACGACCCCCTCCTGTACGGCCCAAGAACCGCGGGCCCCTTCAGCCAGAGAGAGGCCTGAGGGCGGCCCGGCTTTTCCTAGACGGCCAGGAGCATAGCCGGCCTCCAGAAGCCGGCGACTCCCTTCCTCGAAGCAGGAGTCCCATTAAGGAGACAAGACGAGGTGAGGCTACAGTGATAGCCCCCGACGCGGATCACTGTAGCCACGCTTACCTCGACAAAGCCCTCATCATCAGAGGCGCGGCTATAGTAAGCAGCCGCCAACAAGACCCTAGGCGGTGGGGCCGGCCTGTCGACCGAGAAGCCGGCAGTCGGCGGGACCCACCAGCCGGCGGGACCCAGCAGCCGGCGGAGAAGCCGGCAGGCGTAGACACTGACGGCTGGGGCCAGTTCCCAGTCGGATTACCATTGTACCCCCGGGGGGTAGGCCTATATAAACCCCCCGGAGCACCCATGCAAAGGGTGGGCACCTCTGCATGTTTGGCTTCCAAGCATAGCACACGCACACACACCATAGATAGAGAGAAGCAAGAGCTAGCCTTGTTCTTCTTCTCCCTTGATCCCAACAGCTCTAGGAGCGATTGTAGCTACTCTTTATCGATCTAGTGATCATGCGGAGACCCCGCAGAGCAGGATTAGGGGTGTTATCTCCTCGGAGAGCCCCGAACCTGGGTAAGATTCGCCGGCGTGCATGTCTTCGCCTCATCCCGTTTCCAGGCACCAGCGACGTTTTATTGGCTCCCACAATGATAAGCCATCCCTTGGCATATGTCGCACCAACCACCCGACATTTGGCGCCCACCGTGGGGCCAGGTGCACTGTCGTCCGGAGACCTGTTCTGGACGGGAACCCTCTTCTTTCCCCGCGAGCGCAGCCAGCCTGCTGCGCCCGATGGCGTTTGCCCCGACGCGCTGCGAGGCGTCGACGACGCCTGCGCAGCGAGCCGCCTCGCCAATCTGCTCGGCGAGACTCGCATCTCCGACGAGCCTGCGTCCGACACAGGCACCGATTACCCCGAGAGCCGCCTCGTCAGCCTCCTCGACCAACTCCACGTCTCCAGCGAGCCTGCTGCGGACATGGAGTCTGTCGGCTCCACCGACCCGATGCTCATCGACTCCGACACCGTGTCGCTCGACGCCTACCCCTCCGACGTGGTGGTCTTCGACGACCCACTCCCTCAAGCTGACAGCGGCAGCAGCGCTGTCACCGAAGTGCTGGTCATCAGCCACGTCTCCAACTCGGGCGGGAGCGCCCGCGACGCTCAGCAAGCAGCGATGCACGACCTCTCCATCCCCCTCCCGGCCGACGCCGACGCCGAGACCCTGGAGGCACGCCGTCTTGCCCTCATCACGGAGGGCAAGAAGATAGCCTCGATGAGATGCCTCACCGAGGCCCACCAGGGCGAAGTCGACCGCGCCGCCTTCGGGACGCCGCCGCCTAGCGGCCCGAGCCGAGCCGGTTTCGTCCAGAAGCGCGGCGCAGCCATTGCCAGCATGCTGGGCGCGGATCGCCCCGTCTACGCCACCCCGCTCGAGAATCTGCGAGCCGCTCAGGCGGCAGCAGAGGAGCTCAATGGGCTGGGAGCCGATGAGCTCCCCTACATGACAAGACGGATCCAGCAGCTGATCGACACGGCTGCAGAACGGCACGAAGCAGGCGCCCGAGCTGATAGTCATCCCCCGCGCCGGGAGCACGCCGCGAGGTCCCGCTCGCCGACTGCGAGCGGCACGCGCCAGAAGAAAGACAAGGAGCTGGCTGCCAGCCGCAGCCGGACTCGCATCACTATCGAGCGCGACGCGGATGGCCGCCCTCGGGCGGTCGAACACCAAGGAAACCTGCCGCCTCCCCCGCCTCGAAGAGAAAGACGCCTCACTCCGCCACCCATCACGCATCCGACTCTTGGCGACCGACTCGGCCGCCGAGAAGGAGTCGGCGAGAGTGACGCCTGCCACAGGATCGACCGCCTTGCTTGGTCCTTGGCGTTAGAAGAAGAAGACGATGTCGGCCCGCCATGCTTTGGCCCCCGCATCCGCGACGAGCCCTTTCCCAAAGGGTTCTCGCTCCCCAGAGACACACCCAAGTACAACGGCTCGGTGAAGCCGGAAGATTGGCTCATCGACTACTCCACAGCCGTCAGCATTGCCAACGGCAATCGGTGCGTCGCCGTGAAGTACGTCCCCTTGATGCTGCAAGGGACGGCGCGCACGTGGCTCAACAGCCTCAAGCCGTACAGCATCAACAGCTGGCTGGACTTCACCGAGGTTTTCGTCCGCAACTTCACCAACACCTACAAGCGGCCTCCCAAGCCTCGCCAGCTCTCCCTCTGCGTCCAAGGGCCCAACGAGTCGACCCGCGACTACCTCACGCGATGGGCCGAGCTCCGCAACTCCTGCGAGGGAGTGCACGAGGTCCAGGCCATCGAGTACTTCACTGCCGGGTGCCGAGAGGGCACCCTCCTCAAGCACCGACTCCTCTGCGACGAGCCGGCTACCCTCGATGAGTTGCTGGTCACCGCCGACAAGTATGCCACTGCCGACTCCTCCATGAAGACCGAACTCAGAGTGGACGCCTCGGGGAAGGTAGTCGCTCCGGCTCCCAAGACGCCGGCTGGCGACCCAAACCGGCACCCCTACCAGAACGACCACAAGCGCAAGGGCCCCATGCCGACTTCCTCCAGTCGGCAGGTGGCCACAGTTGAAGACGAGCAGCCCGAGGAGCGGCCCGCTCCCAAGAAGAAGGGAGGCCGGCCGCCCTGGCAGCTGTCCTTCTCCTACGAGCAAGCACTCGATGCTCCCTGCAAGTTCCACAGCGGCGCGAAGCCGTCCAACCATACAACACGTAAATGCCACTGGCTCACCCGCATCACCAAGGGCGAAGGGATGGTGCCGCCTCCGCCGCCCGGCCCGCCGCCTCTAGCTCCCCAGCAGCCGGCGGCCCGGCCGGCAGTCGGCGCCATCCAAGACGAGTTCCCCGAAGCGCACGACACCTACGTCGTCTTCATGAGTCAAGTCGACAACAAGCGCAGCCGACGCCGACAACACCAAGAAGTAAACGCAGTCGCCTCTAGCACCGTCGAGTTCATGCATTGGTCGGAAAAGCCCATCAGCTGGAGCCAGGCCGACCACCCAGAGGTGATGCCTTCGCCTGGCTCCTATGCTATGGTCTTGGACGTCACCCTTGCGACGGAGAGGCGAGCTGCCAGATTTTCCCGCGTCCTGATAGATGGCGGAAGCAGTATCAACATACTGTACCGCGACACCATGGACAAGCTGAACATCAAAGCAAAGCAGCTCATGCCGAGCCGCACCGTCTTCCATGGTATCGTACCCAGCCTATCTTGCTCTCCAATCGGCAAGATCAAAATGGATGTTCTCTTCGGAGACAAAGATCACTTCCGCCGGGAAGCAATATGGTTCGAGGTGGTGGATTTGGAGAGACCCTATCATGCACTACTTGGCCGACCTGCTTTGGCCAAGTTCATGGCTGTGCCCCACTATGCCTACCTGAAGATGAAGATGCCGAGCTCGAAGGGGATCATCACGGTAGCCGGCGACTACAAGAGGTCCATCGAGTGTGCCATGGCCAGTAGCCGGCTGGCTGAGTCCCTCGTGGTGGCAGAAGAAAAGAGGATGTTGGAACAGGTTGTGGCCATGGCCGGCAAGCAGCCGGCCTTGTCCCCCAACCCCAAGGACTGTGATGCGCAGGGCTCCTTCCAGCCTGCGAAAGAGACCAAGAAGATACCTCTAGACCCGGAACACCCGGAGAGGTTCGCCGTGATTGGGGCGAACTTGGACAGTAAATAGGAAGGCGAGCTCGCCGACTTCCTCCGTGAGAATCGAGACATCTTTGCATGGTCCCCAAAGGACATGCCGGGTGTCCCGAAGGATTTCGCCGAGCACAAGTTACATGTCCGAGCTGATGCGAAGCCGGTCAGGCAACCCCTCCGACGACTATCAGAAGAGAAGCGAAGAATCGTGGGAGAAGAGATAGCCCGGCTCCTTGCAACCGGCTTCATCATGGAAGTGTTCTTTCCAGAATGGCTTGCCAATCCAGTTCTGGTTTTGAAGAAGAATAACAAGTGGCGCATGTGTATAGACTACACAAGCTTGAACAAGGCCTGCCCAAAGGATCCGTTTGCTTTGCCACGGATTGACCAAGTGATAGACTCCACAGCCGGATGCAAGCTGTTGTGTTTTTTGGATGCATACTCAGGGTATCATCAGATCAAGTTGGACCCGGCTGACCACCTGAAGACTGCCTTCATCACACCCTTTGGAGCTTTCTGCTACCTGACAATGACATTCGGCTTGAGAAACGCCGGTGCCACTTTTCAGCGTTGCATGCAGAAATGTCTCTTGAAACAACTCGGCAGAAATGCCCACGTCTACGTAGACGACATTGTGGTGAAGACAGAGAAGCGCGGTACCTTGCTGGAAGACCTGAAGGAAACATTTGCCAACTTGCACCGATTCCAGATCAAGCTCAACCCCGAGAAGTGCGTGTTCGGAGTGTGCCAGCCGGCCAGCTGCTAGGCTTCCTAGTCTCCGAACGCGGCATTGAGTGCAACCCTGTCAAGATCAAAGCCATCGAGAGGATGGAGATACCCACCAAGCTGCGAGATGTGCAGAAGTTCACTGGCTGCTTAGCCTCCCTGAACCGTTTTATCAGCCGACTAGGAGAGAAGGCCCTCCCCCTGTACCGACTCATGAAGAAGTCCACTCACTTTGAGTGGAATGATCAAGCCGACCAAGCCTTCCATGAGTTGAAGAAAATGTTGACCACTCCGCCTGTCCTGGCTGCGCTGACTAAGAAGGAGCCCATGCTCCTCTACATCGCCGCGACAAGCCGAGTCGTTAGCACTGTTGTTGTGGTCCAGCGCCCGGAGGAAGGCCGAGCCCAGCTGGTCCAGAGGCCGGTCTACTATCTCAGCGAAGTACTGTCCAGCTCAAAGCAAAATTACCCGCACTACCAGAAGATGTGCTATGGGGTGTACTTCGCTGCCAAGAAATTGAAGCCCTACTTTCAAGAACACCCCATCACGGTCTGGGGACTGGACATGGTGGGCCCTTTCAAGACGGCCCGCGGTGGCTTGACACATCTACTCGTTGCTGTGGACAAGTTCACAAAGTGGATCGAAGCAAAGCCGATTAAGAAGCTGAACGGGCCGACTGCCGTGACATTCATCACCGACATCACTACTCGGTACGGCGTGCCGCACAGCATCATCACCGACAATGGCACGAACTTCGCCAAAGGCACACTGGCACGTTTCTGCGCGACACAGGGCATCCGACTGGACTTAGCGTCCGTTGCCCACCCGCAGTCAAACGGCCAAGTCGAGCGAGCAAATGGACTTATCCTCTCCGGCATCAAGCCCCGACTGGTTGTACCACTGGAGCGATCGGCCGGCTGCTGGGTCGAAGAACTGCCGGCTATCCTCTGGAGTCTGCGAACTACACCCAACAAGTCAACCGGCTTCACTCCATTCTTCCTTGTGTACGGTGCCGAGGCTGTCATCCCAACAGACATCGAGTTCGACTCGCCTCGGATCACCATGTACACGGAAGAGGAAGCCAAAGAAGCAAGAGAAGACGGCGTCGACCTACTGGAAGAAGGCTGGCTGTTAGCCCTCAGCCGGTCCGCCTTCTACCAGCAAGGCCTGTGCCGCTACTACAACCGCAAGGTCAAGCCAAGATCCTTCCAAGAGGGCGACCTTGTGCTCCGGCTGATCCAGTGAACAGCCGGCCAGCACAAGCTCTCGGCCCCTTGGGAAGGCCCCTTCGTCGTCAGCAAGGCACTCGGCAACGACTCCTACTACTTGATCGACGCGCAAAAGCCAAGAGCACGCAAGAGATACGACTCCGGCAAGGAGTCGGAGCGAACATGGAACGCAAACCTCCTAAGACGATTTTACAGCTGAAAAGCAGTATGTATCACGCTACCCCTTTTGTATTAAGTTACAAACCAACAGGCCCCCCCGAACAGTACTCGGGGACTGCCTTTTATTTATCTATGAATAACGAGTGTCATATCCATGAATGTATTATTACATTTTGAACTCTTGTCCGGCACCGGGTCCGACTAGTCGGCCCGGGGACTGGCCGCCTTGAGCTATATTCTAAGTTCTTCCCGAAGTCAGCAAAGTAGTGTGCCGGCTCCCAAGTCCTCCCTTGTTGAAAGTCGCAGCTCAAAGAACTGACTGTCCGACTAGCAAGAGGAAAGACAGAAAGACGCCCACACGAAAAATGGCTAAGGAACAACTAACCTATATAGCAAAGAGACGGCCTCCATATACGCCTGCCGGCTGTCACAGCAGCCGGCTGGCCGGCTTCCTAAAAAACTTAGCTTAAGTCCAGCAGAGCTAAAAGTACTCCCTCCCCAATCGGCCAGGCACTCCCCGGCTACAGTTTGTAGAACAACTGTTTGACTAGGGAGGCGGCAACCAAGGGAGGGCGGCAAAGGAAAAAAGCAGAAGGACAAAAAGCGAAAGTACAAGGAAAAGCCGATTGCATAACTTATATACATAAAGCCGCCTAAAGGCTGGCAACAGACTTGAGTTTCAATACACCCTGTGGGTGGAATCGTGCAGACTTAACCAAACATTGTTCAAAAGCAACAAGACAGGAAAACAAAAGAAAGAAGACTAAGGTGCGACTTGGAGGCCGAGCTGGTCGGTGAAGGCAGCTCGCCGGCTGAAGGAGCGGCCGCCTAGTTGGTCCCGGCTTGACCACCTCCCGCGGCAGGAGACGCACTCGCACGCGACGTAGTGCTGGAGGCGCGGTCAGGCTGGCCGGCTTCTCCACCAGCCGGCTCGGCGTCTTCACCCTCCTCCTCCTCCTCCTCGCCCTCGTCGCTGGAGTCGATCTCCTCCGCCGAGTCCTCGCCGTGCGCCGGGTCCAGCCCGAACCAATCTTCCGGCTGGGCGACTCCATTGTCGTCCACCTCAGGGGCGAAGACGTTGGTGTCGGTGTAGTCAGCGATCGCTGAAGCCCGCCGAATGATGGCCGGTCGCGCCGGCTCCAGCTCCGTGTCGGCTTGCTGCCGCCAGGTCGCCAGCTGGTCCAGGTTCAGGCCGGGATACCAGGCCTTGACGAACTCCAGCGCCCGCCTGGCGCCGGAGCGAGCCGCTGACGCCTTCCAAGCCTCGAAGCGGCCGACGGCCACCTCCAGCCAGTCGGCGGTCCGGCTGGGAGTGCGCGGGACCACTTGGCCGGGCCAGAGGGCGGCCAAGACCTGCGACCCGGCACGCTGAAGCCGGCGGAGCAGCCTGTGAGCCGGCTGGATACGAGCCTGGATCGCCAGGAGCTGCTCCTCCAGCGAGCGGCCGGCGGTCGGCGAGATCTCGAAGCCGGCTTGCCTCTTCGCCTGGCGACGAGCTTCGATGGCCTGGTTGGCAGCAGTTGAGTAGCCAGGGAAGTACTCTGCGCGAAGAAGAAAAGGAAAGAAGAACACCAAATCAGAAAAACAAGTCGAAGTGGCAGATGGCAAGAAAGGATGAGGGGATAGACGACTTACCGTCAACAAGGTCCTCAATCTGGCCATAGCCAGAGACCAGAGTCTGCCTGGCCTCTGCCCAGCCGGCCGCCTCCGTCTCGAACTCGGCCTGGAGGGTGGCTTCGTGATCCTGCGCAGCCTTCAGCCCAGCCTTGTGGCTTTCCTCCTGGTCGGCCAGCTTCTTGACCAGGCGGTCGCGCTCCTGCACCAAGGCGGCGAGCTCCGCGTCCTTGGCACGAAGAGCAGTCTGGGACTCCCCCAGCTGCGCCCTCAGACTGGCGTTGGCCGCTGCGGAGATAGAAGAACAAGAAGAACGATGAGAAATCATCAAGGAAGATCCGAGCCGACTGCTCAGCAGTCGGCCCGAATCTCGGGGACTACACCCAGTGGGTGCGCTGACGCGCCCCCACATGAGATAAAGATCAAGTCACATACCTCGGCTTTCAGTGAGATCGGCGGTCTTCTGCGCCAGCTCCCGAGCCTGGGAGTTGAAGGCGGCCGCTCGGAGGTTGTGGTAGTCCTGCAAGATGGACAGAAGACCGACGTGAGAACAAAAGCAGCAAAAGAAAATCATCAAGGAAGATCCGAGCCGACTGCTCAGCAGTCGGCCCGAATCTCGGGGACTACACCCAGTGGGTGCGCTGACGCGCCCCCACGAGAGAAATCAAGAAGAAGATGAGAATACTAACCCGGATGGCTGCCCGCGTGGCGAGGAATTCGTCGGTGAACTGCCTCAGCGCCGCGGCTTGGCCCTGGAGCCGGGTCCGGACGTCTTGTGCAGCGATGTTCACCACGGCTGTCCCTCCGCCTGGCGTCCACCCTGAGGTAGCGCTGGCCGCCTCCGCGTCTCGGGCCGACGAGCTGGAGCCCACGGCCGGCCGTGGCTCCGACGCCGCTTTCTGCGGCTCCGACGCGGCCTTCCCTGCGCGCCGGCTTGGCGGAACCCGGACCGCCACCTCAGCTCCCGCGGCCGGCTCGCCTTCCGCCGACTGTGCGGGCGCAGGCTCAGTCTGGCCGCCTTGGGCCGCCCCAGTCGGAGGAGTCGGCCCCGGCGCCTCCCTCAAGAAGATGACGTCGTCGCCGCTCCCTCCCAGATCCGGCTGGGAACCGCTGGCTCCCCCTGGCGAGGGATCCGCGCCCCCGGGCGCCATGGTGCGCAGGGGGGTGACCATCAAGGCCTCCCCTGCCGCCGCTTCGGCCTCGGCCTCTGCCTGGGCCTTGGCTGCGGCCTCGGCAAGCGCCTTCGCCGCCTCCTCCTCCCGAGCTGCCTGGGCGGCGGCTGCCCTCCGTGCCTCCGCCTCCCGCGCTTCCTGCTCCTCCCGCACCTCCCGCGCGTTCCTTTCCGTCGCCTCCAGGAGGGCGGCACGGGGATCTACGCGGCGGGTGGTGCTCCCAGAGCCCCCTGGCGACTCGACAACGGAGCCGGCAGCCGCCCGCTCGAGTGACAGTGGAGCTCTGATCATTGAAAAAGAAGACAAAGGTTCAGAAAACCACCCAAGAAAAGAAAGAAGGAGAATACACAAAAAGAGAGAAAGCTTACGCCGACACCGTCTGCGGCTGCTTCACCACTTTGCGGAAGCGAGCCGCCTTCGCGGCCGCCTCTTCCCGCCTGGTGGCCGCCGCCCCACCACTAGGCTTCTTCGTCCGGCTGCCGAACATGCCTTGGGTGGCGCGATGTTTCTGGCCTCTACCCCGAGCAGGCTGCGCGCCGGAAGAGCCCGCGCCGCATCCGGGGGCCGGCTGGCGGGGCGGGACGGCTTCGGCTTCGTCCTTGTCTGGCCAGTCCTCGAAGGTAGCGGTAAACCCGGAGCCGCCTGCTTCACCGCCAGCCGGCTCGGTGGCGTCCTCCATATGGACTGCCCCCAGGTCGGGGTCCTCCTGGTCGTGCTCGGTCCGGTCGGGGACGAAGCGGCGCTCCGCGTCCGCCCCGCCGGCCGGTCGAAGCAGAGGACTCTGTCAAAAAGAGCAAGCCGACGGAGTTAGAGTCGGCCCAAAGGAACTCGGCGACAAAGCTAAGAGAGAGAAAGAGAAAAAGAGAAAGGGAGCGTACCGTAGGTGGCGGATTGGCGCGGCTGTATGGCTCCTTGCCAAATTGCCAGTCATCAGAAAGCTGGCAATTGGCGAGGTAGTTCACCATGTCGGCGGCGTCAGGCCGCGGCATCTCCTTGGTACACATCCGGCTCGGATCGAGCTGGCCGCTCATCTGACAGATCAGATGAGGCCGGCTCTGGAGCGGAAGGACCCGGCGCGTGACGAACGCGGCCAGGAGGTCGGGCCCCGTCAGCCCCTCCGACTGGACCATCACCCGCAGGCGGGCGATGGCGGCGTTTCCTCCCTGCGACAGCGTTACCGCCCGGAAGGACCACTGGGGCAGCCTCCCCGCCGGCGGGCCGGCTACGTAAGCCGGCAGGTTGAGGTAGTCGCCTCGGGGAGCGATGTTCCGCACGTAGAAGTATGACTTCTGCCACTTCTTCACCGATTGGATCAGCGTGATGACGGGGAAGGGGTTGTCGGCGCCTGATCTCCGCGACGCGATGAAGGCGCCGGTCTGAGCCGGCACGCCCTCACGCGCGTGCCCAGCTTCGACTGGAAGAACTCCCCCCAGAGCTCGAGGGTGGGGAGGACGCCGAGATAGCCCTCGCACAGGGTGACGAAGGCCGACAGCAGCACCACCGCGTTGGGGGTGAGGTGGTGCGGCTGGAGCTGATAGAAGTCCAGCCAGGAGCGGAAGAAGGCGCTCACTGGCAGGCCGAAGCCGCGCAGGAAGTGCGAGCGGAAGACCACCCGCTCGCCCTCCTGCGGCGCCGGCCTGACCTCCTTCTCCGGCGCGAGGCGGACCTCCACTTTGTCCGCGCTGGGCAGACGCCGGGTGTCGCGGAGGAAGTCGATGTGGTCGTTGTGGACGATGGAGCCATCCCAATCCCCGCCGAGCTGCTCTACGTGGGGAGGCATAGCGGAAGCTGGCACGGCGGCGGAGGAGCGTGCGAAGGAAGAGCGCGGCGGCGAGGCGCTGTCGCAAGGAACGAGCAAGGCGAGAAGACGAAGGGAGTAGGAGGAGCGTGCGAGGGTCTGCCGCCCTCCACCTCCCCCTACTTATAGCCTCACGCGGCCGAAGAGGCCGGACGTGGGGGGGAGACGTGGGATTGACTGCGCCCACTCCCCCCACGTCTCGCGCTTATTACGCATAAGTGCGAGCCGAAACTGCCGCACGGAACGTGCGGGCGGTTTCGGGATACAAAGGATCCGCGCCTGGGCCGGGGCGCGGACGTGGCGGGCCCCCTCCCTGCGGCGACGTCCCGTCACGCGCGTGGGCTGGTAGGCTTTCCGGCCACGTGGCACGCCACGGCCCGAGGCCGGCCCGCGGCCCGGTGCACGAGCCCGCGGGTTCCCGCCTCCCGACTCCAGAAGAATTCGACTAAGGGCGGCGCGCCTGCACCAAGGCCGGCTCCCAGCTGCCGGCTTGTCACGATAGGAAGCTGACCGAGCTTCTCGAACCCCACTCCACCTCGAAGCCCAATCAGCTTCGGGGACTATTGTCGGGGTAAACGACCACGGGTAGCCTAACCGACTACCCTTGGCTCTTCAGAAAATTTATCAGGCCTTTGGGACTTCAAGCACTCCAAGCACTTGGGCCGCCTTCCCCGGCCGGCTACCACTAAAGCCGACTCCCGGAAGGCGACCCAGCCTTACCGACTCCAAGAAGCCGGCCAAGAAGGACGCCGACTCCTAGAAGCCGGCCGAGACCACAACCACTCCTACATAACGACGACCTGACGAGGCATGGCCACAGCGCGGCCCACGACCCCCGAAGCCCGAGGCAGGCATGGCTACAAGAGGCCGTACGGGGGGGATGTCTCCCGTGCGGCCCGGCACTGTAGCCACGCCGGCCGCGACGTCATCCACGACCCCCTCCTGTACGGCCCAAGAACCGCGGGCCCCTTCAGCCAGAGAGAGGCCTGAGGGCGGCCCGGCTTTTCCTAGACGGCCAGGAGCCTAGCCGGCCTCCAGAAGCCGGCGACTCCCTTCCTCAAAGCAGAGAGGCCTGAGGTGAGGCTATAGTGATAGCCCCCGACGCGGATCACTGTAGCCACGCTTACCTCGACAAAGCCCTCATCATCAGAGGCGCGGCTACAGTAAGCAGCCGCCGACAAGACCCTAGGCAGTGGGGCCGGCCTGTCAACCGAGAAGCCGGCAATCGGCGGGACCCACCAGCCGGCGGAGAAGCCGGCAGGCGTAGACACTGACGGCTGGGGCCAGTTCCCAGTCGGATTACCATTGTACCCCCGGGGGGTAGGCCTATATAAACCCCCCGGAGCACCCATGCAAAGGGTGGGCACCTCTGCATGTTTGGCTTCCAAGCATAGCACACGCACACACACCATAGATAGAGAGAAGCAAGAGCTAGCCTTGTTCTTCTTCTCCCTTGATCCCAACAGCTCTAGGAGCGATTGTAGCTACTCTTTATCGATCTAGTGATCATGCGGAGACCCCGCAGAGCAGGATTAGGGGTGTTATCTCCTCGGAGAGCCCCGAACCTGGGTAAGATTCGCCGGCGTGCATGTCTTCGCCTCATCCCGTTTCCAGGCACCGGCGACGTTTTATTGGCTCCCACAATGATAAGCCATCCCTTGGCATATGTCGCACCAACCACCCGACAGGTGTCATGCCGGTGACGATAGAAATCATGACGGTACTTTGGAGATGGAGATCAAAGGCACAAGATGATGATGGCCATATCATGTCACATATTTTGATTGCATGTGATGTTTATCTTTTATACATCTTGTTTTGCTTGGTTCGGCGGTAGCTTTAAAAGATGATCCCTTACTAAAATTTCAAGGTATAAGTGTTCACCCTGAGTATGCACCGTTGCGACAGTTCTTCGTGCTGAGACACCACGTGATGATCGGGTGTGATAAGCTCTACATTCACATACAACGGGTGCAAGCCAGTTTTGCACATGCAGAATACTCGGGTTAAACTTGACGAGCCTAGCATATGCAGATATGGCCTCAAAACACTGGAGACCGAAAGGTCGAACGTGAATCATATAGTAGATATGATCAACATAGTGATGTTCACCATTGAAAACTACTCCATCTTACGTGATGATCGGACATGGTTTAGTTGATATGGATCACGTGATCATTTAGATGACTCGAGGGATGTCTATCTAAGTGGGTGTTCTTAAGTAATATGATTAATTGAACTTAAATTTATCATGAACTTAGTCCTAATGGTATTTGCATATCTATGTTGTAGATCAATAGCTCGCAAATAGCTTCCCCATTTTATTTATGATATGTTCCTAGAGAAAACTAAGTTGAAAGATGATAGTAGCAATGATGTGGACTTGGTCCGTGATCTGAGGATTATCCTCATTGCTGCACAGAAGAATTATGTCCTTGATGCACCGCTAGATGACAAACCTATTGCAGGAGCAGATACAGACGTTATAAACGTTTGACAAAGCTCGGTATGATGACTACTTGATAGTTTAGTGCACCATGCTTTACGGCTTAGAACCGGGACTTCAAAAATGTTTTGAACGCCATGGAGCATATAAGATGTTCCAAGAGTTGGAATTGGTATTTCATACTCATGCCCGTGTCGAGAGGTATGAGACCTCTGACAGTACTTTGCCTACAAAATGGAGGAGAATGGCTCAACCAGTGAGCATGTGCTCAGATTGTATGGGTACTACAATTGCTTGAATCAAGTGGGAGTTAATCTTCCAGATAAGATAGTAATTGACAAAGTTCTCTAGTCACTATCACCAAGTTACTAGAACTTTGTGATGAACTATAATATGCAAGGGATGACGAAAGTAATTCCCGAGCTCTTCGCGATGTTGAAATTGGCGAAGGTAGAAATCAAGAAAGATCATCAAGTGTTCATGGTTTACAAGACCACTAGTTTCAAGAAAAAGGGCAAAAGAATAGAAAGGGAACTTCAAGAAGAATGACAAACAAGTTGTCACTCCCGTGAAGAAACCCAAAGCTAGACTCAAGCCTGAAACTGAGTGCTTCTACTGCAAAGGAAATGGTCACTAGAAGTGGAACTGCCCCTAGATACTTGGCGGATAAGAAGGATGGCAAAATGAACAAAGGTATATCTGATATACATGTTATTGATGTGTACTTTACTAGTGTTTGTAGCAATCCCTCGGTATTTGATACTAGTTCAGTTGCTAAGAGTAGTAACTCGAAACGGGAGTTGCGAAATAAACAGAGACTAGTTAAGGACGAGGTGACGATGTTTGTTGGAAATGATTCCAAGGTTGATAAGATCACCATCGCACACTCCTTTTACCTTCGGGATTAGTGTTGAACCTAAAATAAATGTTATTTGGTGTTTGCGTTAAGCATGAATATGATTGGATCATGTTTATTGCAATACGGTTACTCATTTAAGTCAAAGAATAATTGTTGTTCTATTTACATGAATAAAAACCTTTTATGGTCATACACTCAATGTAAATGGTTTATTGAATCTTGATCGTAGTGATACACATATTCATAAATATTGAAGCCAAAGATGCAAAGTTAATAATGATAGTGCAACTTATTTGTGGCACTGCGGTTTAGGTCATATTGATGTAAAGCGCATGAAGAAACTCCATGCCGATGGACTTTTGGAATCACTTGATTATGAATCATTTGATGCTTGCGAACCATGCCTCATGGGCAAGATGACTAAGACTCCGTTCTCCGGAACAATTGAGCGAGCCACTGACTTATTGGAAATAATACATACCGATGTATGCGGTCCAATGAGTCTTGAGACTCACAGCGGGTATCATTGTTTTCTGACCTTCACAGATGATTTGAGCAGATATGTGTATATCTACTTGATGAAACACAAGTCTGAAACACTTGAAAAGTTCAAAGATTTTCAGAGTGAAGTAGAGAATCATCGTAACAAGAAAATAAAGTTTCTACGATCTGATCGTAGAGGCAAATATTTGAGTTACAAGTTTGGCCTTCAATTAAAACAATGTGGAATAGTTTGACAAACTCATGCCACCTGGAACACCACAGCATAATGGTGTGTCCGAACGTCATAACCGTACTTTATTGGATATAGTGCAATCTATGATGTCTCTTACCGATTTACCACTATCATTTTGGGGTTATGCATTAGAGATAGTTGCATTCACGTTAAATAGGGCACCATCTATATCCGTTGAGACGACACCTTATGAGCTGTGGTTTGGCAAGAAACCCAAGTTGTTGTTTCTTCAAGTTTGAGGCTGCGATGCTTATGTGAAAAAGCTTCAACCTGATAAGCTCGAACCCAAATCGGAGAAATGTGTCTTCATAGGATACCCAAAAGAGACCGTTGTGTACACCTTCTATCACAGATCCGAAGGCAAGATCTTTGTTGCTAAGAATGGATCCTTTCTGGAGAAGGAGTTTCTCTCGAAAGAAGTGAGTGGCGGGAAGGTAGAACTTGATGAGGTAATTGTACCTTCTCCCCAATTGGAAAGTATTTCTTCACTGAAATCAGTTCAAGTGATGCTTACACCAATTAGTGAGGAAGTTAATGTTGATGATCATGAAGCTTCGGATCAAGTTACTACCGAACCTCGTAGGTCAACCAGAGTACATTCCGCACCAGAGTGGTACGGCAATCTTATTCTGGAGTTCATGTTACTTGACCATGACGAACCTACGAACTATCAGGAAGCGATGATAAGCCCAGATTCCGCGAAATGGCTTGATGCCATGAAATCTGAGATGGGATCCATGTATGAGAACAAAGTGTGGACTTTGGTTGACTTGCCCGATGATCGGCAAGCCATAGAAAATAAATGGATCTTCAAGAGGAAGACGGACGCTGATAGTAGTGTTACTATCTACAAAGCTAGACTTGTCGAAAAAGGTTTTTAACAAAGTTCAAGGTGTTGACTACGATGAGATTTTCTCACTCGTATCAATGCTTAAGTCTGCCTGAATCATGTTAGCAAATTGCCACATTTTATGAAATCTGGCAAATGGATGTCAAAACTACATTCCTTAATGGATCTCTTAAAGAAGAGTTGTATATGATGCAACTAGAAGGTTTTGTCGATCCTAAAGGTGCTAACAAAATGTGCAAGCTCCAGATATCCATCCACAGATTGGTGCAAAGCATCTCAGAGTTGGAATATACGCTTTGATGAGTTGATCAAAGCATATAGTTTTATACAGACTTGCGATGAAGCCTGTAGTTACAAGAAAGTGAGTGGGAGCACTACAACCTTTCTGATAAGTATATGGGAATGACATATTGTTGATCGGAAATGATATAGAATTTTCTGGAAAGCATAAAAGGATTGTTTGAAAGGAGTTTTTCAAAGAAAGACCTCGATGAAGCTGCTTACATATTGAGCATCAAGATCTATAGAGATAGATCAAGACGCTTGATAAGTTTTTTCAATGAGTACATACCTTGACAAATTTTTGAAGTAGTTCAAAATGGAACAGTCAAAGAAGGAGTTCTTGCCTGTATTGCAAGGTGTGAAATTGAGTAAGACTCAAAGCCCGACCACGGCAGAAGATAGAAAGAGAATGAAAGTCATTCCCTATGCCTCAGCCATAGGTTCTATAAAGTATGCCATGCTGTGTACCAGATCTATTGTATACCCTACACTGAGTTTGGCAAGGGAGTACAATAGTCATCTAGGAGTAGATCACTGGACAGCGGTCAAAATTATCCTTAGTGGAATAAGGATATGTTTCTTGATTATGGAGGTGACAAAAGGTTCATCGTAAAGGGTTACGTCGATGCAAGTTTTGACACTGATCCAGATAACTCTAAGTCTCAATCTGGATACATATTGAAAGTGGGAGCAATTAGCTAGAGTAGCTCCGTGCAGAGCATTTTTGACATAGAAATTTGCAAAATACATACGGATCTGAATTTGGCAGACCGTTGACTAAACTTCTCTCACAAGCAAAACATGATCACACCTTAGTACTCTTTGGGTGTTAATCACATGGCTATGTGAACTAAGATTACTAACTCTAGTAAACCCTTTGAGTGTTGGTCACATGGCCATGTGAACTATGAGCGTTAATCACATGGTGATGTAAACTATTGGTGTTAAATCACATGGCGATGTGAACTAGATTATTGACTCTAGTGCAAGTGGGAGACTGAAGGAAATATGTCCTAGAGGCAATAATAACGTTATTATTTATTTCCTTATTTCATGACAAATGTTTATTATTCATGCTAGAATTGTATTAACCGGAAACTTGGTACATGTGTGAATACATAGACAAAACAAAGTGTCCCTGGTATGCCTCTACTTGACTAGCTCGTTTATGAAAGATGGTTATGTTTCCTAACCATAGACATTTGTTGCCATTTGATGAACGGGATCACATCATTAGGAGAATGATGTGATGGACAAGACCCATTCGTTAGCTTAGCATTATGATCGTTACGGTTTCATTGCTACTGCTTTCTTCATGACTTATACATGTTCCTCGGACTATGGGATTATGCAACTCCCGAATATCGGAGGAACACCTTGTGTGCTATCAAACGTCACAATGTAACATGGTGATTATAAAGATGCTCTACAGGTGTCTCCGATGGTGTTTGTTGAGTTGGCATAGATCGAGATTAGGATTTGTCACTCCGTGTATTAGAGAGGTATCTCTGGGCCCTCTCGGTAATGCACATCACTATAAGCCTTGCAAGCATTGTGACTAATGAGTTAATTGTGCGATGATGCATTACAGAACGAGTAAAGAGACTTGCCGGTAACGAGATTGAACTAGGTATGAGATACCGACGATCGAATCTTGGGCAGGTAACATACTGATGACAAAGGGAACAACGTATGTTGTTATGCGGTTTGACCGATAAAGATCTTGAATATGTAGGAGCCAATATGACATCCAAGTTCCGCTATTGGTTATTGACCGGAGATGTGTCCCGGTCATGTCTACATAGTTCTCGAACCCGTAGGGTCCGCACGCTTAACGTTCGATGACGATTTGTATTATGAGTTATGTGATTTGATGACCGAAGTTTGTTTGGAGTCCCGGATGAGATCGGGGACATGACGAGGAGTCTCGAAATGGTCAAGAGGTAAAGATCAATATATTGGAAGGCTATATTCGGATATCGGAAAGGTTCCAAGTGATTCGGGTATTTTTTGGAGTACCCGAGAGTTACGGGAATTCGCCGGGAGAAGTATTGGGCCTTATTGGGCCATACGGGAATTGAGGAGGCAGGCCAAAGGGAAGGAGGCCCCCCCCCATGGGTCCGATTTGGACTAGGGGAAAGGGGGCGGCGCCCCCCCTCCTTTCCCTTTCTTACTCCCTCTCTCTTTCCCTCTTTCTTCTCTCCTAGTCCGGAAAGGAAAAGGGGAATCCTACTAGGACTTGGGAGTCCTAGTAGGACTCCCCACACTTGGCGCGCCCCCTCTAGGGCAGGCCTCCTCCTCCTCCCTCCTTTATAGACGTGGGCAGGGGACACCCCAAAGGTACGACAGACAATCTCTTAGCCGTGTGCAGTGCCCCCCTCCACAGTTACACACCTCGGTCATATCGTCGTAGTGCTTAGGCGAAGCCCTGTGCCGGTAACTTCATCATCACCGTCGCCACGCCGTCGTGCTGATGGAACTCCCCCTCGGCCTCAACTGGATCAAGAGTACGAGGGACGACGTCATCGAGCTGAACCTGTGCTGAACACGGAGGTGCCGTACGTTCGGTGCTATGATCGGTCGGATCGTGAAGACGTACGACTACATCAACTACGTTGATAAAACGCTTCCACTTTCAGTCTACGAGGGTACGTGGACACACTCTCCCGCTCGTTGCTATGCATCACCTAGATGGATCTTGCGTGTGCATAGGAATTTTTTTGAAATTACTGCGTTCCCCAACATGCGGGGCGCCCAAGGGAACCTCCCCGTGCCACACCCGGGCAGGATCTTCGGGGGATGGAGGAGCGCGCCACAACCGAAGGGTCACACAAAGGGGGAGGGCCAGGACGGTCGCAGCCAGCCCCGCGACGGCCACCGCCGGTAGCAAGGACGCCCGAGCAGCAGACCGAATCTTCACGGGGTGGGCGGAAGTGTGCAACCGGAGGTGGCTCAGACCCAAGCCAACAGCCGCCAGGAGCTGGGGCGCCCGGATCTGGCGCGCCGCCCGCAAGATCCGCAGGAAGCGGCTGGAGATGGCGGACGGCGACGGAGCCCAGGACGAGGGGAGGAGCGGGAGAGGAGGAGGCTGAGGAGGCACCCCCCCGCCGTCCTTGGGGGTCGAGATGGCTTCGCTGCCGGTCCCCTCTAGCGACGGCGAGGAGAATGGATCGGAAGGGGGGCTGCCGGTTGCGAGATTAGGGCGCCACCTGGGTCGCCCCTACGGAGCGACGCGGGGGCCGGGAGGAGGGGGAACGAGGAGTGGGAATTGAGGCCCACAACATATACGGACATGCATGGAGACAAGAGGAGCAATAATATTACCGTTGGATGAGAGGAGCAATGAATGTCGTAACTCCTTGTTAGTTGTATATCCACGCATCTAAATCTAGATAAGAGGTGTGAAACCGAACAGAATAATGTGGAGCATCTCAACTCGTCCCATGAAAGGAGGGCGGCCAAACCATTCTCATAGGGCGTGTCTGGTTGCCCGCATGCAGCCCAACCAGGCCCGCGCGAGATGTGTGCGGCCTGTTTGGTTGCCTGGGCTGCATGCGTTTTGAGGCCCGCACGGACCTTAAAGCAGTATGCAGCCTGGCCCGGCGGAAACTGCCGAATCAGCAGTTTCTCGCGAGCCTGGCTGGCGCGGCCACGCCTGCGAGGTAGTTGCACGCCTCGTGCAGCGCGGGAGACGGAGGGGACGTCTCATAACTCGCCCCCACTCTCCTGTCACCGCCCAGGCACACTGTTCCCACCGCTCCCTCTCTCCCTCACCGCCGCTCCCTCTCCTCTCCTCCGATGGCTCCGCCTTGCCCACCGCCGCACCGCCCTCTGACCCCCGTCGACTAGCGCATCGCCAGCATCCAGGAGCGCTGGCTGGCCGAGCTCCAGAACTCGGGCCACGACCTGGCGTCGGCGTTGCGAGCGCCGTCCCCCATCTGCTGCCGGCCACCACGAGTGCCGGCCAATGCGGTGCCGGCCGCTCCTGCTCCGCCGCCAATTCCGAACCTCGCTGTCCTGGGCTCGGCGCCGGCGCCGTCCATGGAGCCGCCCCTTCTTGGGATACCACTGGCCACGGGGGTTTTCTTGACCCCCGTCCAAGGGTTTTCTCCTATCGGCGGGTCGTCCTCCTCGACCTCCGGCATGGCTTTGAGCACGGGGCCGATGCCGCAGGCCGTCGCCAGGGACGGCTCCTCCTCTGCTCCGCCACCTCTCTCCTTCACGCAGGGGTTTTCACCCCGTCGTCGGTTTGCCGCGGCTGCGCGTGCTCCGGTGAGTCAAACCCCCTCAAAGCTTGCTCGTAGATGTAGATTAGGTGTTTATTTCTTAGGCATGTGCTAGTAGTTAGTGGATTCGATAGGATTATATAGGATTCTAGTAGATCCGATTGGATGCGATCCCAATCGAATCCAATCTGACTAATCTATTCTTGTTTTGTACAGTGTGTGTGGTATGATAATTTTCTTGTACTACTAGTGTGTCCTATGATCTGTGTTCATGCTAGTAGCTGTGTTAATGCTAGAATCATGTTCATGTTGACTGATGAATGTTATACCGACGGCATGTTCATGTTGACTGATGAATGCTAGAATCATGTTGACTGATGGCATGTTGATGTTCAAGCTAGGATCATGTTCATGTTTCATGTTGCTAACATACATGTTCAAGCTAGGGTTTCTATTGAATGTTATACGTGCATGTAGTAGGACCATTTTAGGATGGTGCCAAATCTGCATGGCTGCACATGGGTGCTATTGACACTTGTTGTTGCTATTTTTAGATGTTTCCATGGTTAGGATAGAGCAGTGATGAGTGCTAGTTGCAGCAAAGCAGATGCCACTGATCAGTGGACTTGCCCAACAGCAAGTCAGCTGATCAGTGCCACTGATCAGTGGCATTTGCTCAACAACACAAGTGTCATTGATAGGAAAATGCCACTTATCAACGGCACTTGCTGTTGGGCAAAATGCCACTTATCAATGGCACTTACTATTGGACAAGTCCACTGATCAGTGCCATTTGCCTAACAGCAAGTGCCATTGGTAAGTGGCATTTTCTCAAAGAGTTTGTGCACTGATCAGTGGCATTTGCTCTTGGGCAAATGTCTCTGATCAGTGCCATTTTGCAAAGAGTTTGTGCACTAATACTTGTCATCTTACCTGACAAGATATTGAAGACTGACTGGGATGTGGTGGGCGGAGGAGCTCAGGTGGTGGTCGGAGCTGAGCGCTCCGAGGATTTCATCCCCACGAACAGGTGGCTCGGGACGGTGGACCTGCCTGGCAGGATCGCCTTCATGAGCCTGCCTCGTTCAAGGGGACGATCTCCGAGGCAGGGCCATGAGGAGGGGGCCAGGGAGCCGATGCGCTTCTACTAGCAGATCAAGGACAACGAGGACCTCGCCATGCTCGTCGTCCCTCACAAGTTCGTGGAGGTGATGAACACCTGGCTGGTCATCAAGCGGCTCCCGCGCGTGGTCAGACTGTCAGCGAACAAGCGGTGCGTGTTCTGGGTGCAGGTCCAGAACTTCAAGGGGCACATGGTGCTTGGCCGGGGCTGGAACTACTTATGCCGCCGCCACCGGATCGTCCCCGGTGACCTCATCGTTGTGTGCATCTCAGGACTCGGACTGAAGGTTCAGATCTACAACCACGACTCCTCGGTCATGTGCAGGTTTCGTTGCAGCAGGCACAATTGCGTTGGTAACATCGAGCAGGCTATGTAGTTAACTTAAGTAAGGTGTTAGTAGGGAACTTTTATGGTGTGTGGCGAGACTTGTGCTGGGAACATGTTCATATTTTGGCCAGGAGCAGCACCCTGGCATGGAGCAGGGAAGGAGGATGCCCCTGCTGTTAGTCTAGACTTATTCTATGTAGTTAAGTAGTTTGCTGTCATTTCCTTCTTTGCTGTGTTTGATTTCATTTGGTTGCCTGCTGTTGTGCTGTTGCTGTTGTGCTGATCATGTGGTGGTAAGGCCACCACATTTGAATGAGGTGAGCAGAACACAAACGCTGTTTGCAACCAAACAGCTGAAGTTTGCATCTGCTCACACCCTAAGCACAAAAACGGCAACCAAACAACAGGGGGGTAAGTGCCTCTCCATGCGATGCAAGCAACCAAACAGGTTGCATCTGCTGCATATGAGGCTGCATTTCATCAACCAGACTGGCTGGAGATGGACATGCAATGCGACTACTGTTGCAAACTGCAACCAAACACGCCCATATTGTCTTTGGCTCTTTGCATTGCACCCCGGTATCAAACAGAGACACACACGCGCGCCATGGGCAAGTTCATTGATGCAACTGCCTCCTTGTTGGGATAGAAGCGGAAGAGCGATGGTAGTGATGGCCACGACGTTAATATCATGGCGGACGATCCGATATGGCGGCTATCACTTGGCCCATATACAGTAGCGCGGGAAGTGGCCATCCACGCGGTACACGGCGGCTACAACTTCGACCGCCGTGAACCTCTTGGTGCACCTACATGTGCCTGCGACCGGTGTGGCCATCGTTACCAGAGCACAAATCGGTGCCTTGCCAACTGCAGTCTCAACATTTTCCTCGCCCCCACACTTTCCTCCACCCCTTTATGGCGAAAGAAGTGTCGACTACTTCTCTCATGCCGCCTATAAAATAGGACGTGATGGCACTCACCAGCGGCATGTTCCATTCAACCCCCTTCAACTCGGCGGCGCATCACGAATGGCGTACTACCTTAGCCCCCGTAGGTTAACAATGACTCTATTTCTCAGGCTTCCACAAATGGCGCTCCAGCCATGAGCTTGCCATTTCAAAGATTTCCAAAATTACATTCTTTTGCCATCAATGACAAACAATTCTTAAAACCACGGCACGATTCTGAGTTTGGCTCAAAGTGAGCGCGGGACAAGTTTAGTATGATAAGCGTTGATAGTGTACTAAAGTGAGCAAGTGGAATGCCCACGCATTAGAGTCTGGTTTATTTTCTCTTACATCTCATTTGGCACCTAGGTTCTCATTTCATTTGGTGCAAATGAAATGAAATCCCATTCCTAGGAGGATTTCCTTTGGTGGGATTTTAATTCCAAGTTTAGTTTTCTTGTTTGGCTGTCAGGGAATTTGTGAAACTAGATGATGCCCCGCCCGTTGCGGCAGGATATTAGCATGCCAATCAGCTTGCGTGGGGGTTGCACAATGAATAAGAAAAGGAAGAGGAAATATTGGTGATGTTGTGTTACAATATTTTCTCTTCTGCATGAAAGGATTAACTGAAAGTTGATTCAGTAAAATATCTGCTCGGATGAAATTTCTTGGTCTGATCGAGTGATAAGATTAACTTTGAGAACATCACATGTCTATAAGTAAATAGACTTCAAGAATTAATAATGTTATTATAAAGAAATATGGTGTTGGAGGGGTACGAAATTGTTAATATTGGAAATCAGTGATGGCACAGATAAAATGATACATTATATTTCTACTGCAATCATATAACCACATACCAGAAGAATCAAATTGAGAACCCTATATATTTGCAACATAGTTGAAAGTAGAAGCGCTGAAATAAAAAAGGTGCCGCTCCAAACCTAGAACGATTGATGTCTATTAGAATGGCTACCCATATTAAGAAATCAAAGCTGAAGCTAAATTAATGTCTAATAGGAACAATAGTGTGAAAGAATCATCGAAAGAGACAACCACATGCAAACCACATCAAACTGGACCAATTGTTAATTTCGAAATATAACAACTAGTTATGCCATGTTTGGCAACTGATGATTTGACAAGTACCACTAATCCCCCAGAGTCATCACCATCGCCGTCAGCGCTATCAGAGAACGGTTCCAACGAGAGCGAAAGCGACCAGGCTCGCGAGCGTCCAGTGTTTTAGGGTTCTCCACTTTTACGTTGGACAGGATCCTGGTATAGGCCCAGTAGGCCCATTGAATCTCAGATGGCCCAAAAAACCGCTGGAGCAGCGGCCCAAGGAGGCCCGAGGAGGTTAGCGCATGTTAGGAAGCCTGCGCAGGCGATCTAGGTGCAATTAGGAGCAAATCGGATGGCCAAGGAAGCATAAAACTGACGATCCAACGGCTAAAATTGCTAATGGCGTGAGAGGGCAGGAAAAGTGCTCAGTTATAATGTATCTAAATAGCATTGCATGTTTGGCAACTGACACTGATCAGTGTGGCAGTTGTCCAGGTGCATGTGCCACTCATCAGTGCCACTTGCACTTGGCCATTGCCACTGATCAGTGCCAGTTGTGAATGATCATCTCACTGGTCGTTTGTAACTGCAATCATTAGAGGCAGTTGCCAATGCTCTGTTACTAACACAAGTCATCTTATCTGACAAGATCATGAAGATGTAGTGGGACATAGCCGATGGAGGAGCGCAGGTCGTGGTTGGTGCCATGGGCGCCAAGGACCTGATCCTGACGAACCGGTGGCTCAAAAGGGTGAACCTACCTGGCAAGGTCGCTGCCATGAGCCAGCCACGTTCACGGGGACGATCTTTGAGGAACGGCCACGAAGAGGGGGCACGAGAGCCGATGTGTTTTTATGTTCATATCAAGGAGATAGAGGATCTCTCCATGCTCATCATCCTACCCAAGTTCACGAAGGTGATGAAGCAGTGGTTGGTGATCAAGCCCCCACGCATCGTTAGGCTGTCGGCCACAAGTGGTGCGAGTTATGGGTTCCGGTCTAGAACTTTCCAGGGCTCGATGGTCCTTGGCGGGCCTGGCAATACTTTTGCCGCCACCACATGATCGTCCCCGGTGATCTCCTTGTCCTACGGATCTCTGGGCTTGGCTTAGGGTGCATATCTACAACCATGACAGCGCAATCATGTGCAGCATGCGCTGCAAGGGCAAAGCTGCATCGACGACATTTCTATCGCACTCTAGAAGTCTGAAGTATCAAGATGTTAGTAGTTTGTGTTAATGGTAGTGCTGAGAACTTGTTTATATTTTGGCCAGGATCAGCACCCTAGTGTGAAGCAGGGGGGAATGGGATGACCCTGCTGTCTTAAACCTTAACCACTACTAGGGAAAACCTTATACACAGAACTTTAGCAGTAGCGCGTGTTAAAAAAGCACGCTGGTGCTAAGTAGCAGTAGCGCGCTGATGTAAACGGCACTACAGGTACAGTTGTAGAAGTAGCGCGCGTGAAGATAAAAGCGCTACTACTAAAATTCCCACGGCTTAGCCGATAGGCTACACATAGTACTAGCGATCTACGTCGAACCGCGCTGCCGCTACTTGCTTTGTAGCAGCGGGTTTACGCTGAAAGGCGCTACTGCTAAAGGAAATAAAATTAAATGGAAAGCAAATAGAAAAGTAAATGAAAATGAAAGAAATAGAAAAAGGTGAAAGGAAAAAAAATAAAATGTAAAGAAAAATAAATGAAAAAGGGGGAAAAAAGAGAAACGAATAGTAGTAGCGCGTATCTAGGAATGTGCTGTAGCTAGCTTAGCAGTAGCGCACTTCCTGGAACGCGCTACTGCTACTTCTGATTTAACTGCGCGGTTCGTTCTTCCCCACGGCCACTTCCCCCAAATCCAACTCCTCCGCTGTCACCGCCGCCGTCGCCCGTCGGACGCCGCGCGCTCTCCCGTCGCTCTCCGCACACCCTCGACGCTGCCCCGACCCCGGATTCAACGCCGCCCCCGACCCCGACCTCGACGCCACCCTCCGCCGTGCGCCCGAGCCCCGACCCCGACCTCGACGCCGCCTACCCCTCCCTCGCGCGTAGGCACCCGAGGTGAGCACGCATGCTCCTCCCCCTCCCCTACCTCTGCCTAGGTGATAACCCACAAGTATAGGGGATCGCAACAGTTTTCGAGGGTAGAGTATTCAACCCAAATTTATTGATTCGACACAAGGGGAGCCAAAGAATATTCTCAAGTATTAGCAATTGTGTTGTCAATTCAACCACACCTGGATAACATAGTATCTGCAGCAAAGTATTTAGTAGCAAAGTAGTATGATAGTAACAGTAACAGTAGCAAAAGTAATACTTTTGGGTTTTGTAGTGATTGTAATAGTAGCAACGGAAAAGTAAATAAGCAAAGAACAATATGTGAAAAGCTCGTAGGCATTGGATCGGTGATGGACAATTATGCCGGATGTGGTTCATCATGTAACAGTCATAACATAGGGTGACACAGAACTAGCTCCAATTCATCAATGTAATGTAGGCATGTATCCCGAATATAGTCATACGTGCTTATGGAAAAGAACTTGCATGACATCTTTTGTCCTACCCTCCCGTGGCAGCGGGGTCCTATTGGAAACTAAGGGATCTTAAGGCCTCCTTTTAATAGAGTACCGGACCAAAGCATTAACACATAGTGAATACATGAACTCCTCAAACTAAGGTCATCACCGGGAGTGGTCCCGATTATTGTCACTTCGGGGTTGCCGGATCATAACACATAGTAGGTGACTATAGACTTGCAAGATAGGATCAAGAACTCACATATATTCATGAAAACATAATAGGTTCAGATCTGAAATCATGGCACTTGGGCCCTAGTGACAAGCATTAAGCATAGCAAAGTCATAGCAACATCAATCTCAGAACATAGTGGATACTAGGGATCAAACCCTAACAAATCTAACTCGATTACATGATAAATCTCATCCAACCCATCACCGTCCAGCAAGCCTACGATGGACTTACTCACGCACGGCGGTGAGCATCATGAAATTGGTGATGGAGGATGGTTGATGATGACAATGGCGACGGATTCCCCTCTCTGGAGCCCCGAACGGACTCCATATCAGCCCTCCCGAGAGAGATTAGGGCTTGGCGGCGGCTCCGTATCGTAAAACGCAATGAATATTTCTCTCTGATTTTTTTCTCCCCGAACACGAATATATGGAGTTGGAGTTGAGGTCGGTGGAGCTCCAGGGGCCCACGAGGCAGGGGGCGCGCCCTGGGGGGCAGGCGCGCCTCCCACCCTCGTGGACAGGGTGTGGCCCCCCTGGCCTTGATTCTTTTGCCAATATTTTTTATTATTTCCAAAAATAATCTCCGTGAAGTTTCAGGTCATTCCGAGAACTTTTGTTTCTGCACAAAAATAACACAATCGCAATTCTGCTGAAAACAGCGTCAGTCCGGGTTAGTTCCATTCAAATCATGCAAGTTAGAGTCCAAAACAAGGGCAAAAGTTTTTGGAAAAGTAGATACGACGGAGACGTATCAACTCCCCCAAGCTTAAACCTTTGCTTGTCCTCAAGCAATTCAGATGATAAACTAAAAGTGATAAAGAAAAACTTTTACAAACTCTGTTTGCTCTTGTTGTTGTAAATATGTAAAGCCAACATTCAAGTTTTCAGCAAAGATTATGAACTAACCATATTCTCAATAACATTTGGGTCTCATGTTTACTCATGTCAATGACATAATCAACTAGCAAGCAATAATAATAAATCTCGGATGAAAACACTTTCTCAAAACAATCATAATATGATATAACAAGATGGTATCTCGCTAGCCCTTTCTGAGACCGCAAAACATAAATGCAGAGCACCTTTAAAGATCGAGGACTGGCCAAAAATTGTAATTCATGGTAAAAGAGATCCAGTCATAGTCATACCCAATATAAATTAATAGTAATGGATGCAAATGACAGCGGTGCTCTCCAGCTAGTGCTTTTTAATAAGAGGGTGATGACTCAACATAAAAGTAAATAGATAGGCCCTTCGCAGAGGGAAACAGGGATTTGTAGAGGTGCCAGAGCTCGGTTTTAAAGCAGAGATAAATAATATTTTGAGCGGCATACTTTCATTGTCAACATAACAACCAAGAGATGGCGATATCTTCCATGCTACACACATTATAGGCGGTTCCCAAACAGAATGGTAAAGTTTATACTCCCCCTCCACCAACAAGCATCAATCCATGGCCTGCTCGAAACAATGAGTGCCTCCAACTAACAAGAGTCTCGGGGGAGTTTTGTTTGCAATTATTTTGATTTGATTTGCATAAAGCATGGGACTGGGCATCCCGGTGACCAGCCATTTTCTCGTGAGTGAGGAGCGGAGTCCACTCCTCTTGAGAATAACCCGCCTAGCATGGAAGATACAGACAGCCCTAGTTGATACATGAGCTATTCGAGCATGCAAAACAGAATTTCATTTGAAGGTTTAGAGTTTGGCACATACAAATTTACTTGGAACGACAGGTAGATACCGCATATAGGAAGGTATGGTGGACTCATATGGAATAACTTTGGGGTTTAAGGGATTGGATGCACAAGCAGTATTCCCGCTTAGTACAAGTGAAGGCTAGCAAAAGACTGGGAAGCGACCAACTAGAGAGCGACAACAGTCATGAACATGCATTAAAATCAATAAACGTTGTGTGCAAGCATGAGTAGGATATAATCCACCATGAACATAAATATTATGAAGGCTATGTTGATTTTGTTTCAACTACATGTGTGAACATGTGCCAAGTCAAGTCACTTGAATCATTCAAAGGAGGATACCATCCTATCATACCACATCACAACCATTTTAATAGCATGTTGGCACGCAAGGTAAACCATTATAAACTCCTAGCTAATTAAGCATGGCATAAGCAACTATAATCTCTAATTGTCATTGCAAACATGTTTATTCATAATAGGCTGAATTAGGAACGATGAACTAATCATATTTACAAAAACAAGAGAGGTCGAGTTCATACCAGCTTCTCTCATCTCAATCAATTCATCATATCTCGTCATTATTGCCTTTCACTTGCACGACCGAACGATGTGAATAATAAGAATAGTGCACGTGCATTGGACTAAGCTGGAATCTGCGAGCATTCAATAAACAGGAGAAGACAAGGCAATATGGGCTCTTGGTTAAATCAACAATAATGCATATAAGAGCCACTTCAACAATTTAATCATGGTCTTCTCCTATCGACCCCCGAAGAAAAGAAAAGAAATAAAACTATTTACACGGGAAAGCTCCCAACAAGCAAAAGAAGAATGGGAAATCTTTTTGGGTTTTTCTTTTTAATTATTACTACTACAGCAAGAAAATAAGCTAGCTAAAAGCTACTACTAATTTTTTTATTTTTCTTAAGGTTTATCAAACACACAAGAAGAAAGCTAGAAAAAAGAAAATAAACTAGCATGGATATTATAGTGAAAGAGTATGATCACCGACAACTAGCAATGAGTGTGTGAACATAAATGTAATGTCGGTGAGAAATACGTACTCCCCCAAGCTTAGGCTTCTGGCTTAAGTTGGTCTATTGCCACGGCTGCCCTGGCGGGTATCCGAAGTTATAATTGGGGTTGTACTGAGATGCAGCGGCTATTGCATCGTGGGTTGCAGCTTGGAGGCGAGCTGCCCTCGTCCTCCTCTCGTACTCATTTGCCTCCTCCCTGTTATGACATATCTCCCCTTTGTCTGAAAATCAAAGAGAGTAGGAGCAGGGAAAACAATATTGACGGCGTGACGCCTGTCAAAGATTAGTCGGTACTGGAGAGGCGGTTCATTCCTCTCAACAAACCGATGGTGAACCATTGCATTAAAATCTAGATAAGAAGGAGGTAATTCCATATCATATTCACGAATAGGTATATCAAGAAAATTAGCTAGACGGGTTGCATAAATTCCACCAAAGAAATCTCCATTAAATCTATTATTATGCAACCTACGTGCAACAATGGCTCCCAAATTATAATGTTTATCTCCTAATACAGCGCTCCTGAGAACACTGAGATCAGGGACACACATGTGACATGCTTCGTCCATAGCATTTATGCACCTACCTATGAAGAGAGCAAAATAATGTATAGCAGGAAAATGAATGCTCCCTATGGTAGCTTGTGTTATATCTCTAGACTCCCCCACAATTATACTAGCAAGAAAATCTCTAAATCCAAATTTGCGAGGCTCACTAGTGCTACCCCATTGTGGAAGTTTGCAAGCAGTATTAAAATCCTCTAAGTCCATAGTATAAGAATTTTCATAAAGATCAAACAGGAAAGTTTGAGAATTGCATGATGATGAAAATTCAAACCTCCTCACAAAGGAATCAGTGAGATAGTGGTACTGACGGCACTTATCTGCCTCGAAGCTCACAAGATCAGCGTTACGCACATATGCGTTAAATTCTTCCTTGATTCCTGCTCGATCCATAAAGTCCTCTGAAGGCCATTCACAAGCCCGCACTTGAGCTTCCCTTGGTGGTTCATCGTCGGCATCGCGCATTACGAGCCTGGGTCCTTGTTTCCTTGAAGGGCCACCTTGGTACATTTTCCTAAACATATCTCTCACTAGTAGAAAAAGGGCCATTTGTCCCGGTTCATAAGGCCCATCTGTCCTGGTTGGGAAACCGAGACTAAAGGGTCGTTACTAATGCCTAGGCCTTTAGTCCCGGTTCTTATACTAACCGGGACAGATGGGCCTCCACGTGGCCGGTGCTGCGAGCCCAGGCAGGAGGCCCTTTAGTCCCGCGGGAGGGGGTAGGAGACCGACATCGTTTTTTTCTAGGGTTTGGGTGTCCTCGAGAGTTTTGGTCGAGCGAGAGGGCCGGGGGGTGCTCCCGTGGTATAAGTTATCACGGTCGAAGTTATCCGGGAGGGGGTTATATCGACAACGACGACATACATAGATGGGAAAATAATGTTATCGGGGAGCGGGTAGGTCGAACCCTCCCCCCCCCCTCGTGTTGAAGTTATCGGGACACGGGGTATATCGACAACGACATATCCGATAAAAAATAAGAAGACGAAGAAGAAATAAAAAGAGGAGAAGAAGATATTAATAGAGGAGAAGGTTGAAGAAAAAAAAGAAGAAATAAAAAAGGAGAAGAAGATATTAATAGAGGAGCGGGTAGGTCGAACCCTCCCCCCCCCCTCTTCTTATTTTCGTTTTTCCTCTCCTTCTTTTTCTTCTTCTTCCTTTCCTAGCTAGATATATAAAACTTTTCTAAAAATGTAACTTTTGCATATATAAAACTTTTCCATGGATCATCATTTCTCATATATATCCATCTATAGCCACATACATATATAAATGGAAAAAAATGCTATGAACAAAAATACATATATACTTGGTAAATATTCTATGAACATCGTTTCTCATATATATCAATGCATACATCCATGGATCATCATTGCTCATATATCCATAGTCATATATAAAAACTTTCTGTATATGAACAAAAAACTTTCTATGAACAAAAAACTTTCTATGAACAAAAAAACATTTTTGACATATTTAGCACATTCTAAATTTTCCTAACTCTTTTACAACCACAAAAATTACTCCAACTTCATGACAGTACCCACACTCAGAGAACATATATAGATAAAACTTTTCTAAAAATCTAACTTTTGCATATATGTATTTTTAAAACATCATTACAATTGAAAAAAATACATACATACATACAAAAAAATGTAAAACATACATACATACATATATGAACATATATCTAAAAAATACATTGGGGTAGGAGCGGTGCGCGGCGACGACGTCGGGCGAGGGCGCGGGCGACAGCGACGACGGGCGCGGGCGACGGCGACGGGCGAGGGCGCGGCAAGGGCGCGGGGCAGGGGCGGCGCGCGTCAGGGCAGGGACGGCGCGCGGCGACGGCGAGGGCGCGGGCGACGGCGACGGCGGGGGCGGCGGGCGGCGTCGGGGCAGCCTGGCGACGTCGATGTCGTCGAGGGGTCGTCAGGGGCAACTGCGAGATGAAGATGAAAATTTTCACAAGTGTTGGTTATATACCCAGAGCTTTGGTCCCGGTTCGTGGCACCAACCGGGACCAATGCCCCCCTTTAGTCCCGGTTGGTGCCGCCAACCGGGACCAAAGGTCTCTTTTCAGCAGCCCAAAGGGCGGGAAGCGGCGGCCTTTGGTCCCGGTTGCCAATTCTGTTTTGGTGTTCTTTCCATCTTCCTAATTGTTTAGTGAAAAGGTAGAATGTACTACACATAGGAGAAAAACGTAGTAGCCTTACTGTATTGTTGCCATGCGAATGATTGTGGTTGCTACAGAGGAAACTGATTATAAATTTTGGGCATGTGTATGATGATGATTGTTAGCATATAAATGATGCTAGAAGAACTTGCTAGGGGAAGCAAAAGTTTCAGTTGAAACCAGGTGTGCAATGATGGACATTGCCATGCTTGTGATGCTAATATTGCCATGTACAAATGTTGATGTTGCCATGTGTGGACAACTGACATTGCCATGTGTGTGCTGCTAATATTGCCATGATCTAGTCAAATGTTGCCATGTGTGGACAACTGACATTGCCATGTGTGTGCTGCTAATATTGCCAAGTGTGTGCTGCTAATATTGCCATGATATAGTGAATGTTGCCATGTGTGGACAACTGACATTGCCATGTGTGTGCTGCTAATATTGCCATGTGTGTGCTGCTAACATTGTCATTATCTAGTCAGATGTTGCCATGTGTGGACAATTGATATTGCCATGTGCGTGCTGCTAATATTGCCATGATAAGTGAATGTTGCCATGTGTGGACAACTGATGTTGCCATGTGTGTGCTGCTAATACTGTCATGATCTAGTGAATGTTGCCATGTGTGGACAACTGACACTGCCATGCGTAAAACCAGTCACATTGCCATGTGTGTGCTGCTAATATTGCCATGTTGTACTGAAAATATAGAAAAATGTTTTAACGATATGTTTTCGCATATATTTGAAGGGGGAGAAACAAAAAGGCATTCATTAGGAGGATGGACCAAACAAATGGAGGGAACCCCTGGTTCTATGGCTCACTGCAAATGACACCATGGGGTGTGCAGGATTATGAGGATCTAAACTCAAATGGACCTTTGCTACCACTGCTGCAACAGTACATGGACAAAGGTACTTGATATGCATAAAAATGCATTAAGAAAAGAATTTAGAAAAAGACCTTCCGTACGGACGAAAATCTGATTCGCTATAAATAAAATGCAGGTGGTTTGTACGCATCCACATCTGCCATGGTGTACGGGACAAACGTACAAGGAATGCCTAGTGGCAGCACACAAGCAATACAACAGCAGCAGTTCCCAATGGCACTGTGTGGTGAGCTTGGAATTTTAAAGAACAATGCATGTTGTAAGTAAGAAAAAAGTAGGTTCGTAGGCAAGAAAACTTACGGTTTTAAGAAAAATGCAGGAACAGAGGATGATGCCGTGGGGAGGACAATGGTGACAGCAATGCCTGCATCATCATACGCAGGTGAACGGTCTATAACATACCTAACTTGCCATAGGAATGTGGATGCAGTTGACATCTTTGTGGGGGAAAAAGAAGCTATATTACAATATATTTCCCAAAAAAAGAGAGAATACAATGAAGTACATTAATGGAAGTTGCCATGTGTTGGACGTACGACTTGTCATGGGCATAAATATAAGAATAATGAGAAATGTGAATTCTGTACTTGTAAATTGCAGGGCCTTGTACTTCGCACCAAGGGGCGGCGATTGTCAGGACTACTTCACATTCACACGAGCAACAGACCTATCAGTCAAGCAAACAGGGACCGCTTGTTATCAGCATGGCAGGCACGTCAAGTACAACTGGATATGACACTGTTGAGACTGAAGTAAGCAACCCAGGATCTGATGATGGAAACTCTGATACAAAAAGAGGGGACGAACCTGATGGTGAAGATCAACAAGAGCCGCTTGAGGACGAGATGCAGTCTACAATGGCGCCGCCGGCAGAACCGTATGAGCGGATGAAATTTGCTACATTTGAAGATGCAAGGGAGTACTATCAGCGTTATGCAAAATACCATGGTTTTGCTATATACACAGATCATCAGAGAATGCTTAAGAAAACTGGAGAGTACAACCGAGCAGGGATGAGGTGTCACAAGTCTAGGAGAGACAAACCAAAAAAGGGGGTGATGGTCCAGCAGTCCCGGAACGCAGACGAGATGTTTTGGTGAGAACAAACTGTCCTGCCCGAATGAAGCTGAACGTGGAAGGGGCTTGGTGGGTGGTAACAAAATATGTTGGGCACCACAACCATGACATGATAAAGAAATTTGACCTTGTGAAGTTTCTGAGCGCTCACCGTGGGTTCACCCCGCAAGAGGAACAGTTCGTGAAATTGCTGCATGACTGCAACCTCCAGCCTGAGAGAATGGTGCACATCCTCTCAATGATTCACAGCAAAAGCGGCAAGCTGAGCAGCCTGCCATACCTGCCTTCAGATGTGGTAAACCTGGTAGCAAAGTATCGCAGGGAAAGTCAATTATCAGACATGGACGACACAATTGCATACTTCATGCAGAAGGAGAAAGAGGATCCAGATTTCTTCTACAGAATAAAACTGGATGATGAGGACCGCGTTGTGAACATGTACTGGATAGATGGTGCAGCGCGCAGGTCTTACAAGCACTTTCATGACTGTGTGTCGTTTGATGCGACGTATCTAACTAACATGTACAAGATGTCGTGCTGTCCATTCATTGGGATAAACAACCACAACCAGTCGCTGCAGTTTGGATGCGGTTTTGTTCGCAACGAGGATACGAGCAGCTATGTTTGGCTGTTCAAAACATTTCTGGAATGCATGGGCGGCCTCGCGCCAATGAACATGATAACAGACCAGGATTTCGAGATGTGTGGAGGCATTGAGGACGTGTTCCCAACAACCATACACAGGCACTGCAGGTGGCATGTCATAAAAAGGCGGAAGAGACATTAGGCCCCTTCTTTGCTGAAAGGCCGGACCTCCACAAAGCATTTGAGTTATGTGTCGACCACAGCTTAACCCCAGAAGAGTTCGAAACAAGGTGGAAGGAAATGATAGAAAAGTACCAAGTCCACGACAATGAGACCCTACAGAACCTTTGGAATAAGAGAAAATTCTGGGTGCCAGCTTATTTTATGCAGTGTTTCTACCCCTTCCTGCAGACTACCCAACGCAATGAGGGGTTTAACGCTGTTATAAAAAGGTATGTGAACCCTAGCAATTCAATTCTCAGATTTGTCAAGCAGTACAACGCGATACAACAAAAAATTCTAGGCGTGGAGCTACAACAGTTGGCAAACACAGCACTCAAAACCCCCCAGCTATACTGATGTAATTCGTTGGAGAGACAGATGATGAGAATTTACACACGGCAAATTTTCTACAGGTTAGTGTCTTTCTTCGAAAGCATATGTGAATTTCAGTGATATTGGAAAGCCTATATATTGATCTTGGCATGCATAGAAACAACTCAAAAAAAATTAACTTGGCATGCATGTAGTAGTTATATTGCCGTACACGTAGTGCTTGGCCTTGTAAATGAATGCATTGTTCTGAGAATGCAAAACAGTTGACGCACTAAACTTGCCATGCATATGATAGTGTTGCTGCCATGCATGTGTCAATGAAGTTGCCAAAGTAGTGACGACCGATGTTGCAAACTGCTAATCTACGGAGAAAATGTCATGCAAATGCAGAATGAACTTGCCATGTGTTTGAAGCTAATGTTGCCATTCATGAAAATAATGAACTTGCCATTGTGTGTTAAAAGTATGATAAAAAATCTTGCCATTCATGTGGCAGCTATATTTCAGAGTTGGTGTGGTGAAAAGGTGGTGACATGCAGGCGAAGTTGGATGTAGGACGTGCGTGAGCCGGAATGAACTTGCCATGCATAGTACAATAATCTTGCCATGCATAGTACAGTAATCTTGCCATGCATAGAACAATAATCTTGCCAGTCAGGTGGAACTTAAAAAGATGACATGCATTTGTGAAAAATAAAAATGCTGACATGTTTACACAACTGAAAAAATTGCCATGTAGTAGCAGCTAACTAAAGGTATTTCCTTGCAGGTTCCAGCATGAGCTAAAACTGTGCAGCGGGTACACTGTGCTTAGAATTGACGATTACAATTACAAAGTGTGCATGCTGCGAGACCTGTCCGACTCGGAAAATGAGGACTCGGACAAGGGCAGAAACTACATGGTGACAGCAGACATAGCGAATGGTGTGTACTACTGTCAATGTTGCAAGTTTGAAAGAGACGGGATGCTCTGCTGCCACGTACTAAGGGTCATGGACTTCAGTGCTGTAAAAAAAGTGCCAGATAGGTACATACTTGAGCGATGGACTTGGAATGCTGATGAAGCACTTTGCCCCCATGGCGCCCAGGAAGTGCTCGCGGTGCATGAAGATGGTCCGAACACAAGTATGGACACAATGAGGCATATGGTAATGACAAGAAGATTTGCACACATAGCAGACGGCGCATGCAAGCATGACGAAATGAGCAGGGCAGTAGAGAGGCACACGAAAGCATTGGAAAGGGAACTAGAGTCAATCAAGAAGAGGATGGCAGAGGAAGCTCTACATCGATTCCCCAAAAAGACCAAAACTGCTACAACTACATCAACAGGGGCGTCAACAGATAACTCTGAGGTAGGCTCTGGCGCGTCAAACACGCACACACACGTCCAGAACCCTCCCAGGACAGTCACAAAAGGGCGACCGAAGCAGATTAGGTACAAATCAGCACTTGAGATCCCGGCCAAACACAAAAAGAGTGCAAAGAAACCAGTTACAGAAGAGTAGTGTCCATGGATGTGCATGTGGAACAATGTGAATCGTGGGGATTTTGAATGGTGGTACGCACTAAAATGAAAATTTTGTGATGAAGAAATGGTAAACTTGCCATGCATGTAAAACTGAATGTTGCCAGTATGTGACACAAAACTAGTTTGACAGCAAGCAAGCGGCAAAGAGTTTTTTGTAGAGGAAAAAAACATTGATATGTAACAATATTGGCCGTGGAATGACCAGTTCAAGGTGTTGCTATTGATTTAGTAAAATAGGCATCAGTTAGAATTATTGAAAACATGGTTTTAAGAACTTACCACTACAGTGCATGAAAAAATAGTGTGGCAATGATAAATTTGAGCGTGCCAGACGGTGCTTTTTTATGCTAAAAAAACGAACTGGGACAAAGTTGCCACCTCGCATCAACTAAAGTTGCCACCTCGCGTTGACTGAAGTTGCCACCTCGCGTCAACTAAAGTTGCCACCTCATGTCAAATAAAGTTGCCATGTAAAAATGTTTCGGATGAAATACTTAAAAATCTGAATGTTCGGATTTAATCCGGGTACAAAAATTATGTAGTTTGGACACTATGAACTTCAGAAGACTACAAATACAGTAAACTTCATAAGACAAACACAGTCATAGTCACTTGTATGATGGTGCACACAAAGATGAGTTTTTTGTTATGAAGAAAATGGTAGTTAAATTTGTCATACGTACGGAAAATGAAAAAATTGCCAAATTTATGCATAAAAACTGATTTGTCAGCAAGGAAAGCGACGAAAAATGCTTTTGGGTAGGGGTGGTGGGGGGGTGTCATTTTGATGTGTGATAGTAGTTGCCATGGAATGACCAATTCATCAAATTTGCTTCGATTTAGATGTAGCTATCTTTTAGAAATTGCTGCACCTGTGGTTTTAAAAAGTTGCCACTATTTTGCATGAACATGTATCTTGTTTGGAACAAAACAAAATTGGTAACAGTTAAATTGGAAGAAGCTTGTTGAACATAGTATATATTGAAAGGTAACAAAACAAAAGGAGAGGTATACCAGGGGTTGGGGTAGTAGAAAATGCGTTACGGTTTAACCAGCAAAGAGTGACGAACATTTGACCTCAAAAAAAATATGTTGGAAAATACAAAATATATTAGGTTTTTGACACACACACACGCCATACAGTCGCTACAGCATACACACACAAAATAGGACGACAAAAAACGTAAAATACGAGGTTAATTAGGTAGCAGAACCTTACATTCATCCGAACAAACACAAATGTAAGTGCTGAAAATAAAAGAGGAAAGCTTGGTTCATGACGTATTCGGCAGTATCTCTTCACAGCATTTTCACAGCACCCTCAACCCATTCCTTTGCGCCACCCCGCTTGTTGAAATCAGAATTTGTCACCCAATTCCACAGGTAGATTTTCCTCAACTCTGACACAATTTCCTTGTTGAGTGTTGGTACCTTCCTTCCTTCCCACTTAGCAAGGTACTCCAGGAGGTAGATGCCGCAGTTACGACTGATTTGAACAGTAAGGAACAAAATGTAAAAGAAAAGGTGTTATTTAATTCAACATTTGAACTTTTTAAAAAGAAAACACTGGCAAAAATAGTATAGTTTACATTAAATTATGATTGGAGAAATGCCATGGGGGTGACTTGAATGAAGGTGGTGTGGGGAGAAATCTGGTAGACAACATGAAGTTGCCATATCAAAACCAGATGAATTGCCATTTGGCAAACAATAAAGTTGCCATTGTAGAAACTGAATAAGTTGCCATGGCAAAAGTGAAATGACAAACATAAGGACAAAATGGCAGCTTACAAGTAATATGAAAAATTGAAACTAGAAGATACCCAATTATGAAAAGCTAAAAGATAAAAAAGAAGTTGTTAATGTGTACAACAACATGATAGACATATCAATTGCAGTCTAGAAGATTGAGGAGCCTGAACGAAAAATGACATGGAGATAAAATTTGGGGTATAAATGAAAGAAAGAAACGCTTACGTTGTCCCCTGGTTCACCGTCTTGATGTACTCAATAGGAAAATCCCTGATCTGCACCTTAGAACCCTCATAATGACGCAACCAGGTCTGCTTCAAGTTTTCAACGAAAAACTCTACATATGAGCGGAGACTCTCGTCATCTCCCGAACGGACAGAATCAAGGACATCGAAGCGTTGTTTCTGCAGGTTGATGCACACCGTGAAGTAATGCCCACATTTGGCAACCGGGTCATCGGGTGTGAGTTCCTGGAACATGGTAAACATCACCTGCACAAAATTTTAGGAAAAAAAGTGAAAAGAACAGTATGAGTAAATTGAAACAAACTGTTGGAAAAAGGTGAATGAATGATAAATGCAAGTGACTAGTCACTAACAGGAAAAAAGTATTGAACAATGCATATGATATATCGGAGTATTAGTAGACAACAGAGAAAAAAAAGTTGGGCAGGGGCTTACAAATTTCTTCAACGTGAGCTTGGAGTCACCATGCTGGGCAAATACTTTGCGGACTTCACGGTGAGAGAAATCTCCCTCCCAAATTCTTCTTGTAATGGTGGGGGACATAATAATCTTGTCGCAGTGGATGTCAACTTGTTCTTTGATGTAGTCAATACCAGCAATAACAACATTCCGGGATAGTCTACCATTGGGCATGAGTGACTCAGCCAGATCACCTAGGTCAACGTACGTCGAAGAGCTTTGGATAATTTTAGTTCTGTCCAAACAGGAGCTGGAATGAATAAGAAAATTTAAAAGTAATGTATGGGACATGAACATTAAAGTAGGCAACAATTTTTCTTTGTAGTTGAGTTGTCGTATGGTTGGAAATAAGAAATGTCGCATGTAGTCGGCATGGAAATAGATGACATGTTAGTCTTGGAGAAATTGCCATGGGGTAGTTTGGAAAAGGAATAGATTGCACGTGTGTAGGGTAACAAAGTTGCCATGTGGTAAACATGGGAAGAAAGTGGCATAAAAAAGAGTGTTTGAACTTGCCGTGTGTGGTTATGTAAACTTGCCGTGTGAGAGTTTGTAACATTGACATGTTATGATTATGACAAACGGGACACATATGTGGTATCACAAAAAAAATGCCGTCGGTTCACAAGTAAAAATGCCATGTGTGATAAGATGTTAAAACAATAATTTTGGGGTTGTGCAGTATAATATCGTGAATTTATCAGTGAACACACATGTAAAAAGAAATGACTTGTGCATCGATGGGAATTTTGTAGAAAGACAAGGTTGTGAAAAGCAATTACTCTTTGATGGCATCCATGTGTTTGCCACCGCTCCGTGCATTGCCAAAACGCCTCATAATGTCATAAAATGTTTGCTACTTCTTCGTAGCCTTTATTGGAGGATCTACATCATGAGCACTAGGGGGCTGCATGACCCTAGCCTGCCGCACAGAACCTGGAGTGGCACTGGTGTGCACGTCCTCAAAGGGAGGGCTGTGAGCTGCACCAGAGTTGGAGGTAGCTTGTGACTGCTTTCTGTCGCACATAGTAACATCCTCATCCATGTTGCAGTCTGATCAGAAGGTATGTGGAGGTAAAATGAGAAACTGAACAAATAACTTGCCAAGTCTGTACAATAAAAATTGCCATCTTAGAGTGTTGATATGAAAAATTGTTGTAGATATAAAATGAGGAAGTTGCCATGCTTGCAGAATTTAAAATGGAACATACAAGGGATAAAAACAAAGATTTAAACATCACTTTCAACATTCACTTTGTGCAGGATAAGAACAAATGAGAAACCTAAAAATCTTACCTTGAACAATGGGCTCAGCAAATTTCACAGCTTTCTTGCCACCGACATTGGGTTGTGCCATCATTGGGACGGGCGCTGTTGGGAAAGCATAAGAAACTGGGATAGCGTCAACTGCCTCAGTGGGTGGGCTTAGGTCAAGTCCAAGACTGCATGATGGTGGCGTGAAAGCTAGAGGATGCCTTGCAGTGGGAACATTCTACTCATCAATGACATCAACTCTTGCTGCCAACGGTGACAAATCAATCAACTGTTGCTGCCAACGGTGACAAATCAACAAACATTTCGTTGTCATCTGCTCCAGCTGCCTTAGGTCTCCCGGGACGGCGGGGCGTGGTGTCAGTAATGTCGATAACAACGTTGCTGCCTGATCCTTTCCTAGGATGCTCAAGTGTTGGTGTGTAAGGGACACCCGTGCCCAATGTGACACGCGTGTGCTTCAAACTTGCTGTAGCACCATCATTGGCCACTCGAGAAGAAGTCGGATGCTGAACAGTTGCATCAGCATTACCCTTCATTTTAACGGTCTCAACAGTCTTGTTGTGTGTAACAGGCGGGAACAACGTTGAAGCAGGTACATACATAGGACCATCGTCTTTTGCATGCTGATCATGCACAGTTCCTCCATCCATTGAAATTTTCCGGGGGCTCTTCCTTGTACCAACAACGGTTTGCGCAGATTTTCATGGGGCAACATTTGGGGCTGTTTTCAGCACAACAGTTGGGACGGTGGTTGAATCATGAGGCCTGCCTGACCTGGTTGATGCGTGACAACAGGCACAGTGTTTGCCACAACAGCTGCTTTGATGACAGTTGTGCCAGCTTGAGTAGAAGGGTGAGCTTGGTCAGACATTTTGGCAGATGGGTTTGCCCCTACAGGGTTGGAATGAGAAGCCTGCTGGACTCCTGGTGCATCAACGTGTGAAGATTTGTTTGCCTCGTCTTCACACAGTGTAGCCAACCTAGTAGGAGCAGCGCCCTTGGTAGATGCATTGGCACACACTGCATTGTCAGACACGGGGAGCTGCGTGCGCGCTCGGTACGGAGGGGCAAATGCCTTGGATTTAGCCACAACACCAGCCCTTTTTACTTCACACTTTTTCATGCATGTGTACAGAAGTTGTGAGTGTAAGCAGTAACAAGTACAGGGCTTGACGTACTGTAATTGTCAGTTGAGAAATAGCCAAGAAGGGTGATATGTAATGAAAATTGTTGTAACATGCGTGTGTATGTGAAAATGCCATGTACTACTAGTTATGGCAATAAAAAGTGTCCATGTGGACTTGTACTCAAACGGCCATTGATGGCTCAAGTGGGTGGTTGATGATCGTGCTTAGAATGGAAAAAGTAGTAGAAAAGAAACAGTTTGCCATGGTGCATGTGTAGATGTTGCCAAGTAGGTGGAAATGTTCTTGCCATAGGTTTGTGAAGGTGTTTGCCATGACAAACTTGCATGGGTGGGATATTTCTAGCCACACATGATTCACAAAACTTGCCATGGATGTATGATGATGTGGACGGCCCCACAGAAATTAAAGTTGCCACATGTGAGCCACATATGTTGCCACCCCATGTTTGACAACCATGACATGCATGTATGATGAAAAATGTCGCCATGTAGGTGGCAGTGTTCTTGCCATGGGTGTATGATGATGTTGCCATCACATGACATGCAAGAGTGGCGATTTCCTTAACACACATGGATGACAAAACATGGCGTGCATGTATGATGATCTGGACTGACAAGGGGAAATCAATTTGCCATGCATGTGTTATGATCTTGCCATGTATGTGTGAACTGAAATTGCCAAGCATGTGTATGGTGAAGATGTCGACATGCAGCTATGATGATGTCGAGATGTTGGAAAATTGAAGTGGGCGGACAAGGAGAATTCAAGTTGCCATGCATGGGCAATGATCTTGCCATGTGTTAGTGAACATGAACTTGTCATGCATGTGTATGTTGAAGATGTTGAAATGCATCTACGATGAAAATGTTGCCATGTTGGTGGCAGTGTTTTTGCCATGGGGTGTATGATGATGTTGCCATGCGAATATTGTGGGAATGGTGAAAGCAATGCATATGGCGGATGTTATTTCCATAAATTGAAGATGTGTTTGCCAAGTGTAACTAAGAAAGCAAGGACACGCTGATGGAATCAACAAAATGTAATTAAAAAATGAAAAGTTACCGTGAAATTAACAAAATGAACTCAAGTTGTCATGCACAAGCAACAGTAATTAGCAAAAAACAGTAAGTACCTCCTATCCACAAGAACAACTGGGTCTCCCGTGTTGGAAGAAGCAAACCGGGGTGACGACCGAGTAGCTGTTTGAGCTCTTTCACAGCCTGAAACACCTCCCGTAGAGATTCCCTTGCCCGCTCTACCACCAGCAGTCGCCTCACTAAAAAACTAAAGGGAAAAACAAAAAAAGGAACATGATTAGAAGTAAAAGTAAAAACGATTAGTAAAAATGAAATGACAAAGGTTATGCGGAATAACAAAAAGATAAAAAAAACAACCTCCTTCGAGCAGCAACTGGGTTGAACTTGGGGCGTTTCCCAGAAACATGACAAGCCTCATCCTCGGAAGCCCTGGCCCTTTTCGGCGCTCCAACGAAAGCATCGTTTGGATCTGGTGCACTGCTCGAAGAAGGTGTTGATACCTTGCCAGCGCGTGCGACATCATCAACTCCCCGTCTCTGCTGAACAGGGTCAGACTGGACATTATCCGTGCGCACAACACGGATGCGAGGATCATTCACGCGCATAGATTCGTCATGGTCGGAGTCGGATGCATCGTTCATAGATTTCACCTGGCTGTCTAGCAGCTCCTGGGAGTCATTGTAGTGGTACCTGCCTCGCGACCCAATTGGTCGGGATGCGACACCTGGCACGAAATTGCGGAACTGGTTGGCAACTTCATCATCACCGCTGGTCGTCATAGCCGTCCAACCCTGCACCAGGTTGCCAAGCAGGTTGGACATGTCGGACGCAAAATTTGCGACCAACGCTTCAACATTAGTTCTTGCCTGCATGCATAGAACAGCAAAGAAAGATTTTAAAAAGCCCTGTACTTCATAGAAATGGAGCGTGACAGGTGGGTTCATAGTGTCAAGTATAACGTGAGGGGACGAAACAAAACAGATTAGGGTACCTATGACGAGCATGCGTCACTAGTATGAAGGTCCATCCATTTTGAGAAATTATGTGGACCTCCAAAGAAACTAAAGTCGACGGAATGTTTGGCCATTAGCTTCTAGTAGTGAACAAGAGAAAAAAAGGAAAAATGAAGGGTCAGTGTTGAATACAAGAAATAATATGGGAAGTTAAAAAAAGGGGAAAGGTGTTTGCATGGAAGTTGGCAAGAAGCATGCAATGTAAATGGCCAGCGGCGCGTGGAAAAGCTAAGGGTTGACAAGTTTGAATATTAAGTTGCCAAGTAAGATAGCATGTAGTTTCCATTAGTATAGACGAAGTTGACATGAAAAAGTGTGTGTGAAGTTGCCGTACATGTGCGGAGCGTAAAAAATGTACAATTTCTATTGTAAAGTAAGGTAGAAGTTGCCATGTTTGTGGACACACAGTTACAGTCAACCTGTAAAATCATTCACCCAGTGTGGACTAAAAAAAAGTACTGCAGAAAAGAAAAACAATTAAAATGCATCAAGGAAAATACTGAAAACTAGCCTGCAGTTTGCCGAATGATCCATCAGGCTTTACGTCTGCAGCGAGAACAGCCTTTATAGCAGCGTCGGTCCAAGCAGAAGCAACAAACTTATGTGGGATAGGTAGGCCGCCAGCGACGGTCAGGTCCACTGTGCTTAGGTCAAGGTTGTCAAGATACGTAAACTGAAAATGAAAAGCGAAGAAGGTTGTGAGCATGGATACTTGGAAAAATTGAATGCAGAAAACAAAAAAAAGAAGGATTGAATTTCAAAATGTGGAAAACTTGCCATGAGGTGAAGACGGCACCCTTTGTTGTATATCCCTTTAGAAAACGCGGTGTGGAGGAAACCAACAATGAACTTGCACCAGTTCATGTTGGCAACATTGCTTATGTTGGCCTGCGTTTCGAAAAGCAACAAGAGATTGGAGCCATGAAAAGTTGAAAAAAAGCTGTACACATGAAACAAAACAAAAATAAAGTCATGCTATAAGGAAGAAAAAAGCTGAGAGCACATATACTTACAACTACTGGAAAACATCTGCTGCTGATGTGTGTGGATGTCGTCGGTGCAAAAACAGTTGAAATGAGGTACATTAGCAGTAACCTCTTGAAGTCTTCACCACTGCTGTCCATCCGAGCAAGCATAGTGGCAGCGACAGAACTGAGTGGCATTGATGTCATACCAGGAAACATTTCAGGAAAAAGCCGGTCCTGGATTTCACGATCCACCTTGTATGGGACATCCATTCCACCATTTGGGACGCCAAGAGTGCAGTAAACAACGTCCTCGTCCAGAGGAATCCTTCCACGTTGAGGGATGACAAATTGTTTGGACGCAGGATTGTATGTCCTCCCAAGCCAGTCACAAACGCTATTATTCAGGATGGTGCAAATTAGGTTCATGAGCGTGCGCATACCCATTGTATCAGCAACTGCCTTCTGATCATCATTGAATTCATTGTACAGCTCCGTTAGACGCTCATGCGATCCCCTGTTACGTGGGATTTTCTGCCAGCAAAAAAGGGGCATTGCTTTAGAAAGAAAGAAAAAATTGCCATTACACAAGTTGGGGAAAAACAATTGATAGCACTTCATTCCATGATACATTATGAAAAACTTGCCATCTACGAACATGTAAAATCATCAACCCCAACAGCTCGTGCGAGAAAACATCGACTGTTCTAACATAGCTGCGAGGAGACCATTTAGGAAAAATTAGCAGTAAAAAAATTGCCATCTAAAAATACCTAAGAATGACTATGTGGTAGAGTTCTAAGTTGAGCATGCAGGCGCTAAAAAGAGAAACGCATTACGATTAAAAGTTGCCACCTGAGAACAACAGAACTAACCATAGAAACCATGATGAGAAATTTAGTGTAAAAAAAGCTTCCATATCATGAAGGTAAAAGTTGCCACATCCACGTAAGGTAGTAATCATCACACATTGTGAAAGAAAGTAGAAAATTATGACAACGGGCTTACAAACAGCGACACATTTGGAAACAAGAACTTGCCAGCATCCACAAAAAACTGAAAATTGTCGTGGCACGCACGCTTAATAAGAAATACACGTCGGGTAACTAATACCTTCTTCGGAACATGTTTGCCAGCATCCACAGCGTCCCTTCTATCAGGCATAAAGTCGTCGGCATCATCATCATGCGCATTTCGAACCATTTTATCTGTAAGAACAATAACAAACCAAACAAAACAACAAAAATGTTATCACCACAGTAAGAAAATGACAGTATGTGAGACAATTCCAAGTAAATGACAGTGACTTCCACTAAGATCTTGATGTCATAGAAACTAAATGAGCACACGATGGAGGTGAACTGTAGTAAAAATGATATGATGGGCATTAAACTGAATTTTCCATGGCAAAATCACTTTAAAAATTGCCATCCTAAAAGAAAATGCCGTCGGCTTGAAGAAAAGAAACTTGCCATGGGCATTAAACTGACTTTACCGGCAAACATCTACTAAATTTTCCGTGGCAAAATCACTTTAAACATTGCCATGCTAAAAACTTGCCCTGTTCTACGAACTAAATTTGCCATGGCCACTTTAGGACACAAAGTAATTTATCTTGTCCTAAAAAACTTGCCATGTTATCTAGACAAAAGTGTGAAATTCCTAGAAAGAATGCTTGTAAATATGCATGTATAGTGGGCATGGAATAAAAGACTCAAAATAAGTTTCCCATGTCAATACATCTGAAGTTTGCAAATAATGGCAGAAAAACAACACATATTAAAGTTTTGCATGGCAAACTCGTTCTTGAGCTACCCATAAGACGACATCTTAAAGAATTGCCATGGCAAATATCACATTACAGAGAAATTAAAAGCAATGGACAGCCATTCAAGGGAACAAAACAACTACTTCCCATATAAATGTTTAGATCAGATGAAAAACCCCATCAAAAACACCATGAAAACAAAACAATAGATTCCCATATACACTGTGAATCTGTGATGCATCTGATCCACCAACAAAGTGTGGCCAAACTAAAAAACCCATCTCATCTCTGCCTCATTTTTCGGCCATGGTATTAAATTGCCATCCTTAATTGAAAACTACATTTGCCTTGGCAAAAAGTGAAGACAAGTCATTTCTGTCATGAGACATACGGGGAAACTCCAAGCACTTGCCATGTGACAGCTATAGACAATAGTCTGCAAAATTGCCATGATGAAAGAACACAGTTGTTGAGAAAATTGCCATGGGCTTGAAAAGAACTGGCCTCTGCCCACATCTAAATTGGACAGAATTTTTTGCCATAGCAAGTACATATAAACAGTTATAGCCGAAACTTTGATTCATGAAGTCACCAAGATGGCAATAGTTATCAGATCTCAACACGCTGCAGTAGAAACTGACACAAAATCAACATGTATATGAACTGCTGGACGCATAGAACCTACTCGAGCACAATAATCGCGCAGTGAAACAACAGATTGGCAACTACAGAACCATGGAAATGTCTGAAATGCGACGCGCGGTGAGCCTATAAACTGGATGGAGCGTCAAATTACAGCCAAACTAGGCGTGGTAAAAAGAACACTCCGCAGCAAAGCGGAGCGGGCTACGCCGTGGTTAGAAGGGGGGAGGTGGGGATAGATGACCAAATCTGCAAAAACGCACCTCCAGTCATAGAAGAACTGCCGATGCCGCCGGTGATGATGATGTGTCGACGCCGCCGGTGACGATGCAGATGCAGAAATCCGCCGACCAACAGCACCTCCCGTAGCCGACCTCGGCAGACCAGTGACTGTGGCTGGTTCAGGAGCAGCTTGAGTCCCTCGTTGTCGTGAGGCCGCTCGATGCAGGATCGATTGTGGGAGGACAACAAAAGCCGGCGGAGGGATAGAATCGAGCACCTCCGAGGGGGTCGCTGATGTCTACTACACAACCTTCTTCTTATCGACGTTGTTGGGCCTCCAAGTGCAGAGGTTTGTAGGACAGTAGCAAATTTCCCTCAAGTGGATGACCTAAGGTTTATCAATCCGTGGGAGGCATAGGATGAAGATGGTCTCTCTCAAACAACCCTGCAACCAAATAACAAAGAGTCTCTTGTAATCTGAAAATATAAAAACAGCAAGGTAACTAATGATAAAAGTGAACACAAACGATATTGCAATGCTAGGAAACTAGGCCTAGGGTTCATACTTTCACTAGTGCAAGTTCTCTCAACAATAATAACATAATTGGATCATATAATTATCCCTCAACATGCAACAAAGAGTCACTCCAAAGTCACTAATAGCGGAGAACAAACGAAGAGATTATGGTAGGGTACGAAACCACCTCAAAGTTATTCTTTCCGATCAATCCATTGGGCTATTCCTATAAGTTTCACAAACAGCCCTAGAGTTCGTAGTAAAATAACACCTTAAGACACAAATCAACCAAAACCCTAATGTCACCTAGATACTCCAATGTCACCTCAAGCATCCGTGGGTATGATTATACGATATGCATCACACAATCTCAGATTCATCTATTCAACCAACACATAGAACCTCAAAGAGTGCCCCCAAAGTTTCTACCGGAGAGTCAAGACGAAAACGTGTGCCAACAACTATGCATAGGTTCATGGGCGGAACCCGCAAGTTGATCACCAAAACATACATCAAGTGAATCAATAGAATAACCCATTGTCACCACGGTTATCCCACGCAAGACATACATCAAGTGTTCTCAAATCATTAAAGACTCAATCCGATAAGATAACTTCAAAGGGAAAACTCAATCCATTACAAGAGAGTAGAGGGGGAGAAACATCATAAGATCCAACTATAATAGCAAAGCTCGCGATACATCGAGATCGTATCACCTCAAGAACACGAGAGAGAGAGAGATCAAATACATAGCTACTGTTACATACCCTCAGCCCCGAGGGTGAACTACTCCCTCCTCGTCATGGAGAGCACCGGGATGATGTAGATGGCCACCGGTGAAGGTTTCCCCCTCCGGCAGGGTGCCGGAACAGGGTCCCGATTGGTTTTTGGTGGCTACATAGGTTTGTGGCGGCGGAACTCCCGATCTATTCTATTCCCCGAAGGTTTTAGGGTATATTGGTATATATAGGAGGAAGAAATACGTCAGGGGAGCCACGAGGGGCCCACGAGGGTGGAGGGCACGCCCAGGGGGTGGGCGCGCCCCCTGCCTTCCTCGTTGATTCCCCGACGTGCACTCCAAGTCCCCTGGATTGCTTCCGTTCCAAAAATAACTTTCCCGAAGGTTTCATTCCGTTTGGACTCCGTTTGATATTCCTTTTCTGCGAAACACTGAAACAAGGGAAAAAACAGAAACTGGCACTGTGCTCTGGGTCAATAGGTTAGTCCCAAAAGTAATATAAAAGTGCATAGTAAAGCCCATAAAACATCCAAGATGGATAATATAATAGCATGGAACAATCAAAAATTATAGATACGTTGGAGACATATCAGCATCCCCAAGCTTAATTCCTGCTCGTCCTCGAGTAGGTAAATGATAAAAACAGAATTTTTGATGTGGAATGCTACTTGGCATAATTTCAATGTAATTCTTCTTAATTGTGGTATGAATATTCAGATCCGAAAGATTCAAGATAAAACTTCATATTGACATAAAAATAATAATACTTCAAGCATACGAACAAAGCAATTATGTCCTCTCAAAATAACATGGCCAAAGAAAGTTCATCCCTACTAAATCATATAGTTTAGTCATGCTCCATTTTCGTCACACAAGAATGATCTCATCATGCACAACCCCGTTGAGAAGCCAAGCAATTATTTCATACTTTAGTAATCTCAAACTTTTTCAACCTTCACGCAATACATGAGCGTGAGCCATGGATATAGCACTATGGGTGGAATAGAATATAATGATGGGGGTTATGTGGAGAAGACAAAAAGGGAGAAAGTCTCACATCAACGAGGCTAATCAATGAGCTATGGAGATGCTCATCGATTGATGTTAATGCAAGGAGTAGGGATTGCCATGCAACGGATGCACTAGAGCTATAAACATATGAAAGCTCAACAAAAGAAACTAAGTGGGTGTGCATCCAACTTGCTTGCTCACGAAGACCTAGGGCACTTGAGGAGGCCCATTGTTGGAATATACAAGCCAAGTTCTATAATGAAAAATTCCCACTTGTATATGAAAGTGACAAAACAAGAGACTCTCTATCATGAAGATCATGGTGCTACTTTGAAGCACAAGTGTGGTAAAAGGATAGTAACATTGTCCCTTCTCTCTTTTTCTCTCATTTTTTTGGGCCTTCTATTTTTTTATGGCCTTTCTCTTTTTTTTATTCCTCACTTGGGACAATGCTCTAGAAAATGATGATCATCACACTTCTATTTATTTACAACTCGATACTAGAACAGAGTATGGCTCTATATGAATGCCTCCGGCGGTGTACCGGGATATGCAATGAACCAAGAGTGACATGTATGAAAGAATTATGAATGGTGGCTTTGCCACAAATACTATGTCAACTACATGATCATGCAAAGCAATATGACAATGATGAACGTGTCATGATAAACGGAACGGTGGAAAGTTGCATGGCAATATATCTCAGAATGGCTATGGAAATGCCATAATAGGTAGGTATGGTGGCTGTTTTGAGGAAGATATAAGGAGGTTTATGTGTGAAAGAGCGTATCATATCACGGGGTTTGGATGCACCGGCGAAGTTTGCACCAACTCTCAATGTGAGAAAGGGCAATGCACGGTACCGAAGAGGCTAGCAATGATGGAAAGGTGAGAGTGCGTATAATCCATGGACTCAACATTAGTCATAAAGAACTCACATAATTATTGCAAAAATCTACAAGTCATCAAAAACCAAGCACTACGCGCATGCTCCTAGGGGGATAGATTGGTAGGAAAAGACCATCGCTCGTCCCCAGCCGCCACTCATAAGGAGGACAATCAAAGAACACCTCATGTTTCAAATTTGTTACATAACGTTTACCATACGTGCATGCTACGGGACTTGCAAACTTCAACACAAGTATTTCTCAAATTCACAACTACTCAACTAGCACAACTTTAATATCACTGCCTCCATATCTCAAAACAATCATCAAGCATCAAATTTCTCTTAGTATTCAACACACTCATAAGAAAGTTTTTACTAGTCTTGAATACCTAGCATTAGGATTAAGCACATTACCATGCTGTTTAAGACTCTCAAAATAATATAAGTGAAGCATGAGAGTTCATCTATTTCTTCAAAATAAAACCACCATTGTGCTCTAAAAGATATAAGTGAAGCACTAGAGCAAACGACAGACTACCCCGAAAGATATAAGTGAAGTGTGACACCCAAAATTTCATTTGGATTTTTCAAAAATATTTACTTGACTTGAGGGAGGTGATTTAAAAATTTTCTTCAAAAGAACCCTCCCTTTCAAATATTTTTATTTATGGCAAGAGTTTTATTTGGATTCACCCAAGGACTTGTTTTTGGTCTTGGAGGTTCTTCCTTTTTATCTTGGACTCAAGCCAAAATACTTTTCACTTGTGAAAAATGCCTTTTGGAAATTCCTTTGAAATTGCCCTATGGCTTTTAAAATGATCCTCTTCCCCTTTCAACTTTCTCTCTTACCATGGCCTTAGTGCAAATCCACTCCCTTATACCTCTCCTCACCTTTGGATCATGTTTTGTTTCAAATCCAGCAAGTTGAACCTCTCCATATAATTTTTTCCATTTATTTCTTATCAAAAACAATTTCTGCCTATTATCTTGATCCTTGGAGGTTTGCAAAGGAACTACCCTTTCTGTTTTGACTTTTGCCCTCAAACCTTCTTCCCCTCCTAGTCCTTTGAACTCTCAACCTAGCTCAATGAAGATCCACTGGTCTCCAGTTCAAATTTTTCAAACTATACTTGCTGCAAGTTTGGACCAGATTTGCCAAATTTGATGAAATTCATTCAAATCCTTCTCCAAAAATTCTGAGTAAAATCAGGCAGCCTCTGGGTGCATTGAGTGGTCACCTCACCAAGTCCCAGCTCCAGGAAAAATTTTCTTCATGCCAAATCATTTCGTCGAACACCTACTGGGCACTGTTGCTGTCATTGTTCAATTAAGTTCAGAGAACAGTTTCAGTGCACTGTCGTTTTCTTCAGTGTTCGTTGTCCATCTCGCCAGTGTCGCTGTGTTGCCTTGATCCCCGTCCCCTCCCCCTTGTCTCTGCACCGCACGAGCACCTGGATGCTTGCGGGCGTCGGCGACGAGCTGGAGGAGGTGCGCCGCCCCGTGACCGACGCCAGCGGCGGCTTTGCGGCCGCCACCGAGAGGCACGGCGCAGACGGCGCCACCCAGCGCCGCCCAAGCCACCGGAGATCGCCGCGTGGCCTTCCACTCCCCAGAACGCGCTGCCACTCTCGTCGTGAACCACTGGGCGCGGAGCGCGCTCTCTGCCGCCGTCATGCCCGTGAGGCCACCCCACCGTGGACCGGCGCCATTACGCCAAGACCGACCAAGCTTAGCAGGGGAACAGCACCAGTAACTCCCACTGATGCTGCCTGGCCACCTAAACCCCCTGCCAATCCACCGCATCGCCGTAATTGCTTGCCGGAGATTCTCCGTTCACGGCCACCCCCTCGAGCTGCCTATAAATAGAGTCCCAGAGCTCCAGCTAGTACCCGCACCACCTCTACACTCCACCAAGACCCTGCCTAGCCACTGGAAGAGCCCCGAGGAAGTCTCATTCCTCAACTCCGGCCGCCGCGACCCGCCACGGGATCCAGCTCGATTCGCTCCCGTGCGTGCACCTCTGCCTCCCATCTCTTGCCAGTAACTCTCTAGTGCATCCCTCCTTCTGACCCGCGCTTCAATTCGGAGTTTGCAGCACCCACCGGAGTTCTCCATCATCGCCCGAGCCACCGTCCGCCGGAGAAAGTGTCGCCGTCGACGTGGTGCTCCCCGACGCCCAAGTCCACCACCCACCGACGCGGAAAGACATGCTGAAGCTCTTGGTACACTCCGATCTCTCTGTCTCGCCGTGGTTCGACGCCGGCGACCACCGCAGTCTTCGGGCGCCGGCGAACCTTTTTAAACCTGACATGTGGGACCCCCCTGTCAGCCTCTATTCCCTTCTCCCTCGAACCGTTTTCTATTGGCGCCTTCGGGCAGAGTACGTTTTCTCTGTGGGCTTGCGCATTTCTATTCGAAGCGTTTTCTGTTTTCTTAGTTAAGTCCCTGGAACTTCTCTGTTTCATTACAGATGGGTCCCTGGACAGAAACCCTTATAACTTTTTAATAAAAAGTGATTTTTGAGTGATTCTTTTTCTGACAGTCTTATAATTTTGTCTAGTTTTTTATGGGATTTATTTGGAAAAAATTTGGAACAATTTTTATGCACGCGTTGGTTTTCACGTTAGCGCTCGTTTTCGTTATGCCGTAGGTTCCGGAAGAGGTGACGGAGCCGCGAACTTCGCCGGGCTAGACTCCGACTTCTCCGAACCAGGCAAGCATGTTTGAACCTTTGATATGACGGGTGTTTCACATGTTTGCTTGAATGGTTTGTGCATGGCATATGAGTATCGGTGAGCATCTCGTTGCGTGTGAGGCAACTATCCGTGTGTTCCAAAGTTGCGATGATCTCTGGTGAGAGATGGCCTAATCATGTGGTGACATGAAGGGCAGCATGGTGGTACTGTTGTAGCATACCAGCCTTGCGTCATCCGACAAATTCCGACGTTAACGTGGACGGAGTCACGTTATCGTTCTTCCCCCTTCCGTGCTACCACATGTCTTTTTGCCAGGATGCGGTTTAGTAAGTTGGTAACCTCTTTCCGTGTACACACCAAACAGAGGGGCCGGGATGATGGTTCCATGGCCCTGGATTAAAGCCAGTCATCCGGTCAGGGGGCATGGGTGTTTCCGGTTGGGACCGAGAGGGGGGCACCCCTTAGAGCGCGCGTATAGAAATTTGATCCCATGCTACGCGAGGTTGTAGCCTCCCCGTCTCAAGGTTTTTCTTGAACGTTGCCGAGGGTGATTCCTGGCTTCGGGAATGTTGAATGGGTGTGTACTGGTTAGACGTGTTTCCTCCAAAACACCGTAAACGGAACTAGTCCCCGTGACTACTGAAATCCGTTGGCTGTGGTTAAAGTACAAACTCTGCAGAGTCAAATCCTTCCAAGTCATCGTATCCATGATCAAGTAGAATGATCAGTATATCCATATCTATCTTCGTGGAAATTTATCCCCAGTGAACAAGCTCAAGTGGTAAACCCAGTTTAATTGTTATTCCTGTGGATGGACTAACCCTGTTATTTATCTCATGACGGATTATTCTCTTGACATGATTTAAATTTATGAGCTACTAAGTTATGTATATAAGCCCTTTATGTGATGTCGCCCAGACGTCCGACTGTGGCATGTTGGTTATTTACTTTCATATAAGCCCTTTATGTGATGTCGCTCAGACGTCCGACTGTGGCATGTTGGTTATTTACTTTTGATATAAGCCCTTTCTGCGATGTCGCTCAGACGTCCGACTGTGGCACGCACTATCTTTATTTTCTATTATAAGCCCTTTATGTGGTGTCGCCCAGACGCCCGACCGCGGCATTGTTATTCTTGCATTTTCCTCTCGAGGAGTCATTCAGACCCTCGTTTGGCACCGGCATTATTATTCTTGCAGTTTCCTCTCGAGGAGTCATTCAGACCCTCGTTTGGCACCATTATTATTCTTGCAGTTTCCGCTCGAGGAGTCATTCAGACCCTCGTTTGGCACCCAGTATTTATTTTGGGATTTCGGGAGGACTACCGCCCGACTTCCCTGTTATTTTCCCATGCATTATTTTCTCTATGTCTGAACGCACTTGTTAATCTGTTCATATGCTTCATGTTTACATTTGTTATATCTTATGTCCGAACTGTCTTGCGAGTACTTTCGTAGTACTCACCTGGCTTGTTGATTTGGCCAGATGTTGACGAAGGCGATCTCTTGGATGAAGAGTTTGATAGTGCGTCCGACGCCTAGAGGAATCCCAGTCAGTCCTGTGCGATCCCGGATATTGGTCACTTGTATTATATACGCTTCCGCCACCCGCAATAAGTCTCCTCGAACCTCACTCCGACGCTCGAAGAGCTGTAGTTTTCAGGAGTCATATCACCCACTTCGCGGTGATATTTCCACCATCGTTGTTATCGTGAGTTAGTAGTTATGCCACCCTATCCGCCGTTATGTTTCATCAGCGTTCATGTAATAAATTGTTGAGAAGTCTCCGCTCAACCTTGTATTATATTCAGTACTCCTGGTATTTTTCTTCTATGACCAAGATATTGTCTACCAGTGAGAAGGAATTCTTCTTTACTGGTCCGTAAAAGGGATTGGTCTCTCAATAAATAATTTTATTGAAAAACCGGTCGTGACATGAAGATCAATGAGTAGTCGAATAATTATACAACTATGTGAAGACTCTCCCATTTAATAATTTCAGATCTTAGTATTTTATTCAAACAGCAAGCAAAGCTAAAGAAAATAAAATGACGCTCCAAGCACAACACATATCATGTGGTGAATAAAAATATAGCTCCAAGTAAAGTTACCGATAAATGAAGACGAAAGAGGGGATGCCTTCCGGGGCATCCCCAAGCTTAGGCTCTTGGTTATCCTTGAATATTACCTTGCGGTGCCTTGGGCATCCCAAAGCTTAGGCTCTTGCCACTCCTTTTCCATAGTCCATCGAATCTTTACCCAAAACTTGAAAACTTCACAACACAAAACTTAACAGAAAACTCGTGAGCTCCGTTAGCGAAAGAAAACAAAACACCACTTCAAGGTACTGTAATGAACTCATTCTTTATTTATATTGGTGTTAAACCTACTGTATTCCAACTTCTCTATGGTTTATAAACTATGTTACTAGCCATAGACTCATCAAAATAAGCAAACAACACACGAAAAACAGAATCTGTCAAAAACAGAACAGTCTGTAGTAATCTGTAACTAACGCAAACTTCTGGAACTTCAAAAATTCTAAACTAAATTGGTGGACCTGAGGAATTTGTCTAGTAATCATCTGCAAAAAGAATCAACTAAATAGCACTCTCCAGTAAAAAGTTGAAGCTAATCTCGTGAGCGCTAAAGTTTCTGTTTTTTACAGCATGATCATAAGGACTTCACCTAAGTCTTCCCAAAGGTTCTACTTGGCACAAACACTAATTAAAAAATAAAACCACATCTAAACAGAAGCTAGATGGATTATTTATTACTAAACAGAACCGAAAAGCAAGAAACTAAAATAAAATTGGGTTGCCTCCCAACAAGCACTAACGTTTAACGCCCCTAGCTAGGCATGACGATTTCAATGATGCTCACATAAAATATAAGAATTGAAACATAAAGAGAGCAACATGAAGAACATGACTAGCACATTTAAGTCTAACCCACTTCCTATACATAGGGATTTTGTGAGCAAACAACTTATGGGAACAAGAATCAACTTGCATAGGAAGGTAAAACAAGCATAACTTCAAGATTTTAAGCACATAGAGAGGAAACTTGATATTATTGTAATTCCTACAAGCATACATTCCACCCTCATAATAATTTTCAGAAGCATCATGAATGAATTCAACAATATAACCAGCACCTAAAGCATTCTTTTCATGATCTACTTGCATAAAAATTTTACTACTCTCCACATAAGCAAAATTCGTCTCATTCGGAATAGTGGGAGTATCATAAGAGACTTGAATAGTATAAATTGTTTCCACATTAAAAGTGTAATCTTCAGAAAAAGGGTAATCATAATCATGAAAAATTTTATAAATATAATCATCACTACTTTTTATAGCATAAGTTTCATCACAATAATCATCATAAGTAGCAACTTTGTTCTCATCATAATCAGTTGAAACCTCCTCCAAGATAGTGGACTCATCACTAAATAAAGTCATGACCTCTCCAAATCCACTTTCATAAATATTATAAGATTCAACATCCTCCAAAATAGTGTGATCATTACTTCCTAAAGTTGACACTCTTCCAAACCCACTTTCATCAATATAATCATCATAGGTAGAAGGCATGCTATCATCATAACAACTTTGCATATCAAAACTTGGGAGGCTAAAAATATCATCTTCATTAAACGTAGCATCCCCAAGCTTGGGACAAACATTAATTGCAGCAAATATATTCTCAAAAACATCATCTTCTTCAAACATAACATCCCCAAGCTTGGGCCTTTTCATATCATAAGCATAATCACTCTCATCATTAATAGTATGGATAGCACCAATAGTATAGCAATTATCATCATCACAATGAGTAGTAGGAGCAACATCAATTGGGAGGGATACCTTTTTACCTTTGCTTCTCCGTTTTTTCTTTTTCTTCTTCACATCATGTGCGGGTTTATCCCTCTTTTTGGAGCTTGTTATTGATGAGATTGGTTGAATAGAAAGCTCCTCCTCGTTACCTGATTCATCATAAGAAATAATAGGAGGATATTGGGAAGCCTCTTCCCTTTCATTAGTATTCTCTTCATCTTGTATTTGTTTTCTTGTCTTTATGTAATTGGCAATATAAAGATTTTCAATGCAATTCACCGCACAATACATATAAATTTCTTCCAGATCAATATCGAGGAATTTCTCGAGGTTATATTCTGGAATAATCTTAGTTTGACGTTTCATTTCTTTATAACCGAAAAGCAAACTAAGTTCATTATAATGTGCAAGGGAAATCAAGTCATCACAAATTTTGGACCCGATTCGATCATGAAACAATTTGCATTGGATATTTAAATGACCATGTTCATTGCAAAGTTCACAAGTATGGCTAAGAAATTCTAAATTTTCAGCACTAACATTTAGCCTTTCTTGCAACCATTTAGTTTCTAAATGCTTATGCCTCTTGCAATATCTATCTTCCCTATTTGGTGTGTACTTGCAAACCCAATACACTCCACAAAAATCGACATGCTTATAAGAGAAATTTTCATCATGACTAGTGCAATCATCATTAGTACTATGGATATTCAAGGAGTTCATACTAACAACATTGCAATCATGCTCATCATTCAAAGATTTAGTGCCAAACATTTTAATGCATTCTTCTTCTAATACTTTGGCACAATTTTCCTTCCCATCATACTGACGAAAGATATTAAAAAGATGAAGCGTATAAGCTAAACTCAATTCCATTTTTTTGTAGTTTTCTTTTATAAACTAAACTAGTGATAAAACAAGAAACTAAAAGATTCGATTGCAAGATCTAAAGATATACCTTAAAGCACTCACCTCCCCGGCAACGGCGCCAGAAACTGCTTGATGTCTACTACACAACCTTCTTCTTGTAGACGTTGTTGGGCCTCCAACTGTAGAGGTTTGTAGGACAGTAGCAAATTTCCCGCAAGTGGATGACCTAAGGTTTATCAATCCGTGGGAGGTGTAGGATGAAGATGGTCTCTCTCAAGCAACCCTGCAACCAAATAACAAAGAGTCTCTTGTGTCCCCAACACACCCAATACAATGGTAAATTGTATAGGTGCACTAGTTCGGCGAAGAGATGGTGATAAAAGTGCAATCTGGATGGTAGATATAGGTTTTTGTAATCTGAAAAATATAAAAACAGCAAGGTAACTAATGATAAAAGTGAGACAAATGGTATTGCAATGCTAGGAAACAAGGCCTAGGGTTCATACTTTCACTAGTGCAAGTTCTCTCAACAATAATAACATAATTGGATCATATAACTATCCCTCAACATGCAACAAAGAGTCACTCCAAAGTCACTAATAGCGGAGAACAAACGAAGAGATTATGGTAGGGTACGAAACCACCTCAAAGTTATTCTTTCCAATCAATCCATTGGGCTATTCCTATATGTGTCACAAACAGCCCTAGAGTTCGTAGTAAAATAACACCTTAAGACACACATCAACCAAAACCCTAATGTCACCTAGATACTCCAATGTCACCTCAAGTATCCGTGGGTATGATTATACGATATGCATCACACAATCTTAGATTCATCTATTCAACCAACACATAGAACCTCAAAGAGTGCCCCCAAAGTTTCTACCGGAGAGTCAAGACGAAAACGTGTGCCAACCCCTATGCATAGGTTCATGGGTGGAACCCGCAAGTTGATCACCAAAACATACATCAAGTGAATCAATAGAATAACCCATTGTCACCACGGTTATCCCACGCAAGACATACATCAAGTGTTCTCAAATCATTAAAGACTCAATCCGATAAGATAACTTCAAAGGGAAAACTCAATACATTACAAGAGAGTAGAGGGGAGAAAAATCATAAAATCCAACTATAATACCAAAGCTCGCGATACATCAAGATCGTATCACCTCAAGAACACGAGAGAGAGAGAGAGAGAGAGAGAGAGAGAGAGAGATCAAACACATAGCTACTGGTACATACCCTCAGCCCCGAGGGTGAACTACTCCCTCCTCGTCATGGAGAGCGCCGGGATGATGTAGATGGCCACCGGTGAAGGTTCCCCCCTCCGGCAGGGTGCCGGAACAGGGTCCCGATTGGTTTTTGGTGGCTACAGAGGCTTGAGGCGGCGGAACTCCCGATCTATTCTGTTCCCCGAAGGTTTTAGGGTATATTGGTATACATAGGAGGAAGAAATACGTCAGGGGAGCCACGAGGGGCCCACGAGGGTGGAGGGCGCGCCCCCCTGCCTCGTGCCTTCCTCGTTGATTCCCTGTCGTGCACTCCAAGTCCCCTGGATTGCTTCCGTTTCAAAAATAACTTTCCCGAAGGTTTCATTCCGTTTGGACTCCGTTTGATATTCCTTTTCTACGAAACACTGAAACAAGGGAAAAAACAGAAACTGGCACTGGGCTCTGGGTCAATAGGTTAGTCCCAAAAGTAATATAAAAGTGCATAGTAAAGCCCATAAAACATCCAAGATGGATAATATAATAGCATGGAACAATCAAAAATTATAGATACGTTGGAGACATATCAGTCGCCGCGGCGGACGGCGCTAGATTGGGGAGTGGAGGGGATTTGCGATGCAGAGACGACGGGATGGAGTGAGTAAGTGCGGGTGGTTGAGCAACGGCAGGCGAGTGAATGAAGGGGATACTGGCAACGGAGGAGCAGTTGACGATGGTGGAGGCGTTCGGGGCGAGCGTCGGTTAGCCCGAACGCGCGGCGCTGTCCTACGTGGCAGAAACACGGTGCCAAGATTCGTGCTGGCGATCTGACGGCGATGGACGCTCTCGGACCGAATGACGAAAACGCGGTGCGTTCGGGGATTATCGATTCCGATAATATTCGACACAACTCTAACAAACTCCACCTTGGCGAATATTCTTCACCACCTTGAATTCGTCTGTGCGTCAAACCTCTATGTACATTGGACTTGAGATACGTCATGAGCACCGCTGCTACTCCAGACTCCACGTGACTCCACCTGCAACTGTAGTCCCTTCTCGTCTTCCTCACAGTCAACAATCGAGCAAAATTAAGTTCCTCATTACTCTATTCATGCTTCCAACTTTCGAAGAATCCGTTCAACGCCATCACACACCGACTACTGTCTGCGTGAAAGTGAACAACTCACATATTGGACGCCACATATAAGATTACCTGAACTCAACGTCGCCGCTCTTTCTTGACCGTCTGTCTGAAACTTGAAGGAATTTCACCGTTGCCCTGTGTCACCCTGAGTCAAATTCACAATTGTCTCACCCTTTTCTCGGATAGTCTCTGACATGTCCCACAGCTATAGCACTCCGCCTCCTTCTGTATTTGTCATCCGCACTTTGCCATGTGCACCAAACATCACAGAATATACGGCCATGTACTCTCTCTGTTCTGACAAGTCTATACTTTCCGCCACTTTCTCTGATTCTCCATGGTCAACTCCTGTCCATCAACCGGCACCGATAGACCCAGTCACCAACTTGAATCTGGTACTTGTCAACACTACATCAGCACCCCTTGCACACTTTGTCTAACAACATATCTGACCACCGGTGCCTTGGTCTGTCGCTGTGTCCCGTGCTTACCGCACGCCTCGCCGCTATCACTGCGTCGAGCCTCTGCTGTCCTGGTCGAGTCTCCCGGGTAGCTTGCCCACAATGCCTCAACCCCCACTGCAGAGAACCATCGATCATCACCGACCGATGCCGAGTATCACGTCTCCATCGAACCATTGGGCCCCAGTCCGATCCACGTGTCTCTCGCTGTCCCGCTGAAATAGGCTTCGACTCTCCATGCATTTACGCCGTAGCCCCTCCATCAGCACAGAGTGAAGTCGTCCATCAGACTCCAGCTCCACCTTCAACATGACTCCATGGTGGTTGTACGTGCCACCCTCCCGCGCCCTGTCGACTCCAAGCTCTCATGTGCACCGTCTTGAATCAACCCCGCGCCATAGTCTGTCGAAGCCGCACAAGCCCTCAGGCCTGCACCACGTGTTTCCACGCCCCAGAAGCTGGCCACCATCAGCATCACGCTCATATGTCATCGTCGCTGAAATCACCGCCATCTTCTGCTTTGACCAACATCCACGTCAGTCCATCAGACAATCCAGTCCGATCCAACCGAAATTATCCGACTGAAGCCATGTTCCACCCTGCGTCGTGTCCGCCCCGCACATCTACGTGCATTGCTTGACGCCCTATGTATGCATGATCCTTGCCACGACGTGCTCCAGACTCCTACAAGCCTTATACGCACGTCGCCAGCATGCCTCTGCACGCTCCAAGCCCCCTTCAAACTTGTGCCCACCGCTTTGACAGCTCCCCAATTACTTCTAACCTCGCCCAGAGTTCTGAAAAACTTTTGCGTCCAATAAACCAATTTACCATCGATTCTCCATGGAGCACCTTATTCTCAGATGTCGAGTAAACCCTAATCAAGCTTAGGCAGTGCACAATATTCCTGCAACCTTCTGTGTACCCTTAGCACATATGGATCAATTCCTCCTTTTAATCCACCTCAATGCTCCTGGAAACTGGTGCGCCTTGGGGCTTGCACCTTTTTTTCTGTAACAAATCACGTGACTTCAAGCTCATGCAATGCCTTGGCAACCTCCTGTAGTCCTAGCGCACCAACAACAACAGTAGTCGCTGATTGCCACCACGCCTTGGGCCTTGGCTTCCTGCAGCCTACTTTCCTGCGGCCCCTTGGGCCACACGCCCTTCAAGCTGCTAGCCTCCCCGCGCCGGCCTGCACGCCGCGCTCCAGCATCGATGGATGATCCGGTCCCTCGCCTCCTGTACGTGCGTGTGCCACGCAACCCTAGCAGCTTTGCACAACCGCCGTACGCTAGGACCGATTTCGATCTGCTGTTGCTTGCAGAAGACTCCACGGCTCCATGCATCTGCTAGCTTCCGATTGCTTCCATGAAAAAAATCCTTGTCACCGATCCATCTTGCTAACCGCCACTGATGCTGCTCTCCTCGGCTCCTAAAACCGACGCAACTTCTTCGTGGTTGATTCCCGCACAATGAACCTGACAAAATCTTCCGTTTTCTTCCTTTAGATCAACTATCCGCATCCTCCTCGTAACCTTACTCATAATACCACTTGTTAGAATAAATCCGAGGTCACCGTCGATCTATCAAGGACCAAGCAATCACACGAGCAAGGCACCGAGATTTGTTAACGGGGTTCACCGATATGACTACATCCCCGGGGCTTGACTATGGGCGCTCCTTCTCATGACATCGCTACAATACCGCATCCAGTCGCCCTGGACACCGGCACATGCCGCCAGCTTCCCCTGCGTTCCGGTGCTATTATGTTGGCATAGGTTACATCATGTGTCTACCCCCGCTATATATGAGAGGCTTAGGATACAAGTGTCCTATTAGGACACAACTCCTACCCTGTCTACACAAAGTACGACTCCAAGTCCAACTATAACCTAACTTGTACAATAATATTCGACACAACTGTAACACCGGACGCGCACGCCGGAGTAGGAGGCGCGGCCGCCTGCCATGAGAGGCTGCGGGCAAGGGAAAGGGAGGCTGTGGAGAGCTCTGTCCGCCGCCGACGTGAGTTACCGGCGGATTCCGGCGAGGACCAGCGGCTCCTCGCGTGGGTCTGCCGCCGGTCGCTTACGATGGTGGAGACGGACGCTCGGCGGCTCCGCCGGAGGAACGCCTAGGCTCTTCGTCTTGCCATCGAGCAGTCCAAGCGGGAGGCGGTGGTGAAGGCGAACGAGGCGGCTCAGCTGGCCAAGCTCAGGCGCCAGCAAGACTAGGACGTCAAGCGCCTCAAGGGCCTCGTCATCGTCGACTCCTCCTACTCTGGCGACGACGGCTCCTCCTCCGATGAATCGTACGATCCTCCACCAGCGGACGGCGGATAAGCTACGTCAGCGACCAGAAGGGGAAAGGGTCGTCCCGAAAGTGGTGAAGTTGATTTTAATTTCAAAGTTTAGATGTAGTATATAGTTGTCCGTCGTTTGTGTGAACTTTGGTGGATCTTTTGGAGAACTATTGTGCAATTTCTATGTTCGGAGCTAATCTACGTAGTTTGATCGACGTTGCATACTATAGTATGGATAGAGGGGTTTGGATGTGAGAGACACGGATGTAGACGACACGATTTAAGATGTGCCTGGTCACTATCCGCGGACCCGTCTGGGCGCGCCCGCGGGCGTTTGGGGGTCCGGATTTGCCAAGTCCAACTATAGACGCTCTAAGATTAGAGCACATACATACGCATGCGCCACATGCAATGCACGACCGGGTCGTGGATCCATCACGTGCATGGGAGCTCGGGCGTATGCACGGTGAGGAATCGCTAGCTCATCGAGAAGCATTAACGTGCGCATCAAGGGCGCCTCCTCGCTCATGCCACGTCGATTTTACTGTGTAGAAGGGAAAAAGTTAAAAACACGATGACCCATCGATTCTTCTCTTTTTCATCTCTCACACGCAAGCCTTTTCTCGTCTCCTCTCTCGCCTCCTGCGACCCCTCGCCGCCGCCACCACCCACACCGGCCCGATTCCGGCAAGTCCCGGCGACGGGTGGCACCCACCCAAATCCATCGCGATAGGCCTTCCGCTCTCACTCCTGACCCTCAGCGGGGCTAGGGTTTCAGGCATGGCGTCCCCTTCGTCGGCGGTGAGGCTCCAGCGGCCTCCGGTGGCTCGTCCAAGTCGCCTTCCCCGCCACCCCCCTACACGCGAAGATCTGCCTCATGGATGGTCCTTCCATGCCGATGGCCATGAGGTGCACGCCGTGAGTTGGGCCATGCCTTCTCTGCACCGGTGAGTTCATCCCCCTCCTCCTCCTCTCTACTCCGGTCGAGCTCTGGCCCTCGCCTCTATTTCTGTCTCTCTCAGATTTGATGCAGCAGCCTCCTGTCTCCATCGACGAGGAGGGCGACTGGGACCCAAGCGCAAGCCGATGAGCTTGATGAGGACACCGTCCTGATCTTCACCTCGACTATTCCCCACACAAGGTCGTGCCTCTGCCCCTCTTCCTGCTGCTGCTACTGCTCTAGACTGGTTTTGAGTTATCTTGTTGGTTGTGAAACTATCAACTTTGTTTTGGGTGATACACGCTGCTGTTTTGGGAGATTTCAGACTTTTGTTATGTTGTGCGCACACATACATGCAACTTTGCTTCATAAACATAGAGCAGTCCTTTGATTCATTTTTGTTCCAGCAAGAAGTATCTATAGCCTGTTTCTAGGGATTCATGTTGGGGATAAAAATTAGTGATTGCTCAATGGAGCCATATAGATAACTGTCCAGCAAAACTTACATACTCTAAACTATGATTAATACATAGTTATGAGCATTTTTTTCCTATTTTTAACAAAGGTTGCCATGGTGCATGTGTTGAAACCCTAAATTTGTGAATATACAAGTGAGATTTCTTTTCTTGTTGCCTATATTCAGAGGTTGTTTTTTGACGATTCTTTGATCATTTTTTGTAGAGATCTGCTTGTAGTTCATACTTGATTGGTACCATAGTTTAATGTACTATCTATCATGTATGTATATGATGACTCCTTTTGAAGGCATTGGATTTCTTAAAGGGAAATTTTAACGATGGTGTATGAAATGGTATGTCGAAAGGTGTGCTTTTTTGGGCTTTATTATCTCTAACTGAAGTTTTGTTCTATTGTCATATTCAAGTGTATAATTCTTTGTTTCCAGTTTCTCGAAGGTAGCCATATTCTGATACTTATTCCCTGATGACTTTAAAGGTTATGTGTGCTATCAAACTGAATTTGACAACACTGGCTTATTCATAGTTCTCTTTTCTTTGCCTAGAACTTATGATTTAAGTCTCATGGCAATTCCACCTTTTTAGGTGCTTGTCAAATATAGGCGGAAAGCTTGACATGGAGGAGACATAGACGTTTGCTGAATATGTGTCTGTGTAGGCCCTTGAGAGGGAGACTGAAGCAAACTCCAACATGTTTTAGGTGCACGTCATCTGTCCCTTGTGCCCGTCTCCCTAGCAAACCTGGAGCATTGTACACTTTGGTATATGTAGTTAGTTACTATTTTACTGGCACTTATGATATTCAGAGCACATACGTGCTTGGTATTACTTCAGTTAAATTGGTGGCATGCCGTAATTACTAGGAACCAATTTGTCAAAATTGGACCCGAAGAAAGTGTTCCTCCCTGTTTTGTGCAGATAATGACTTCTGGTTACATATTGTGACTAGATTAATTAGGCTTACACAGTAACTTTTTCATTGTTCCACTTACAGAAACTGAACTGTTGCAGTGTTAATATATTTAGGCATCCTTGAAGACCTTGTTGTCGCCGTTCCTCGCCGGTGATCTTGAGGGACATAGCTTGATTAATATAATGGTTCTATATCTGCTATAGATCGTTAGTCATTTGCAATAATTTGATAAGATAATGAAATCAAAGGTGTGGCCTCTATTGGTGAGCAGGGTCTGCTATAAAATCGAGAAGAATACAGGGAGGAGTGATGGGTCTGCACGTACCTATAAGAAGATGGCCTGAGGTGATTTGCTTCTATTTTCATGATATACAGGTGTAGGCTTTGTTGCTACAAAATTTTGCTGATGTTGTGTTATAAATTTCCGTTATTGTGATTTGTCGCATCTAATGATCTCGAATCTAGGTGAGAGTTTGGTACTGCGATTTGGTTCATAATTCTTATACGGAATCAACGTGTCGTAGTTTGTCAATATCATCTGAACTAGACCATCTGACATTTCATAAGCTTTACCTCAACGGAAAACGAAGACATTACCTCAACGGAAGGCGAGCGGTGTTCTGAAGAAACTGGAGAAGGACGAGTCGCTAGACTGGGACAAGTACATGAAGTATTCTCAGAGGTATAGATTTCTGTTCATTTGGATTTCAGCACATAGTATTTTAGTTTTTTGCATATCTCTTTCATGTCGTGGCGTTGTTTCATTAGTGTTGGTTATAACTTCGCTGTTTTTGCGTCCTGCCAAATTTGGAGGATCATGAAAGAATACTAGCATCATGGTTTCAGTTGGAATATATGAAAAAATATTAGAAAACCTGAAGATAATCATAACATAACCTGCATTTTCTATGTCAGAAAATAAGGGATGCACTGATTCTCTATAAGCTCATCAAACGACTTCTGCAAGACGATACAAATGGGTGGAAAAAGTAACTCAGAAAGTCAAACCAAATAATTAAAACCAGTGATGTACTATGTTCATGTTTTTGTATGGAAACCTTTAAAAGATATCGTTACCAGCATACAAATGGGTGGAAATAGTAAGTGAGATAGTCGAACCAAATAATTAAAACCAGTGAGGTACTATGTCATTGTTTTTTATGGAAACCTTTAAAAGATATCATTGCCAGCCTATGGATTTGCATTTCTTTTTAACTGTCCAGCTCCTAACCATTGCTGTTTTGTAGTGGCCGTAGATGAAAACAACTTTTAGTCAGATTCCCTATTGCACACTGAATTAGTTCAATGTATGCATTTACACCTCTTTTCAACTATGTTATACTACAGAAGTCGAGCACCATGACAATTCACTATTCAGACACTTCATATCTCACTTGAAAATATGTTCCCTTCTTTATACCCTATATATTAGATTTTTTGTAATTTTAGGGTCATCCTAATTATTTCAAAATTTAGGCCATTCTAAATTATTTGGAACCAGCATTGCTGGAAACAAATGCAGTGACCAGTATGCATCAGTTACTGTAATATTTCTGGAACCGTGTTATCACCACATATTTTAACTGAAATGAATATGATTTAATTCGTATCCTTGTTAAGATAAGGATAGATACAAGTGGTATGCTTTTGGCAGTACTTAATAAATCAACAAAAATAATGTATTAGACAATTCCTTTGAACTTTCCTTCAAAAGGATGAATTCGAGTACCACATTCAAAAGATAGCTAAATGATTCAGTTTAGTAACTCTAGATCAAACATGTTCCACAATAATGGGGAGATGTTTGGTTGTGATCATTGCTGCAGCTAATTGTCGCGGGATTGTTTGTCTGCTTGGATTCCTTTCAGTCTTTGCCCATCATTATGCTTGCAAGAATTGTGATGACTGTTTGGGCAGTGCTGAAAACTAGGTGGGTTCACGATGATGCTGTAAACTTGATGATTTACACATAGATTATGTGCATTGCTATGGAGTATTATGTTGTTAGGTGCAGATTATTCAGGGTGTATATTGATGTGGGAGAGGAGCTCCAACTCATGCCCTAGAGTGTGAGGAAGAAGCAGGGGGTGGTGGCCTTGGAGAGAAGGGTGGGCGCTTGCGGCGGTGGAGGAGCCACGCTTGCTGGCTGCAGTGTCTACTCGGGGTGGAGGTGGAGCGAAGCAGCGGTTTCGCGCAAGGCCTGGCTGAGGCCAGCGAGTTTAGGGGTTGCCGTGCCCTGCATACTTGGCCAGGGTAAATTGTGCTAGCTTTCAGATTATTCATCTTCGTTTTACCCTGTGAAATATCTGCTCAAATTAGTTATGAAAGGACACAGCTCAGCTGTTGTAATCTTGTTTTATCTGAATCCATGGATAAACCACAGATTGCTTGCTCTCTTGGAGCAGTTATAATTTGCATAGCTATTTTTTAAGATTCATTTTGCTCGGTGTCAGTTTTTGTGTTGCAAAAAACCATTGCATGAACATGTGCCAGGCATGGCCCAAACAAGAAAGTGAAAGGGGCGCTATCCCACCTGGGACCGCCAAGGGGTGACTGCTCGCCTATGCCACGTCGCAATTTACTGTCGCTCAATTAACACCTCCCCAGGGTAAACTTTCGATGACTTTTTCCTTGCTTCGTCCAGAAGAGAGCCGCAGCCGCCTCGAGCAATGGAGTCCGACTCCTCTTTTTCTCTCCGCACGCAACCTCTCCTTTCCTCTTCTCCTAGGGTTGCGTCGCCACCGCAGCCTACTCCGACGCCGTCCACTGGAGAAAGCGTTCTCCCCAGATCCGCTTCTCCCCCAAACCATCTCATCTTCTTATTCCACCCGGCTTCCATGATTGTTGCAGAGGAGGAGGAGGAAGGGGATGGCAAAATCTCGGGAGAGAAAAAAACCGGCAAGCAAGTGAGAAGGATGTCATGGCAGACGTACGTTGACGAGCCGCTGCTCTGCGACATCGACGACCGGCGCCTCACCGCCGCCCCATCCTCGGCCACGACGGCGCTGCCTGGGCACAGTCCGAGTCCTTCCCCGAGGTCCTCCTTCTTCGTTAAATTATCTACATCTACTGCTCCCATTGATACTCCTTGTTCTGTTTTACTTAGTTTACCTGGTCAATCTATGTTTGACTTGACTGAGATCTCGCTTGTCCGGGTGGCTGCGAGCTTGATGAGTTGGTGAATTCAGTTTTTACTTGCTTGATGTAACCGTAATCTAGGATGAACAACGTACCCGTGTAGTTCGTTGGTTCTACAGGAACGCTGCTGGTTGGAGGGGTGGGGGAGCGCCTAGATTTCAAGTACATATGTGGTTACTTGTGTTGAGAATTTTGTTATAAGCATCTGTAACTTACTAATGGAAGCACATTGCAGGGTGATATCTATGTGGCCGTACAGATGAAAGTTGATTTTCCAGCTAGCCCAATTTTTTTTTCCAAAATTTAGAAGTATTGTTTTAATGCTACAAGTAATTCCTATAGAGACATGGCTTGGATCATCAGATTGCAGGGAGCATAAAGTTTGTTTGTGTTGTTACTATTTCAAACTATATTAAACTGTGGCTACATAATTTTTAGTGAATGAATGGGGAAGGAAGATCCACTGCTCGATATTCTTTTTTGCGACTCCATTAGTTTGTATGTTCAGTTGGAAAACTTTTGCTCTTTTATGTTACACATCATTCTTGTTTTTTTTCGAAAGATTATATTGCATCAGTCTTATGACTTATGATCAGTGTGTTTCTACATTCAACAGGTCAAACCTGAAGAACTTACTGCAGTAATAAATGACTTCGATGAACCACCTACTTTGGCACCAACTGGATTATTCCTTGGTGGTACAAAGTCGCCATGAAGGCAGCCAACGCACGCGACCTCCCTCTCTCTCGCTTCCTCTCCCATGTAACCCGCCGCCACTAGCGACATCACGCTCAAGGCCGTCTTCGAGGACATCGACAAGTTCTACCTCATCATGGAGCTCTGCAACGGCGGCCGCTTGCTGGACGAGATGGCCAGGTATGTTACCTTCTCATAGTTGCAAGCTACATTTGTGATCAAGGATTTCATGTCAGTGGTGAAGTACTGCCACTAAATGGGCGTCATCCACAGGGACATTAAGCCGGAATATATTTTGCTCACCGGAAACAGGGAAGATGAAACTAGCAGATTTTGGATAGGCAGCATGAGTCACCAATGGTATTTTTTTGCTAATATCTTAAGCTTTCTTCACACATCATGTAGAATTTTATATGGAGCCATCTTGGTACAGTTATCTTCTTCGTAATAGTAAAGGCCAAAGAGAAATTTCCATGTCTTCGTGCATTTTAATTTCAAGTACCACTACAATGTTGCAAATGATAGATTATATTCTTATAAGCTTAGTTTCCTCAAAAGTTTGATCTTTAATAATGGATGCTTCCTTCACTTTGACTTTCAAAGTATAATAAACAAGAACACCAAAAGGCCACAGATGTGTAACGATCTTTGATTGTTCCCGTTTCTCTTGTTGCTTTGCATCCGATTTATTTTTTAGGAGACTAATTCAAAGAACCCTTGCCAATGAAGCAGCATGGGCTGGAGAAATAGCGCTAAAACTTCGTTAAGTCGAAGTAGGCAGTATCCTTTCTGAATGGCCTTCTTTCTTCCTCATATGTCAATTACAAACAAACATGCTTCTGCTGATGCTTAGAAGAAGCCAAGGAGTATGTGTCCAGAACCTCTTTTATATTACCAAGCAATACATATTTTCTGAATGCACATGATAGAACTGAACGGATTTTTGTTATCTTGCATGATGCCTTGTTGGTGTGATACTGAAAAATTCTGATGTATAGGTTTTTCTCAATGACGGTTCTGACTTTGATAATTTATTAGAAGAAAGAGCGGGAAAAATTGAGAGGATGCTGAAATGACTCAAATAGAACTACTAGATCTCCGTGCTAGCAAGCTAAGTATGTTCGAGGAAATAATACGATGCAGTAAATTTCTTGTGATCGTGGGGATTCTTTACAGAATTAGCAATTTTGATTCGCTTCATTGCAAAAATGATACCATTGGATTTTAGAAGTAGAAATAAATCGACCGTAAGTCCAACATTTGACCATAGAAGGTTTTATAATCTTCAGTAATTAGTATGGTATTATAACATCTAGAATTGATGGTTTTACATAGTTGGTATGCAATATGAGTAATTTACCATGTTAACGGGATTACTGTTGCCATGGTTCTCATGTTTCAATCAGAATACACTTCATTTAGCAAGCACGAAGCGGCTGCGAGCACGCCACCGGTGTTGGGTCGATGGTGTCATGCCTTAGCGGCCCCCTCTTCCCCGAGCTCCAGATCCTTGGCACCAGCAGTGAGGTAAGCAACGACACCTCCTCTTCCATCATTTTTTCACCATCTCCAATTCAGGAGCTTTATTAGATTTGCTTGGGTTTGTATGAAAGGTTGACTAAAATTTTGAAGGACGTCCCATATACTTTAGTTCTTATATGTTTGTCTTAAATTCTTATGGCTTGATCTCTGCCCATAGGAATTTGACTACTGGTTTTGTTGTCTATTAAAATGGATAATGGATAATACAAATTTGGTGACTAAGCTTGGCGACTAAACTTGGCGACAAGCTCCCCGTCTCTATTCTCGTGCACTTCTTGCTGCATGTATCCTCCGTCTCTATTCTTAGGAGACATGCTGAAGAGTGTCTTCCTCTTGTTGCTTCGCAGGGCATGTCAAGAACTGGCAGCCAAGGATCTCCATGGACTGAGTGGCATTTCTTGGTGATATTACAATTTGAGCATTCGGTTTGAAGCCCCTTTAAATTTTTAGTCGTTGTGTTCTTATTGTTTTGGTGTAGCACTTCATGTCACAGTTGAATGCTGAATTCATTACTTCATGAGTATGTGTGGCCTCTCTCCCTCTGTCTGATTCTATACATGCCTTCCAATGTTTTGTGTTTCAGATGCCCTAATCTTCTTGTATTTTAATGTCATTTATTTAGCTCTTTTGAAATTTATAGTGCAACTTCTTACTTAAATGCCATGTCCATGCATGTGTTACCAAAGATAGAAAGAAGAAATTGGAATGGGCGGCTGCCAATCTGGCACCGTCTAGCTTCCTCTCAGGAGGCGCCACAAGGTGGCGCTCCAACCCCTAGTTCTTCTCACAATATGCATGTACTGGCATGGCGGTCAGATACTCAAGGGTAGGTCATGGTGTACAGCAGAGCAGAGGCGGAGGCGCGGGGCCAACCACCGACAGATTGTCCCGTGAACTGGCGTCATAACTTTGCTCAGGCCAACTTCAGCGCATGATCTCAAACGGACGTTCATTTTGCCCGGATTCTGTCCGTTTAAGGCAGGCAATGAGGTCGTGTCCGGGCCTTTTGTGGGATGCGGTGGCCGTGTGCCCAACGCCCGGCCGTATCCTTTGGCCGCATCCTGTCCGCCTCATTTTTCTAACGCAAATATTTGAAAGTTCATGCCAGCGGCCCTATTTCACGCCGTCAACACAACCCGTCTACACGCCCTCGCCAGTAACACAGCTAGCATCGCGGTCGCGCGGCCTCCAACGCAGCGCGCTTGGCGGCGAACTTGGCTGCGACATTCTTGCCCTTGACGACCGCCCTCTGGTTCCTCCTCTTCACCGATTCCGCGTCCATCTTTGCGAACTCCGCCGGCGTGAGTTCCGACTGCGGCTTCTTGGGACCCTTGGCCGCCTTCTTCTTCACCTTTGCGGGCGGGTCGACGCCCTGGTTGCCGGAATTCGGCGGGGCATCGGCCATGGGCGGGAGAGGGTGGTGGGCGGGACGTGGGATGGTTTGGGGAGAAATGGCGCGAAATGTGGCGCCGGGCTGGTGCTTTGTGCCACCTACGGGCGGGCCAGGGGAGGACAAGCGCGCGTGTCCCGCCGGTCCGCGCGCCGTTCGTTTCACCTCAAAAGCGGCCCAAACTTGGACCGGGGATGGGTCGAAAGCGGACATAAACAGACAAAAGTCCGTTTGCGTCTGCGCGCTGGGCCGTTTGGTTTGTCCGTTTTACCCCAAATGGACGCACCAGACAGGATGGGGCCGCGCGCTGGAGTTGGCCTCAGGCTGGTCGTAGTGAGAATATCATAGCTAGTATCATGCATGCCAACTGGACAATTTTGATGAGGTGTCATAGAATTAAATGAAGAAAGAGAGAGTTGAGTATTATATCATGATACCGTATCATAATAAATATTATGCTACTATGTGTCATGCATTACAATAAATAAAGTACACATGATACTAATATATGATACTATATGCATTAGGGAGGTAGTATCATACACTATTATCATGATCATATGCATGATACTAGTTTATTATGATACTCTCCATTACAACCAGCCTCAGAAGCTCAGTCTCCGGCTTGGTTTTCCGAGATCGCCGTGGTCATACTCCAGGGGTACGTGGTAATTAAAAGATGCCAAGTTGCAATCGCCATGGCGATTTCCCTCCGGTTTGTCTATGGACCACCCATGCAGTACGCTCTCCCGTTTTATCTCTGGTGGTCAAACTCAGCTAGTCGGTCCACTTCCTTGACTTTTACACGCGGCAAGTATATGTCCTTGAACCACACGGGCACAACTTTTTCATAATCACCCGCAAACAAAAGGTTTTTCATAATCAAATCTGGCATATGCTATTTATTACTTTCTCTATAAAGAAATATAAGAGCGTTTAGATCACTAAAATAGTGATCTAAATGCTCTTATATTAGTTTGTGGAAGGAGTACATAAAAAGAACATTGGATACAGAAATACAATGGGAATAACTCACACAGAATCATGGACAACTTGGAGAAAGTACCATCAAAGATCTGTCGAGAAGCAAACCTTGTTGAATTCACCGCAATAGTAGACCAAGGTGTAGAGCAGAGATTGGCAATACTGCAAAGCGTGGGGGGGGGGGGGGGGGGGGGGGGGGGGGACCGACCCTATCTAGATGAACTGTCGTGCCAGTATCGCTAGACAAAACACGATTACCATACTTGCAAAGGGTAGAACAAAAGGTATGCTGAATAAGATGACATTGTCGCCGACTATGCCACAAAGCCATACCAGTATGACAACAAGCACCAACCCGTCTTCCAATAAGATTGGCGAAGATAAAAAAACCACGAGCTCTTTGGCAACACCAGACCAAGTGCTATCAAGACAATATTGGCGCCAGATGACTTTTATTCGAGACAACATTTAAGCAACGATTATCACAACATTAAAGCCAAAATGGAAGAAATCTTACTACATACCGGACAAGAGAAAAAAACGTAACGACGTACGTCTTAAAACACATGTTGTTTCCTTTTTGTCAACAGAGTGCCTCGCGTCATTTTATTCAACAACAATTTTCAAAGGCATCGTTGAAATATCATGAAGGACGCCAAGCCAGAGATGGCCGCCTACATCTAACGATAAAGCAAACTTAGCTAAATTATGAATATTGTTTTTGGAGGCCAAGCTCCATTGAGCTCGGTTTTGAAAAAAAAAACAAATTTCATATTTTCTACATTTCAAAAAAATCTAAAAAAACACAGATATACATGAAGGCATAACACACATGTGTGCAAATTTTCATGGCAAAATACATTGAAATGAAGGTTGTGTAAAAAAGACAAATCTGGGGTTTTTTAACACACTAGTAAATGAGCACGTGCAATGCACGTTGATATTAGGGAAAAAATTAACTGCACCTTGATATTAGGTAGGATATCAATTAAGTGTTAATTATAAGATTAATATAGACGTTGATATTTCGTATGCTATCAACTGCACGCTCAACATGTTGAGAGCTCGCCATTGGAGCAATCTAGGTCGTTGGATTGACATGGTTTGATGGCTGAGATTAATTGGATCTGCCCTTTTGAATCTTTTTATATTGGTATAGATGATACTATTCATCCTCCCTGATCATGAATTTGCCTTTTTTTGTACATATCGCATTTCAACGTTTTTCCTACTGAAAATTTACACAAATACGCATAACATCCTTGTTTAGTTCCACAATTTTTTTCAGATTTTTTTGGAACCGAGAAGTTTGATTTTTGATTTTTTTTTCAAATAAAGGCCTCCATGGAGGCCGAGAGCCAAACGTCCGTTCTCCTCATAATTACTCTTCCTATCTTCATGACTAAAATTGCATACTGCAAACTCAAGCTTTATAGCAATAATCTCCCTCGCGATTGCTTCATAATTCCCATCTGTTCCAATCACATCATCTTTCAGTGCAGTTTCACACTCACATGCTACATTGTGTCCAATGAATGTGATGGGCCTAGAACTAGTTGCCTGCACGACTGCGTCCTTGGGAAAAGCTAGAAAATCCTATTCCATGCTTAGGATGACACAAGTTGTGCAACAAGACATAACTCTGCCTCGCCTCTGGCACAATCTATTTCATCGTCTGATTGGGCTGGCCCGGTGAAGTGGTTCGTGGGGATATTCCAAACACCGGTTCGTGGAACTTTCCACCAATTTTGGCTAGTGTGCTGTTAGGATGGTTCCACCTATTTTTTATTTTTTATCTTTCCGTGTTTTTCTTTACGTTTTCGCCGATTTTTCTTAAGTTTTTATTTTTTATTTTTTTAGGTTTCCTCTTTCTTCTTCTTCTTTTTTCTGTTTCTTTTTTACAATTATATGTCCACTCTTTTTAATATACCTTTTACATTTTTCATATACCGTTGTACATTTTTATGACACACATTGATTTTTTTCAAATATATATTCGAAAATTTTGTTGAATACATGTTAAACATTTTTTAAATAAACGTTGAACATTTTTTTAATACAGGTTGCGAATTTTTAATACATGTGAAACATTTTTCGGATACACCTTCAACATTGAAAATTGTGATAAATATTTTTTCAAATACATGTTGATCATTTTCATATGCACGTGGAATTTTATTTTTTTGATACATGTTGGCCATTTTTTGTATGCACGTGGAACATTTTTTTGATCCATGTTGAACCCTTTTTGAAATATATGTTTGAACATTCTTTCGAATACATGTTTAATTGCTTTTGAATCGATGTTTAGCTCAAATACATGTTGAAGATTTGGTTGGACGGTAAGAAACATTTTTTTAAGTCACACAATTTTTAACATGGTATAAACATCTTTTTCAAATTTCATGAATATATTTTGTAACGCATGAACATTTTGTTTAGATCTCATAACGATCTTTATTATGGTACCTTTTTTCTAAATTACATGGATATTTTTACATTGCATTAGTACTTTTTAAAATTTCACAACCATTTTATTGAAACACATGAACACTTATAAAATGTCACGATATTGTTTTGAAGAGTAAGAGCATTTTTTAAAATTACTTGCACACTGTTTCCAATGAGTTAATATGTTTTTCTAATGTGTGGCGATATTTCATACTATATTTTGGAATATATTTATTTATGATGGTTAAAATAAATAAATAAAGCAAAACAAACTAAAGAACTAATGAACAAAGAAGCAAAGAAGAAAGAAATGGATGCACACTTCCGGGGCTACTACTTGGGTGGCCTAACAGTAGCGACGCATGATGCTCGCTGAGGCAAGACCTGCTTCCATCCTCGGCGGATCTCGTTGGATTTTATCATTGTTTGTCTGCAGTGGATCAACTTGGATTCGACTTTCATTCATATGTGTTCACGTGTCTACACGTTGGATCATTTCGATTTACGTTTCTCTTCGTCAGTGACCGTTGTTGAACCGGTGTGTTGGTCCTTTGGGGCCTTAGGACGATGACCTCACGACTGTCTCCTACCAGAAGGTTTGCCCAGCTCCGATGAGTAGAGAGATGACGGCGGTGCACCTTAGACTTGCTGCAATATTTGTACTCATCGCTAGGTGATCTATGAGACTAGATGCAATTTCTATTACTTCTGATGTTCTTCATACATAAAGTTTGATGAACACATCGGAAGTATTTCAAAAAAAAAAATCCCGCTAGATATACTACACTACTAGTACGTGAACGTGACTATGTGAGTCGGTCAAGAGTATTTGCACTGCTGATTCCAGCTGATCTTTTGACCCCGGGCACTGCGTGGCGAGTGGTGACAAGTCTATAGAGCAAATGCACACCCTGCTGCTTGTACTCCTTTTAGTTGATCTCTTGGCCTCGGGCACTGTGAGGTGGTGGCATGTCTGTAGGTCAGCGCGAAGTCTACGCACCGCTTCTTCCAGACCGCGTGCGCCGGAGTGGGCGCCGCTACGCTGGCGTCCATGGATCTCTTGTTTGTCTTGGCCATGCCGTACTCCTCCTGCTCGGGCGCCGGTGCCGTGAGAAGGTCGACACCGAAGAGTCGCACGGTCCTCGTCACCGGTGCCGGCGACGGGGCGGCCGCCGCGTTAAGGGAGGTCGTCGTCGTCGTCGTCGTGGTGGTCTTGGACCGGAGCTTACAGTCGATGAAGAGCTGGTTGTTGCCGGAGGCGGAGCGGTAGAACCCGACCACGTCACCGGCGTGCAGGCCCTTCTCCTTGACGAAGCGGCTCCACCCCTTTGTGAGCACGTAGGTCTGGCTGCTGTTCCAGTACGAGTACCGGAACCTCCACATCTTTCCGACCGCGTCATCGAAGTTGAGCAGCACGCCCTTGCACTCGCCTGGCACGGCGGCGCTCGCAGAAGGGAGCTGCAGCGGGAAGTGCTTCTCGGCGTGCTGCTTCGGGATCACCAGCCGGTTCAGCTTCCCCACGTCGCTGGGCGTGACCGTCTTGTCGAACAGGTGCTCGCGACCCGCCGCGGCTGAAGGAGCCGACGAGGCGGGAGTTGACGACGACGACGTTGGGGACGACGCCGCGGAGGCGAGGAAGGCGCGCTTGTGCTGCGCGAGCTCGGCGGGGTAGATGTGCTTGCGCAGCATGTCCACGACCTCGGCCTTGGAGCGGGCGGCGAGGAAGCGGAGCTCGGCCGCGTCGCCGGGGTCGGACTCGGCGAGCGGGCGGAAGTTGGTAACGGCATCGCGGCCGCGGAAGCGCTGCGCCGCCGCGTCGTAGGCGCGCGCAGCCTCGGCCTCCCCCGTGAACGTGCCGAGCCAGACGCGCTGGTGGCGTTCGTAGATCTGCGCGCCCCACCGCCCGTTGGGCTGCGGCACCACGCCCTTGTATTTGGAGGACGGCAGCCTGCCGACGCGGCCGGAGTCCGCCTCCGCGCCGGGCTCCGGCGCGTCCATGACCGCGCTGGCCCCGCTGCCGACGCGCTGCAGCGGCTTGGTCGCCGGCACGGCCGGCGCCGGAGAGGCCTTCTTGCCCGTGGACGCGCCGCTGCTCACGTCGTCCACGAGGCAGCTCCTCGCGCTGTCCATCCGATCACCACCGAGAGATTAAGAAGATGCTTAGCTAGGAGGGACAGAAGTAGCTTAATTAGCTAAAGGTTGTGTGGAAATGGAGGCAGTTGGTAGAGGAGGAGCAGAGGCAAGTGTGTGTGTGTGTTATATAGAGGATGAGAGGAGGTGGAGGTGAGTGTGAGTGTGGCTAAGCTTGCTAGTGCATACATCAACCACACTATATTCTATTGTTTCATATACTATTTCCGCACATGGGCTTAAGGTTTTGTTTTTGTCTTTCATATGTGTGTAGTAGATGATAGATATACTATTGTTTCTTTTTATTTATACATGCTAGTGTTGTTTGGTACTCCCTTTGTTCCTAAATATAAGTCATTTTAGAGATTTCAATATGAACTATATACGGGTGTATATAGACATACTTTAGAGTATAGATTCACTCATTTTGCTCCGTATGTAATCCATATTGAAATCTCTAAAAAGACTTATATTTAGAAACGGCGGGAGTATTTGCATAGTACTTTAGTTATCTAAACGATTTTATATTCTCACAGAGGGAGTACTTGATATTAGTATTTGTGTTTTAGTTTTATGTTTTGGACTTAGGGTTCCAATTTAAATATTAGATATTTATATAGGCCTCATGGGCGCTTGTGTTGGTGTGGGTCAACTAGTAGATATTTTATGGCGGTGTTAATGGAAATGAAAAATAAAAAGATTAAAGACGATGATGATGATGAACACACTGGTTGGCCAAGCTACGCACGCAGTATGGTATGGTGTGGTTGCGTGAGAAATTCAAAGTGCCATTCTTGCATTCCCTTTTGTTGCCTTCTAGTTTTAACTTTGTTTGGGAGGAAGAAAAGTAGTGGCCTGCCAAGTAACGCATCTCCTGCTTCCACTCGCGTCGCCTCCCCCCAGGCGGCGCCAGGGGCCCCGAAGCCCTAGCGCCGCCAGCACCTTCTTGCCGCCGCTGCCGCCGGCGTGGGCCGCGGTGGCGGCGGGCCCGGTGCCGAAGGTTTCTGGGCGGGTGGATGCGGCGGATCCCATCTGAGGCGGCGGGGGTGGCTCCTCTCATGCGATCCAACGGCGGCGGCTAGGACGGCGAATCCGGGCTGTGCGGCGGGGGCCGGAGCACCATCGCCAGCGGAGCGGCGGCCCTGCATGGACGGCGACGGTGGCAGCGCCCCATCCGGCGGGGTGGGCTGTCCTGGTCGTGATCGTGATGGCGGTCACTGCGGATCCAACGCCCCGTTTGGATCCGTCGCGGGGAGGCCTTCCGCGGACCGGCGGCGCGTGGAGGGACCGGTGAGGAGATGCCGGATCTCCGCCGGAGTACCGACGGCGATATACGTCTTCGTGGCGAGGTTCCGCTCGGTTCCAGCCAGCCACGAGGTCGGGAAGACGTGGCTTCCGGTGAAAATCGCGCCTGACTGCGGTCTTGGCGGACGATGGCGGCGTCTCAGACGTCGTTCCCTTCTGGAGGCATCGTCGTTGTAGGTCACATCAACCTGATCGGGAAGTTCCGAGGAAAACCCTAGATCTGGTATACCGGATCAGACGATGACGGTGCCTTCGGTATCGTTCTCCCTCATGGGGGCATCGTTTTGGAGCAAGTGCTGGTTGGAGGGGACAAGAGGAGGAGCGGTGTTTCCTCTGCTCCATTGATGACGGCGGATCTCGGCGGCGTGGCGCAGTGGAGACTCGGCACCTGATGAGCGGAGAAGGACTCGCGCAGGAGGGTGACGCTGCCTGGCGTCGTGGTGGCGTCGGCGGCAGTTAGACCGGGCGAGGTTGATGCAGCAGTACAGCTCTGAAGATGGATTGGTGGCAGGTGGCTGCGGCGGCCTCATACCCGGCAGGCGTCCTGGTTGAGAAGCACGCCAGACTGATGGGTCCCCATACCCGGCAGGCGTTCTGGTTGGGACCTCAAGTCTTAGATGTTAGGTTTGGCTGCGAGGTCTGTTTGGTTTTAGACCAAGACTTTCAGCGCCCCTACATCGACTGGATAGGGATAGCGACAGATGTTGCTTAGTTTGGTGGCTTTAGGCTTATTGTTGTATGACTCTGTAAGGTCTTGTGTCAATAATTAATAAAATGGCCGTATGCATCATCCAGATGCCGAGACCGGGGGTCGTCCTCCTTTTTTTAAAAAAAAGTAACGCATCTCCTCCTCCTTCTGGTAACGCCTGCAAGTGGAAGAACAAATGTGTGGGAGCTGAGCTAGCTGCTGACCCATTTCTGTTGTGGCGCTTATGCAACAGGCAATACATTGTTGTGTGCCGGTCTCTCATAGTAAACCATGACGCCGATGGTGGTGTAGAATTTTCTCGGAGTTCTAGATCGATGGGTATGCATGTCCGCATCGGTCGATCGATTTGTCGATTGCTATTCGGTATTTTTGATCTTTTATTGACTATTCACCATACGTGCGTGGAACTTCTTCATCACAAAAAATATGAAACAACACTTACAAGGTAACCATATGTTTGGTTTTACTTGACCATTCACGGTGTACACATGGAATTTCTTCATCAATAAAAACACAAAACAATACAAGTAGCTAGGAGACCATAATGATCAGTGACCAAACAATAAAGAAGCAGGTCAACGGCCAATTCTATTGCACGTATGATGTATAGTAAATCAACTACATTGCAACAATATGATATGAGAGTTTTTACGGTACATCATACTACCAAAAATAATGGGTAGTATATGACTGATCCAATGGTCAGTATTAATCCCAGTTTTTTTTGCAGTAGGACATTTTGGTAATTGACTACTAGGATAGATTTATCTTTTTATAGTCACAGATTTATCCATTCTTAATGCTAACTGTAATGCTTAATAATGTAATTAATCACACCTTACAAGAAAATAATGTAATTAATCACAGTTCGATCCCATCTCATCCCAGTTCGTCTATAATTCCTCGCTGTACGCAGCCGCCCCAGCCGCCTGACTGGCAGGCCGTCTCCTCAGTCGCACACAGGGCCGGCCGCTCCGTCGCACAGCCTTGGGTCAACGCCCCTAGATCTTTAACGCTCCAGCAGCAGTAGCATTCACGACCTGGAGATTTCAGTCCATTGCAAGTCTGTCCCCATGAAACCAATTTTATAGTCGTGTTACTTTGAAGGTGGACGACGTCGGGCGTCCACGGACTCGGTCTCAGACTTGGTGAAGTACATGTACGTCTAGAGGAGGTAGATGCCATCTTAGTAGGTGAAGGGCAGACCGGTCCTGCCGCTCCTCTGCCATGCGGCCGGAGCGATGGCTTGCCTTTCATCTCCCTCGGCGACCCGCTCAACGTCCCGCAGGTACGAACGGAGCACTAAACGGCATGGCCATCCGCCAAGGACAACAGCCGGCTAGGACAGGAGAGGGCGACGGCGCAGTATGGGCTGATCCGGCCGACGGCGGGAGTCAAAACCCTCGCATACAGATAGGCAGCGCGTATGGCGGCGACACCGGACAGTGATGGCTCGACTTCGTCATCTCCTTCTAGTGCCGTCCGCGATAGCCGTTGTCGAAGGCGAGGGTCGCGAAATGACCAGCGTTGGAGAAGGTGCGGCGCGGTGCGGGGAAGGGAATGTTGAATGAATCGGTGAAATTTCTGCTCTGTCCAACCCTGCGGTTTCGATGAACAGTGATAATACCAAAAATGCCCCTGGCCACGAAATATACTACCAAAATTCTGTTGTAGTATTGCCTCATCTGGGCCGTCCAAGCAAAAAAATGGATGGCCCATATTCACCTGATGTACTGTAAAAGGTCTCGATGATATTTGGGATCAAGTCGGCAACTAGCGTTGGATTTTAGCAGGCAATCGTCGGACCATTTCAACAGACCATTTTATATACGTGTGTCTATTTATATAGTTTGGAACTAGTTGACTCTTAAATTACTAGTACAACAAAGTCGATAGGTACGTACAACCTATGTAGCTGGATAGTATAGATGAGCCCACAGAGTTTAATCAGCTCATAGTCTCAAGATCTATGGCCGATATACTATACTACAAAAAAATACGAGAAAGAAAATAAATCATCTAGCTGCATGCATGGTCAGGCTGGTTGCTACGTATCCGTGCCTGCTTGCGCTGCCATTAAGTGACCATGTTTGCAAGCTGGTGTGGGGAGCAGACAGTAGAGTAATTGCCACAGACAACGACTTGGTGCAAGACTTGTCATTGCAAAGTCCACCTCAAGGCTCGTGGAATTGATCAAGTGGATGTAGAGTATGTGATATACTATATCCAGTTTGCAAGAAATATCGTTGAATTATATTATGTGCAGAAATTACAAAAGCATAAGAAAAATAGCACGCGTCGATCCAGGGTCTAGCTAATTAACCCAGACCGGAGACTTTCTTGCATGGATGGACAGCGAGTGGGACTGCAGTGCATACTCATTTAATTCTGGTCCAAGGAGAATTGGAAGTTGGCAATGGGTATCAGCTAATCTCTTTGTAGTTTACTACTCCCTCCGTCCTAAAATATAAGAACATTTTTGACACTAGCTAGTGTCAAAAATGTTCTTATATTTTGGGACGGAGGGAGTACCGTATAATACAATACATGGTCAACACAAACATATTGCTTCAGGAACACGGCGAAGGATATGTGGGGTGGACCCAGATTTATTTTATTTTATGAGTTGAGGCAAATTTATCCTTCGTAATGATTTGTGCACAAATTTTAAATATGAAGTATTTATTAAACATATATATCAAGAAACTACTGCAGTCAGAGAATTTAGGACAGTAGAATCGAACAACTTTCTAGCCCTCTCACGCATTCAACATTTTTGGTCGTCCAATTAGGTTTGTTGGGCATTTGGCCATTCATTCTAGCTTCTTTTGTTTATCCTTACTTTTGGTCAATAAGACATACTTAATCTATACAGTTACTAAGCTCCCAGGATTTGCACGCTCCTGGTGCCTCGTGATTTTTTGGGTCGGTTGTGGGCCAATTTATTGGGCTGTGTTTCGGCCGTTACATGTATACGGGCCTACTCAGTGCTGAGTCGTAGCGATTCATGCCACATTTTTTCCTTGTACACGTAAGTGCGTGTCTGCTTTGTTCGCTCTCCTTCTCAGTGGACGGCTGATGGCCCAGGTTGTCATCCTGCGATCGGGTGTGGCAGTGCGTCGCTAATAACAGCTACACATCGATTCCGTGTTTTTTTTCATCATTGTGTTTTTCTTTATTGGTTCTTTGATACTTTTTTTTGGTTTCTGTGTGATTTCTCTACTGTTTTTTTCTTTTCGGAGATTTTCTATTCTTATTTTTTACAACTACATGTCCACTTTATTTAAAAATACATTAAACTTTTTGTTTATACAAGTTCCACATTTTCAGATAAACGTTAAACATTTTTTTCAAATACATGTTTAATTTTGATAAATGTACATTGAATATTTTTAAAATATACTGTGAACATTTTGTAAACACACACTGAACGTTTTTATTCAAATACTAAGCTCAACGATTTATAGCCTCCTGGTGCGTCCTGGGCATGGGGTTTCTATAGGGCCCACTTGTATGGGGGTGTGTCGCTTGTTGGGAGTAACACATACGTAAATACGGGTAAAGTGCCAGACGGTTTTTCCGGTTTTGAGAAGGTTCTACAGGTATTTTTTGTTTTTTTCTATGTTTTCTTTACCTATTTTAATATATATTTTCCTTTTTTTCTCTTCCTTGTTCTCGTTGTTTTTATTTTTCCACATTTTAATTCATGAACATTAAAGAAAAACTTGAATGCTCTTTGGAATTCTTGATAAATATATTTAAAGTTCATGACCATTATTAAAGTCTATAGAATCTCTTTAGTTTCTGAACCTTTTCCAAATTCGAGAACATTGTTTGAGATCCAAAATACTTTTAAAATTCATGAACATTTTATTTAAAATTTTGTTATTTTTTAATTTGAAAAACTGTGGAAAAATAATTTTTTTAACATTTTTCATTTAATGATTTTTCTCAAATAAATAAGTGATACCAGGATTTACTGACCTAGCATTGGAGCGAAGGAAAAATGGAAACTGAGCAAGCGAGCGAGTGCTTGATGACCTGGCCCATAAGTGAGCGTTATATCAGCGATTTCATCGTTTTACTGTGGAATAGTAGCTCCCAAAAGACTCAAAGAACCAACACTGTCTGAACCGAGTTCAAAACGTGTAAGAACACCCAACCGCGCACCGAACAAAAATGCTCTCCTCTCAAAACAAAATCCATCTTCAACAGCAGGCCAACAAAATAAGCAAGAAAAAACCAGCAGCCCAACACGATATCCAGATGAGAAAACAACGCTAAAACATAACTAAAACCCAAACCAATGCAAATAAACCAGAACAAAACAACCGACCGTAATAACGTGCTAAAGAAGAAGAAAAATGTTAATCCTACGGGTGAAAAATGGCGCAGCAAAGCGTGCGGTAGCCTCTAGTTAGAGCTAGGGTGTACTATTCTTGTCCTCACATACCAATGTTTTGTCTAATTGAGTACGGGCCAAACTGAAAGGCTGTTAGATCGATGAACTGCTACTCGAGTAGAAATTTTGGAGCTCTATGGTTTAGTGGCCCGGAAGAGCCCATGTAGCTCCAAGTTGCACAGAAACCCAGTCTATGGTGCATAGCCAACTTCGACATGTTCCTTGCATTATGCCTAATTGCTCCCACTCTCGCAACGACTACGCCCCTCTGATGTCTACTACACAACCTTTTTCTTGTAGACGTTGTTGGGCCTCCAAGTGCAGAGGTCTGTAGGACAGTAGCAAATTTCCCTCAAGTGGATGACCTAAGGTTTATCAATCCGTAGGAGGCGTAGGATGAAGATGGTCTCTCTCAAGCAACCCTGCAACCAAATAACAAAAAGTCTCTTGTGTCCCCAACACACCCAATACAATGATAAATTGTATAGGTTTACTAGTTCGGCGAAGAGATGGTGATACAAGTGCAATATGGATGGTAGATATAGGTGTTTGTAATCTGAAAATATAAAAACAGCAAGGTAACTAATGATAAAAGTGAGCACAAACGGTATTGCAATGATTCGAAACAAGGCCTAGGGTTCATACTTTCACTAGTGCAAGTTCTCTCAACAAGGATAACATAATTAGATCATATAACTATCACTCAACATGCAACAAAGAGTCACTCCAAAGTCACTAATAGCGGAAAACAAATGAAGAGATTATTGTAGGGTACGAAACCACCTCAAAGTTATTCTTTCCGATCAATCAATTGGGCTATTCCTATAAGTGTCACAAACAGCCCTAGAGTTCGTAGTAAAATAACACCTTAAGACACACATCAACCAAAACCCTAATGTCACCTAGATACTCCAATGTCACCACAAGTATCCACGGGTATGATTATACGATATGCATCACACAATCTCAGATTCATCTATTCAAACCAACACAAAGTACTTCAAAGAGTGCCCCAAAGTTTATACCGGAGAGTCAAGACGAAAACGTATGCCAACCCCTACGCATAAGTTCACAAGGTCACTGAACCCGCAAGTTGATCACCAAAACATACATCAAGTAGATCACGTGAATATCCCATTGTCACCACAGATAAGTACATGCAAGACATACATCAAGTGTTCTCAAATCCTTAAAGACTCAATCCGATAAGATAACTTCAAAGGGAAAACTCAATCCATTACAAGAAGGTTGAGGGAGAGACATCATAAGATCGAACTATAATAGCAAAGCTCACGGTACATCAAGATCGTGCCATATCAAGAACACGAGAGAGAGAGAGAGAGAGAGAGAGAGAGAGAGAGAGATCAAACACATAGCTACTGGTACATACCCTCAGCCCCGAGGGTGAACTACTCCCTCCTCGTCATGGAGAGCGCCGGGATGATGAAGATGGCCATCAGTGAGGGATTCCCCCTCCGGCAGGGTGCTGGAATAGGGTCCCGATTGGTTTTTCGTGGCTACAGAGGCTTGCGGCGGCGGAACTCCCGATCTAGGGTTTTTTTCAGGGGTTTCTGTATTTATAGGAATTTTTGGCATCGGTCTCACGTCAGGGGGGGGGTCTCTGAGTCATCCACGAGATAGGGGGTGCGCCCAGGGGGGTAAGGCACGCCCTCCACCCTCGTGGATGGCTCGGGACTCTTCTAGCCCAACTCTTTTACTCTGAGGGCTTCTTTTGGTCCATAAAAAATCATCAAAAATTGGCACGTCAATTGGACTCCGTTTGGTATTCCTTTTCTGTAAAACTCAAAAACAAGGGAAAAAAACAGAAACTGGCACTGGGCTCTAGGTTAATAGGTTAGTCCCAAAATCATATAAAACAGCATATAAATGCATACAAAACATCCAAGATGGATAATATAATAGCATGGAACAATCAAAAATTATAGATACGTTGGAGACGTATCACCCTTCCCGACCTCTCATTCCCCAAAACCAGCCCTCCCGAAACCCCCAGCAGCCGAATGCGACCTCAAGCGGTGACACCCCTTCCTGATCTCGACTTCGATGGGAGGCGCCCTTCTCGCACTCTTGATCTTGAGCAGCGGTACCCACCGAGAAGCACCTACTTGCCGGGTGATGATGACACCAGGACCGGCGCCATAGGCGTGCTGCTGGCCCACGCCACCCCACTTCCTCCATGACCCTTTTACAACTGAAGGTAGCTTCAACTGGACATGGAGTCACATAACCTCTTCTCCCTTAACTGCCCACCCCTTGATCAGGTCCAGATCAGGATCATGGGCAAAGCCATTTGGAATCAACGCACTATGCCGTCTTTTGCTGCACCTTATCCGTTTTCTGCCGCCGCATAAGCATCCTCTCCTCCCTCTTCCTTGTTTGATACCTCTTTTCCTTTGGTGCTCTGAGTTAAATTGTCTGGCAGCAACAGGAACATAATATATCTGATTATGATGGTTTTTTAGGGTATGCAACACCACTATTGCAGCTGCGGGGCACGCTCTGCCACGATCACTGTTTGTACCACACGTTCGATGCCGCCATGAAAGCTCTGTTGGGGAACGTAGTAATTTAAAAAAAATTCCTACGAACACGCAAGATCATGGTGATGCATAGCAACGAGAGGGGAGAGTGTTGTCCACGTACCCTCGTAGACCGATAGCGGAAGCGTTAACACAACGCGGTTGATGTAGTCGTATGTCTTCACGATCCGACCGATCAAGTACCGAACGTACGGCACCTCCGAGTTCATCACACGTTCAGCTCGATGACGTCCCTCGAACTCCGATCCAGCCGAGTGTTGAGGGAGAGTTTCGTCAGTACGACGGCGTGGTGACGATGATGATGTTCTACCGACGCAGGGCTTCGCCTAAGCACCGCTACGATATTATCGAGGTGTAATATGGTGGAGGGGGCACCGCACACGGCTAAGAGATCAATAGATCAATTGTTGTGTCTATGGGGTGCCCCCTGCCCCCGTATATAAAGGAGCAAGGGGGAGGCCGGCCGGCCCTTGTTGGCGCGCCAGGAGGAGGAGTCCTCCTCCTAGTAGGAGTAGGACTCCCCTCTTTCGTACTCCTACTAGGAGGGGGAAAGGAAGGGGGAGAGGGAGAAGGAAAGGGGGGCGCCGCCCCCCCTCTCCTAGTCCAATTCGGACCAGAGGGGAAGGGGGCGCGCGGCCCCTCCTAGCTGCCCTCTCTCTATCCACTAAGGCCCATAAGGCCCATTACTTCTCCCGGGGGGTTCCGGTAACCCTCCGGCACTCCGGTTTTCTCCGAAATCACCCGGAACACTTCCGGTGTCCGAATATAGTCGTCCAATATATCAATCTTTATGTCTCGACCATTTCGAGACTCCTCGTCATGTCCGTGATCACATCCGGGACTCCGAACAACCTTCGGTACATCAAAACATATAAACTCATAATATAACTGTCATCGTAACGTTAAGCGTGCGGACCCTACGGGTTCGAGAACTATGTAGACATGACCGAGACACGTCTCCGGTCAATAACCAATAGCGGAACCTGGATGCTCATATTGGCTCCCACATATTCTACGAAGATCTTTATCGGTCAGACCGCATAACAACATACGTTGTTCCCTTTGTCATCGGTATGTTACTTGCCCGAGATTCGATCGTCGGTATCTCAATACCTAGTTCAATCTCGTTACCGGCAAGTCTCTTTACTCGTTCCGTAATACATCATCTTGCAACAAACTCTTTAGTTGCAATGCTTGCAAGGCTTAAGTGATGTGCATTACCGAGAGGGCCCAGAGATACCTCTCCGACAATCGGAGTGACAAATCCTAATCTCGAAATACGCCAACCCAACAAGTACCTTCGGAGACACCTGTAGAGCACCTTTATAATCACCCAGTTACGTTGTGACGTTTGGTAGCACACAAAGTGTTCCTCCGGTAAACGGGAGTTGCATAATCTCATAGTCATAGGAACATGTATAAGTCATGAAGAAAGCAATAGCAACATACTAAACGATCAAGTGCTAAGCTAACGGAATGGGTCAAGTCAATCACATCATTCTCCTAATAATGTGATCCCGTTAATCAAATGACAACTCATGTCTATGGCTAGGAAACATAACCATCTTTGATCAACGAGCTAGTCAAGTAGAGGCATACTAGTGACACTCTGTTTGTCTATGTATTCACACATGTATCATGTTTCCGGTTAATACAATTCTAGCATGAATAATAAACATTTATCATGATATAAGGAAATAAATAATAACTTTATTATTGCCTCTAGGGCATATTTCCTTCAGTCTCCCACTTGCACTAGAGTCAATAATCTAGATTACACAGTAATGATTCTTACACCCATGGAGCCTTGGTGCTGATCATGTTTTGCTCGTGGAAGAGGCTTAGTCAACGGGTCTGCAACATTCAGATCCGTATGTATCTTGCAAATTTCTATGTCTCCCACCTGGACTAAATCCCGGATGGAATTGAAGCGTCTTTTGATGTGCTTGGTTCTCTTGTGAAATCTGGATTCCTTTGCTAAGGCAATTGCACCAGTATTGTCACAAAAGATTTTCATTGGACCCGATGCACTAGGTATGACACCTAGATCGGATATGAACTCCTTCATCCAGACTCCTTCATTTGCTGCTTCCGAAGCAGCTATGTACTCCGCTTCACACGTAGATCCCGCCACGACGCTTTGTTTAGAACTGCACCAACTGACAGCTCCACCGTTCAATGTAAACACGTATCCGGTTTGCGATTTAGAATCGTCCGGATCAGTGTCAAAGCTTGCATCGACGTAACCATTTACGATGAGCTCTTTGTCACCTCCATAAACGAGAAACATATCCTTAGTCCTTTTCAGGTATTTCAGGATGTTCTTGACCGCTGTCCAGTGATCCACTCCTGGATTACTTTGGTACCTTCCTGCTAGACTTATAGCAAGGCATACATCAGGTCTGGTACACAGCATTGCATACATGATAGAGCCTATGGCTGAAGCATAGGGAACATCTTTCATCTTCTCTCTATCTTCTGCAGTGGTCGGGCATTGAGTCTTACTCAATTTCACACCTTGTAACACAGGCAAGAACCCTTTCTTTGCTTGATCCATTTTGAACTTTTTCAAAACTTTGTCAAGGTATGTGCTTTGTGAAAGTCCAATTAAGCGTCTTGATCTATCTCTATAGATCTTGATGCCCAATATATACGCAGCTTCACCGAGGTCTTTCATTGAAAAACTCTTATTCAAGTATCCCTTTATGCTATCCAGAAATTCTATATCATTTCCAATCAGCAATATGTCATCCACATATAATATCAGAAATGCTACAGAGCTCCCACTCACTTTCTTGTAAATACAGGCTTCTCCAAAAGTCTGTATAAAACCAAATGCTTTGATCACACTATCAAAGCGTTTATTCCAACTCCGAGAGGCTTGCACCAGTCCATAAATGGATCGCTGGAGCTTGCACACTTTGTTAGCTTCCTTTGGATCGACAAAACCTTCCGGTTGCATCATATACAACTCTTCTTCCAGAAATCCATTCAGGAATGCAGTTTTGACATCCATTTGCCAAATTTCATAATCATAAAATGCGGCAATTGCTAACATGATTCGGACAGACTTAAGCATCGCTACGGGTGAGAAGGTCTCATCGTAGTCAATCCCTTGAACTTGTCGAAAACCTTTCGCAACAAGTCGAGCTTTATAGACAGTAACATTACCGTCAGCGTCAGTCTTCTTCTTGAAGATCCATTTATTTTCAATGGCTTGCCGATCATCGGGCAAGTCAACCAAAGTCCATACTTTGTTCTCATACATGGATCCCATCTCGGATTTCATGGCCTCAAGCCTTTTTGCGGAATCTGGGCTCACCATCGCTTCTTCATAGTTCGTAGGTTCGTCATGGTCTAGTAACATAACCTCCAGAACAGGATTACCGTACCACTCCGGTGCGGATCTTACTCTGGTTGATCTACGAGGTTCAGTAATAACTTGATCTGAAGTTTCATGATCATCATCATTAACTTCCTCACTAATTGACGTAGGTGTCGCAGAAACTGGTTTCTGTGATGAACTACTTTCCAATAAGGGAGAAGGTACAGTTACCTCATCAAGTTCTACTTTTCTCCCACTCACTTCTTTCGAGAGAAACTCCTTCTCCAGAAAATTTCCGAATTTAGCAACAAAAGTTTTGCCTTCGGATCTGTGATAGAAGGTGTACCCAACAGTCTCCTTTGGGTATCCTATGAAGACACATTTCTCCGATTTGGGTTCGAGCTTATCAGGTTGAAGTTTCTTCACATAAGCATCGCAGCCCCAAACTTTAAGAAACGACAACTTTGGTTTCTTGCCAAACCACAGTTCATAAGGCGTCGTCTCAACGGATTTTGATGGTGCCCTATTTAACGTGAATGCAGCCGTCTCTAAAGCATAACCCCAAAACGATAGCGGTAAATCAGTAAGAGACATCATAGATCGCACCATATCTAGTAAAGTACGATTACGACGTTCGGACACACCATTACATTGTGGTGTTCCGGGTGGCATGAGTTGCGAAACTATTCCGCATTGTTTCAAATGTAGACCAAACTCGTAACTCAAATATTCTCCTCCACGATCTGATCGTAGAAACTTTATTTTCTTGTTACGATGATTTTCAACTTCACTCTGAAATTCTTTGAACCTTTCAAATGTTTCAGACTTATGTTTCATTAAGTAGATATACCCATATCTGCTCAAATCATCTGTAAGGTGAGAAAATAACGATATCCGCCACGAGCCTCAATATTCATCGGACCACATACATCTGTATGTATGATTTCCAACAAATCTGTTGCTCTCTCCATAGTTCCGGAGAACGGTGTTTTAGTCATCTTGCCCATGAGGCACGGTTCGCAAGTACCAAGTGATTCATAATCAAGTGGTTCCAAAAGTCCATCAGTATGGAGTTTCTTCATGCGCTTTACACCGATATGACCTAAACGGCAGTGCCACAAATAAGTTGCACTATCATTATCAACTCTGCATCTTTTGGCTTCAATATTATGAATATGTGTATCACTACTATCGAGATTCAACAAAAATAGACCACTCTTCAAGGGTGCATGACCATAAAAGATATTACTCATATAAATAGAACAACCATTATTCTCTGATTTAAATGAATAACCGTCTCGCATCAAACAAGATCCAGATATAATGTTCATGCTTAACGCTGGCACCAAATAACAATTATTTAGGTCTAAAACTAATCCCGAAGGTAGATGTAGAGGTAGCGTGCCGACCGCGATCACATCGACTTTGGAACCATTTCCCACGCGCATCGTCACCTCGTCCTTAGCCAATCTTCGCTTAATCCGTAGCCCCTGTTTCGAGTTGCAAATATTAGCAACAGAACCAGTATCAAATACCCAGGTGCTACTGCGAGCATTAGTAAGGTACACATCAATAACATGTATATCACATATACCTTTGTTCACCTTGCCATCCTTCTTATCCGCCAAATACTTGGGGCAGTTCCGCTTCCAGTGACCAGTCTGCTTGCAGTAGAAGCACTCAGTCTCAGGCTTAGGTCCAGACTTGGGTTTCTTCTCCTGAGCAGCAACTTGTTTGTTGTTCTTCTTGAAGTTCCCCTTCTTCTTCCCTTTACCCTTTTTCTTGAAACTAGTGGTCTTATTGACCATCAACACTTGATGCTCCTTTTTGATTTCTACCTCCGCAGCCTTTAGCATTGCGAAGAGCTCGGGAATCGTCTTATCCATCCCTTGCATATTATAGTTCATCACGAAGCTCTTGTAGCTTGGTGGCAGTGATTGAAGAATTCTGTCAATGACGCTATCATCCGGAAGATTAACTCCCAGTTGAATCAAGTGATTGTTATACCCAGACATTTTGAGTATATGCTCACTGACAGAACTATTCTCTTCCATCTTGCAGCTGTAGAACTTATTGGAGACTTCATATCTCTCAATCCGGGCATTTGCTTGAAATATTAACTTCAACTCCTGGAACATCTCATATGCTCCATGACGTTCAAAACGTCGTTGAAGACCCGGTTCTAAGCCGTAAAGCATGGCACACTGAACTATCGAGTAGTCATCAGCTTTGCTCTGCCAGACGTTCATAACATCTGGTGTTGCTCCTGCAGCAGGCCTGGCACCCAGCGGTGCTTCCAGGACGTAATTCTTCTGTACAGCAATGAGGATAATCCTCAAGTTATGGACCCAGTCCGTGTAATTGCTACCATCATCTTTCAACTTTGCTTTCTCAAGGAACGCATTAAAATTCAACGGAACAACAGCACGGGCCATCTATCTACAATTAACATAGACAAGCAAAATACTATCAGGTACTAAGTTCATGATAAATTCAAGTTCAATTAATTATATTACTTAAGAACTCCCACTTAGATAGACATCCCTCTAATCCTCTAAGTGATCACGTGATCCATATCAACTGAACCATGTCCGATCATCACGTGAGATGGAGTAGTTTCAACGGTGAACATCACTATGTTGATCATATCTACTATATGATTCACGCTCGACCTTTTGGTCTCCGTGTTCCGAGGCCATATCTGTTATATGCTAGGCTCGTCAAGTTTAACCTGAGTATTCCGCGTGTGCAACTGTTTTGCACCCGTTGTATTTGAACGTAGAGCCTATCACACCCGATCATCACGTGGTGTCTCAGCACGAAGAACTTTCGCAACGGTGCATACTCGGGGAGAACACTTATACTTTGATAATTTAGTGAAGGATCATCTTATAATGCTACCGTCAATCAAAGCAAGATAAGATGCATAAAAGATAAACATCACATGCAATCAATATAAGTGATATGATATGGCCATCATCATCTTGTGCTTGTGATCTCCATCTCCGAAGCACCGTCATGATCACCATCGTCATCGGCGTGACACCTTGATCTCCATCGTAGCATCGTTGTCGTCTCGCCAACTATTGCTTCTACGTCTATCGCTACCGCTTAGTGATAAAGTAAAACAATTACATGGTGATTGCATTGCATACAATAAAGCGACAACCATATGGCTCCTGCCAGTTGCCGATAACTCGGTTACAAAACATGATCATCTCATACAATAAAATTCAGTATCATGTCTTGACCATATCACATCACAACATGCCCTGCAAAAACAAGTTAGACGTCCTCTACTTTGTTGTTGCAAGTTTTACGTGGCTGCTACGGGCTTAGCAAGAACCGTTCTTACCTACGCATCAAAACCACAACGATAGTTTGTCAAGTTGGTGTTGTTTTAACCTTCGCAAGGACCGGGCGTAGCCACACTCGGTTCAACTAAAGTGAGAGAGACAGACACCCGCCGGTCACCTTTAAGCAACGAGTGCTCGCAACGGTGAAACCAGTCTCGCGTAAGCGTACGCGTAATGTCGGTCCGGGCCGCTTCATCTCACAATACCGCTGAACCAAAGTATGACATGCTGGTAAGCAGTATGACTTATATCGCCCACAACTCACTTGTGTTCTACTTGTGCATAACATCAACGCATAAAACCTGGCTCGGATGCCACTGTTGGGGAACGTAGTAATTTAAAAAAAATTCCTACGAACACGCAAGATCATGGTGATGCATAGCAACGAGAGGGGAGAGTGTTGTCCACGTACCCTCGTAGACCGATAGCGGAAGCGTTAACACAACGCGGTTGATGTAGTCGTACGTCTTTACGATCCGACCGATCAAGTACCGAACGTACGACACCTCCGAGTTCAGAACACGTTCAGCTCGATGACGTCCCTCGAACTCCGATCCAGCCGAGTGTTGAGGGAGAGTTTCGTTAGCACGACGGCGTGGTGACGATGATGATGTTCTACCGACGCAGGGCTTCGCCTAAGCACCGCTACGATATTATCGAGGTGTAATATGGTGGAGGGGGGCACCGCACACGGCTAAGAGATCAACAGATCTATTGTTGTGTCTATGGGGTGCCCCCCTGCCCCCGTATATAAAGGAGCAATGGGGAGGCCGGCCGGCCCTTGTTGGCGCGCCAGGAGGAGGAGTCCTCCTCCTAGTAGGAGTAGGACTCCCCTCTTTCCTACTCCTACTAGGAGGGGGAAAGGAAGGGGGAGAGGGAGAAGGAAAGGGGGGCGTCGCCCCCCCTCTCCTAGTCCAATTCGGACCAGAGGGCAAGGGGGCGCGCGGCCCCTCCTGGCTGCCCCTCTCTCTATCCACTAAGGCCCATAAGGCCCATTACTTCTCCCGGGGGGGTTCCGGTAACCCTCCGGCACTCCGGTTTTCTCCGAAATCACCCCGAACACTTCCGGTGTCCGAATATAGTCGTCCAATATATCAATCTTTATGTCTCGACCATTTCGAGACTCCTCGTCATGTCCGTGATCACATCCGGGACTCCGAACAACCTTTGGTACATCAAAACATATAAACTCATAATATAACTGTCATCGTAACGTTAAGCGTGCGGACCCTACGGGTTCGAGAACTATGTAGACATGACCGAGACACGTCTCCGGTCAATAACCAATAGCGGAACCTGGATGCTCATATTGGCTCCCACATATTCTACGAAGATCTTTATCGGTCAGACCGCATAACAACATACGTTGTTCCCTTTGTCATCGGTATGTTACTTGCCCGAGATTCGATCGTCGGTATCTCAATACCTAGTTCAATCTCGTTACCGGCAAGTCTCTTTACTCGTTCCGTAATACATCATCTTGCAACAAACTCTTTAGTTGCAATGCTTGCAAGGCTTAAGTGATGTGCATTACCGAGAGGGCCCAGAGATACCTCTCCGACAATCGGAGTGACAAATCCTAATCTCGAAATACGCCAACCCAACAAGTACCTTCGGAGACACCTGTAGAGCACCTTTATAATCACCCAGTTACGTTGTGACGTTTGGTAGCACACAAAGTGTTCCTCCGGTAAACGGGAGTTGCATAAACTCATAGTCATAGGAACATGTATAAGTCATGAAGAAAGCAATAGCAACATACTAAACGATCAAGTGCTAAGCTAACGGAATGGGTCAAGTCAATCACATCATTCTCCTAATAATGTGATCCCGTTAATCAAATGACAACTCATGTCTATGGCTAGGAAACATAACCATCTTTGATCAACGAGCTAGTCAATTAGAGGCATACTAGTGACACTCTGTTTGTCTATGTATTCACACATGTATCATGTTTCCGGTTAATACAATTCTAGCATGAATAATAAACATTTATCATGATATAAGGAAATAAATAATAACTTTATTATTGCCTCTAGGGCATATTTCCTTCAAGCTCTTGGGTAGTTGGGCTACCCAGGAATTTTTTAAGAAATTGATAAGCTTTAAGAATTTTTTTCGATGGCAAGGGATCTAATTTCTTTGGCTATGCCAACAAAAAAAATTAAAGAGGAGGTGTTTGTTATAGAAAACCTAGAAGAGCTTGGTGAAATCAGTCTTGGTCTTTAAACTAGAAGAGCTTTCTTACGTTTTGAAATTAATGAGATTCTTACGGATGAAGAAATTTTTGGTTGCAACAATCTAATGAATGGTGGCTACTCATAGGTGACCAAAACACTACTTACTTTCACCAGATTGCTAATGGTAGGAAAAGGAAAAATACAGTTCATCTTTTACTGTTGGTGATACTGCTTGCTCCTGCAGGAGTTGTTGGGATTCCCCCAAGGGTAAGGGTGAAGTATCCCAATGGAAAGTATTTCCCTCGGTTAGAGAACTTGGTTATCAATACAGTAGGAGCTCTCCTAGCAAATAAAGTAAGCAGTACCTGCACACAACACAAAGAACAACTTGTCCCCAACATGGCAAGAGGGTTGTCAACCACTTGTCTTGCTAGTCACAAAATTAAAGGCAATAGATAGTGATAATTGGTAGCAAAAATAAAATAGAGAAGCAAGGAAGATATTTATTTTTAGTAAAAGGAGAATAGACCCATGGGGCCATAGGTTCACTAATGACATCGCTCTCTCAAACAAGCAAGTGGCATGGTAAACACATTACACTTGGACAACGATTAATATTTCAATATTTATGACTATGATCATTCATGGTATACTCTCATATAGGCATTACGTCTGTGACAAGTAGACCGTTAATACAACTGGATCTACTACTAATCCCCCCCCCAAACAGCAATCTAGCATGCATATCGAGGTATTAAGTTGATTGGAAACAGAGCATTGCAGTAAGCATGGTGACATAATGTAGACAACAAAACATCAATTAATATGACGAGACACCGCCGTTTTATCCTTAGTGGTAATAATACAAATATGTGTCTTGTACCTTTTTGTCACTGGGATATAGAGCACCGCAAGATTGAACCCACTACAAAGCACCACTCCCTCTAAAGAAAAACCCATTGAACTTGGCCAAAGATGATATATAGATCGAAGAGTATGCAAAGCTATTTGATTATACAACAAGAAAACCTCAAAAGATAAAGTTGGTTTCAATGAACAATTGATCCCAACAAACACACCACCAATTACATCGAATTGATCCTGATCATGTGAGGCAGCTCATGGGAACATGGTATAGAAGATCCAAAGAGAGAGAGAGTCATCTAGCTACTACTATGGACCCTAAGGTCCTGATGGAACTACTCACATATATTCATGGAAGCGGAAACACTACTGGAATTTGCTTATTTGCCGTCTTCCTATTCTTTGCCGTCTGCTGGCGGACGGCAAAGAAGGTCTTTGCCGTCAGCTTGCAAAAAAGGACGGCAAAGAACTGGCGGATGGCAAAGAATGTCTTTGCCATCAGCCAATTCTTTGCCGTCTGCTAGCGGGCTGCAAAGAATCTTTGCCGTCAGCTGGCGGACAGCAAAGAGAGAGGTGGGCCCCACTAACGAGCTGTTTAGAAAAAAAACCTAATGCCCCCCCCCCTCTTTGTCGTCTGCTAGCAGACGGCAAAGAGCAAAAAAGCGAACGGTAAAGGGGGGCGGACGGCAAAGAGATAACCTAACTAACGGTCGTCCCCCCACCCCGCTCCCACCCTCTCTCTCTTTCTGTCCTCCCCACCTCGACGACCACCGCCACCCGCCGCCGCCCCCGCCACCAGCCACCCGCCGCCACCCCCACCACCGCCGCCGCCACCCGCCCACCCACCGCCTCTCGCCCCGTCACCCCGACCACCCGCCTAACGGACTAACAACACATTTATTGGCGTCGGCTTTCTTTGCCGTCAGCCGCTGATGGCAAAGGCCCCTTTGCCGTCCGCTTCAGAAAGCAGACGGCAAAGAAGCTCTTTACTATAGCCTACTTTGCCGGAGCCTTTTGCCGTCCGCCATCCTTGCCTTTGCCGTCTGCCGTGGCAGACGGCAAAGTAGCTGATTCCTGTAGTGAAAGGTTCATGAAGAAGTCTCTGGCAATGGATCCCCCCTCAAGCAGAGCTCCAGAACAGGCCTCCAGATTGGATCTTTGCAAAACAGAAACTTGTGGTGCCAGAAAAATTCTTCTAAAAATATCAAGCGACTTAATTGTGGTATTATTACCCTTATCCTCAAGTTTACTAGCTCTAAAAACTGGAGCGATTTTGTCTCGTTGGTCTACTTAGATGTCCATACAAGTTGATCACTAAAGTTTCAGATAATCGGGTCGCGTTTTATGCTGATAAACTCATTACTGTTCATCAGAATGTGTTCATTGAAAACAAAATATTATGGATGGAATCTTATCCCTCCACGAGATTTTACACCATACCCAGACTAAGAAAAAAGTGGGCATCATGCTTAAATTAGAATTCGAAAAGGCCTACCATTAGGTCGATTAGGGATTCCTTTTGGATTGTCATAAGATGCGTGGTACTAGACCTGCTTGGTGTGGATGGATTAAAAATAGTCATAGTTTGTGTTAAATTAAGCTAAACAACACGACTACTGCTTATTTTATTTTGCAAAAAAAAGACTAGTGCTTATTTTTCGAGTCACAAGGGTGTGCATCAAGGCGATCCTTTATCCCCCCTTTTGTGCAATCTGGTTGTGGAATGTCTAACTAAAATGGTAACCAATGCCCAAAAGAAAAACCTTCTAGTGGTCTGGCAACTAACCTAACCGATCATGGTGTTGATGATATTGTGCTTTGCATAGAACAAAATTCTGAGAAATATGTTAATTAACCTTAAGTTATTGATGTACATGTTTCAGTTCATGTCAGGGTTGAAATTAAATTTCCTGAAAAGTGAAATACTATTTGTAGGAGGAAGTGGTGATATCCTTAATTTCTATGTTGATTTATTCTATTGTTCAGATTTGTCACTTTCCCATGAAATAGCTTGGGATTCTTGTTAGCTCTACTACCCTTTGAAATGTGGATTGAGAATATGTTGATAGTAAGTATCTTAACAGATGTGAATCCTAGATTAGGAATGTGGCTTCTAGGGGTGGTAGATTAACTCTCCTTAATTCCTCCTTGTCCAGTATTGCTTATTGCTACATGTGTATGTATTTGTTGTCCAAGGCCTTTTATTGAAAGGCTTGACAAATACATGCGATGTTTTTTTCTGGCTTGGGGGGAATGGTATGAAAGGTTACTATCTAATCAAATGGTCTTGAGTCTGTAGATCGAAATGTAAAGGTGACCTCGGTGTTAAGGATTACAAAAACAAAACATTAGTTTACTGGTCAAGTGTTGTTGGAAACTTGATAATAAAAAAGGACATTGGTGGGATGTCATTTTTGCTAAATAACTAAAAAGAAGAACTTTATATGGAGAATCCCTAGAATTATGGCGGCATATAAAAGAGAGTTGCTCTGGTGTGGTTTTGAATGAGGAGAGAGATAAAATTTTCTTGACACTATGTAAAAATGGTGTATAGATAGTTAAATCCTAGTATAGATACCGGATTGAAAATGGGATGAAATACCCTCATAAAGTTCTTTGGAAGACTAATATGCCATCTAGAGTTAAAGTTTTTTTAATGGTTAGTATTGCGCAATAGTATTCTAACAAGAGATAACTTGCGGAGAAGAGGTTGGGAAGGGGACAAAAAATGTCCTTTTTGTATGCAGGATGAGAGTGTTGACCGTTTACTCCTGAAGTGTTCTATAGCAAAAATGTTATGGAACGTTATACAATGTGCCTTTGGTTACAGCAGGTGCCTGATACTGTTCAGACCCTGTTCAATGGGTGGTTGAGACAATTCAACAAAGATGAAAAATCTCTAGTTAGTGTTGGGATTGCTGCCATATTCTAGACTATCGGGAAACTTAGAAATGGAGTGGTTTTTGATAATAACAAGGTTTCTGATCCTTGTATGCATGTTAATCTGATCATTAAAATGTTGTATGATTTGCTTGTTTTGCAGATAAACCCAAAAAGATGATGAACAATGATGGAGGGCGTAAAAAAGTTGAGATGATAGCGGGGGAGATCTTCAGAGCGACTTTTGGGTGGAAATGACCCACATGATCACTGTTGGGTGAAGCCCTGCCCCCCTGAAGATTTTGCTCTTCTCACACCTCGCCTGCTGTTCTAGTTGCTCCACCCTTTGTTGTGTTGTGCTAGAGCTAAATAACATCCTCTTGCCTGGAGAGCCTGACGTGTGGGACTTCGCAGGAGGGGTGCGTAGTTTTAGACTATGTGTTAGAACTTTCGTTGCTAGGGCATCGGCTGCATGTGCCCCCCCTGGTTTGCGATCCTGGTGGGGGTGGAGATGCCCCGCTTTGCATCATCACGAGAGCACATCATTTCGATCTGTTCTTGCCTATGTGTTGGCAGTGTAGCTTGTAGTGGTAGTTAGTAGTATGTAAGACATTGTGATTTCTGTTAATAGAAATCCGATAGGGAGCTCCCGTTTTCAAAAAAAATCTAAAAAGAAATTCTTTTAGCAATGGTGAAAGAAAAATTTGGTGGTGCCCCTATTTGGAAATCAAAAGGAGTAACCAGGCTGGAAATCCTAAATCGTTTTCCATTAGGCTTACTCTTTGGTAAAAAAAACATGACATGACATTTTTGGAAACCGCCACGTGCTAAAAGCACCATCGCCAGAATATGGTAGTAGCATGATGATAATTTGCTGTAGCTCCAAGATTTACTCTGCGATGATTAGCATTGTTGATCAGGAAAACTCCCGTTGTATTCTGCTTCTGCACGGCCACGACGCTGGACCGTACTTACTAACAAAAGCGCACGAGCCGTGATCTAAGAACCAACCCTACGTTTTGCAGATCCGTTACGAGGCAGACCCTATGAGTCGGCAACAAGTGCCACATACCAATGATTTGATTGTGCACTTCAGGGCCGGCCATCAGAGCATTTTCAACAGACACCCAATATTAGTATTGTGCCTAAAAATTCACAAGTTTAGCGACACTGCATAATAGAGCACGCTGTAAAAAGTGTTTAGCGTACTGGACGAAACTGGATCGCAAGCCGTATATTTAGCGCGTGAGCTCCAGCGCGCTGAACTTCTCACGCACGTGAAAAGTGCCCCGTGCGCCCGCAGCCGCAGTCGTCCTTCTTGCGTGCGCCCGCCGCCGGCCTCCTCGCATGCGCGCGCCAGCCCACCAGCCGGCCACGGGCGGGGCGGGGCGGACCGCCGCCACGGCCACGGGGGGCGGGGCGCGGGCGCAGCCACGGCCACGGCGGCGGCGGGGCGGGGATGAGCCTAGGCGCGGCCACGACGGCGGCGGGGCAGGGCGCGGGCGGGGCCACGGCCACGGCGGGGCGGACCGCGGCCACGGCCATGGGCGGCAGGGCGTGGGCGCGGCCACAGCCACGGCCACGGCGGTGGTGGGGCGGGCCGCGGCCATGACCACAGCGGGGCGAAGCACGGCTACTGCCACGGCGGCGGTGAGCCACGGCCATGGCGGCGAGCAGGCCACGGGTGACGGGGCATGGCCATGACCATGGCGGCGAGCTAGATACGGACGCGCGTGGTTAATTTTGGGCGCTTGTTGGAAATGCTACTGTTGCTAGCTAGGCAGTATATTTTTGGGCGTCTACTGAAAATACTTGGTAATTCGGCGTGCTAAAACTGGCGCTGTAAAAAAAGAATAGCGTGCGGCTCCGTTGGGCGTCTGTTGGAGATGCTGTCAGCACGCAGCAAAATCATCTGAGTTGCACCGGTACGGCGTGCCTGAGCGCGACGTGTGTGTGCGCCAATGCAGCCCAATGGTGGGTGGAGGAAAGCAGAGCTGGGTGGGATGGAGGGAGCAGGCGCGCGAGGAAGTCGCGTGGTGCTCACATGAAGCGCGGGGGCCACGTACCGGCACCGCCGCGCCAATGACACCTACCGGCTACCCCTCTGGTCGATCAGGTGCATTCCCCCTGAAACGAATGATGGTGACCCTCACCTAGCAGCGCCTGCAGCCGCCATACGTACATAGTGCCACACTGCTTTCTCCGTAGCAACAGCTCGCGGCGTCCATCGTCGTCCAGCTGACACGCACTGTTGCGCTGCATGCCCCATGCTACTCTTGGTCTCTTTTTTCCAAACATTTTTAAAAGATGATAAAGGTTATTTGAACGCCGCACGCGTACTGCTTGGACCAGAGTGGTAGAGATTTTCAGTTGCATGTGCACCGGATTTCCACGTCGGTCGAGATTAGCCTCTAGCTGGATTAACATTCTAGTTCTTCTTCTTCTTCACATTTTAGTTTTTTTGAAGGTTGATAAGATATGTCCGGCTTTTGCATCTATTTTGCTAAAAATGCAGCTTCCACATGTCGGCGACACATGAGCGTCGCATTTGACGAAGACAAACTAAAATATGGTATCTTCCAAAACTCTCCTTCGTTTCTACTGTAAAATTTTCTTTTTACAGCCTAATGTGTGACATCGACAACTTTAACCATCTATTTATAAAATATCTTCCGCGAGGTGAGACGGGATTTACCTCATTTTATTTTATCCCGACCAAAAAAAGGATCTTGTCGGAGGACATGTCACCCAACCGTGTAGACAACTTGGACATATATTCACTTGGGGCAATACCAAGTTATGCTAAAATTTACCTCCTTTAAAAAAAAGTCAAATTTCCCTGGAATTCATCAAATTCTGTGGAATTATTTCAATTTTATCAAACAATGCCGCTAGCCACATCACACTGCTCATGTGTCATATTAATTAGATTTTTTTATGGATTCATATTAATTAGATACATCCTAGCGAATATGGGTCTGAGTTGTCCGCCTAATAATTAGCTTGCACATCATCCATACATCTGGACACATGATTCTGCCGTAAAGACATGTCATCGCAAGATGCTAACTAAGGGGTAAAAAGATCAGCTTTCAAAACTAATATGTAAAAAGTAAAAAATTCTTAGTTTTCTTCTCATGATCCTAAATATTTCTCTTATTTTTTCTCGTCAAATGCCTAGCACTTCCCCTAAAAAATTAGCCTAGCCAACCGTTATCATTTTTATTCTGGCGATTTCGGTTGGTTTGTCTCGGGAGATGCCTGGATAAATTTTGAAATCTGAAAAGCGCATTTTCTTTATAGGATGTGGATCGACCAGCATGTACATATACACTTAGGGCATCTTCAACGCCGACCCTCAAACCGCCCAAATCCATCCAGATCGTGTTGTCCAGACCGCGGAAGCCATCCAAGACGGATATGTATCGGTCCGCCAGGTGGTCTGGACACACTTTCTCCCGTAAAATGGAGACAAAGTGGGGGGGGGGGGAGCATTGCGGGCGTCCGGACAGCAGACACGTAGGACTCCGATACCCCCGGCCACCCAGTCCGCTGCTCTCGATCTCATTTCCTTAAACTCCGCCCTTCTTCCCTTGCTTTGCATCTGCATCCTCCAGCTTTGCCGCAGCTGATGTATGCCTCAGGCCGCAACAGAGGTATTGCCGGACGTCCACCACCAAGTTTATTGACGTGGTTCGTCAGCTGAAGGCAATGTGGGCATTGCACGCGGCAGAGGAAAAGATCGTAAGTTTTGCTTCCTCCTGCTCAAATTGTTGATTGATTCTTTCACTCAATGTTGGTCTACACATTATGTAGCCCGCACGCGGTACCGTGGTGTACCATACGATAGAGGGATCAACATTTACGTACACACTCTGTTGGATGAAGCTGAACGAGGAGTGTGTGTGGGAAGGCCTGCTCCATTGATGAAAAACTTGTTGGACATCCGGTTAATCTAGTCGAATTTAAGACATTATTGTACTAGACTTGATTTGCATGCCATATATGGATGATTTGTGCTATTTTTTCCGAAATATGATGAATATCGGCCGGTTTGCATGAATTTCGTCCGGTTAGTTCAAACGCGGGTTGAAATGTATGCGGCTATGATTGGATGGCCGCCTCCGGCATCCGTATCGGCAGACTGCTCACTCTCTGTCTATGGACGGATCCAGGAGAAAATTTACGGGTCGCCGTTGGAGATGCCCTTACATAGTTTTGCTTCTTTTTTTTGGCGATGAACATGGTTTTGCTTTTGCTTTCTACAAAGCGAAGTGGCATGCGTGGGTTGGTCGTCGACGAACAGATATATACGATGATGCGCTAGATAGATTATATACTTGGCGCGCGTGGGTGACGGCCGCAGCTTTCTAATTTGCGTGGGCGTCTAAAGGTGTGAAGCCATGGATCGATATGGTTGCGGCAGCTACCTCCTTTATATCCATTTGTGTTGCGCTTCAATGTGTCATCACCTCATAAGCCCCGGCCGTTCAGGCGATTGCCTTTCATCATATAGTACAAAAGACGCACGGAGAGAGAGAGAGAGAGAGAGAGGCCGTCGACTGTTGGTCATCCTCATGCATGTGGCCGGTAGCATAAAATACTTGTAGGAGAGCCATCCTTATCTCGCGTGCGTGATGCATGCGTGTCCAGGTCACGCCTTTACACGTGATTCTCCCGCGGCTTCTCAATAGTTTATGCTATGCAACATGCACCGATCATCGATCTTCTATCAATATCTGTGTGCACGATATATTCCTCCAACTGAATCGAACATGCTTACCTCACACACCTCTATGACGAACTATTATATCAACGTTCCTATTTATGCTCATTGATCTATCTTTACATAGTTTATTATGGACGGATGCATGCATGATCGAATATATCACCTGCTGATTGTATCATCATCTGAAAGGCCACACTTTTATGTGGAGATTACGCACTTGAGTGCCTGCTTATACATCCACGGATTGTTACAAGTCATCCGATAAACAGATATGGTATATATATGCATGAATATATTCATTGGGTACGTTTATCTCACATGTGCACATGGGTGGGTACGCAAGCATCCACTAACCCTGTACTTGATTGGAGATTCGGCGATCCGACGTGTGAGGGGGTTTACCCAACTAATGTGGCACTTTGCATCATACGCACTACCTAGCTTGATTGTGGAAAGGCCGCTCTTGTTCCATAGAAAGAAAGAAAGAAAGATAGATAGATAGATATGATTAATCCGGGTAACATGTTCATCTAAAGATCAAAGGACATGGGTCGGGCTTTTCTTTCCGACGTTGGTAGGTCGATGACGATTGCTCATTAAGCACACAATTAACTTGATTGTACGTGATCTATGTTTTTCTATGCCAGTTTTCACCAAGTTGGATGCTCATGCAGCTCTGCTGTCCACTTATTATTCGCCTGTCCCTCTCTCAGTGCATGCTATCAGCAGGTGAATTTGTTCTTTACCGTATGTTGCTTTTTACCATACGTATATGTTGTGCCTCCACGGGGGCAGTAACAACCCATATATAGGGAATTCTTGTGTTGAAAATGTTATCAACAAGTTTACTTTTTATCCCATAGTTGCGATAAGCTCCACACATGCATGAACGGGCAGTTGGCATTTTATTAGCTCCATTTTTGTGTTATCTTTACGAAAATGGCAAAATAAATGGGCGCAACAAGCCACTCCCAATATATGCGCATATGCAAGGAGGTTCCAGATAAGCTTGATAGTTTTAGCTTTTTGAGATGGATAAGCTTGGTTTATTAGTACTGTATATATATAATTCCAAACCGATGGTCAAACTAGCTTGATGATGCCGCACTGATCATAAATGTACATGTTCTGTATAGACGGCAACTAATTTTCTTCATCAGAACTAGTAGTTGTGTTATCTTAACAAATCTTTATCTCTATCTCTCTCTACTACTTTCAAAATAAGTATTGTTCCTTTTTCTGTCAGTGGAGACCTTTGTCCAATCTTCCATATTTGTTCTGAACATCCTTCCTTCGATAACCACCTTGATTATTTATATTTTATCGACTTGCCAAATAAACTTATCTAGTCAGCAAAAGTAAATGGGCGCATATGCAAGGAGGTCTGAGATAATTAAGCTCTGTTAATTTACTATAGATAATTTCAGCTCTCTTTTTTGTGAGGATTAATTGATGGTCTAAGTAGCTTTATATTTTTGCGGGAAGATGGTCTAACTAGCTTGATGATACCGCTCTCATCGTGCATGCATGGAAAGTTTAAAATCAAAAATTTCAGATATATTCGTTGGGAATAGGTGTATCAAAATTAATTTAATTTTCATTTTTGCTATTTTGAAATTGGTTTGGAAACAGTTTAAATATAGTCCAACTTTTTCTATTGTTGGTTTTAACATAGCATACCGTACACACCGAATGGTCGAGATCGCAGATATTTTGTACCCACCGGACTAGTCGAAATTTTGTTAAAATCTGGAACCTGATGCACAGGTAACTAATAATCCCAACTGGCCAGTAACCTGTGAGCGATATGCACACAGTAGCATGACTGCGAACACAATTAATTTGTTGCCGTCAAATGCATGTGGACGTGCTAAACTCTAGGTCTTGGTCGACGTTAGCTAGTTTGACTTTGGCATGTGATAACAACGCACCCACTCAACTTGTTTGGGCATTTGAATGGAGGCTAATCCACCACGGCATGCGCTCTGGGTCTATCTCGCTTGGCTGCTGGCAAACTAGGAGAAAACGTTGGTGAAAGTTTAATTAGTTTGCAGTATCGTAACTTTGATACCGACACCGAACTGTATTCGCAAGTTAAGTTAGTATGCATACATGCAGCCGGGCTGCTGGTCACATCATTGACCTGAATTATAGTTGGAGTAAACACCACACAACTCCCAGCTAGATATACATGAAGTACCAGTGCCGTTGAGTTGGATTAGTTTCGACTTGAGTGTGAGTAGGTCCAGAGTTGGTTGGCTCTTGGCTCTTCGCAAGTTCAACTTGGCCACTCGCGCTCCTATTTTGCCCTGCTGATTCCATTTGATCTCTTGAGTCTTGACCTCGGGCACTGTGTCAGTGTGGCGAGTGGTGACAAAGTCTGTAGAGCAAATGTACGTACTCCCTGCTAGCTGCTCGTAGTTGATCTCTTGACCTCGGGCACTGTGCGGGGTGACAAGTCTATAGATAGATTAGATCAGAAATATCAGTGTGGCACGACCAGTTCAACTTTCAACTCTCCATCCGGCAAGGCGCCGGTGATTCACGAGATCGCCGCAACGTGCAAGCAGTGTAAGACTATACACAAGTGGCAGTGTCAGAGGTTTGGTGTATGTTGCGGCGACGAGGGCGTAATTTCCGTCTGAACCATGAGAAAACATACTACTCCCTCCGTTCCCAAATGTAGTTTATATTTAGGAACGGAGGAAGTACATACATACGCATGCGCCACATGCAATGCACGACCGGGTCGTGGATCCATCACGTGCATGGGTGCTCGCGCGGTACGTCGTGGGGGACTAGTACGTATGCATGGTGAGGAATCGCTAGCTCATTCTTCTCACAGTATGTATGTACTGGCATGGCGGTCAGATACTCAGAGGCAGGTCGTGGTGTACAGCAAGGCGGAGGCGCGGGGCCAAACACCGACAGATTGTCCGGCGAACTGGCGTGGCAATTTCGCCCAGTTTCCGGCTCCGTTGTCCGAGATCGTCGTGGTCATACTCCACGGATACGTGGTATATATTTAGAAGCTGCCAAGTTACAGTCGCCGTGGCGCGTTCCCTCCGGTTTATCTATGGACCACCCATGCAGTACGCTCTCCCCTTTTTATCTCTGGTGGTCAAACAGAGCTACACGATCCATTTCCTTGACTTTTACACGCGGTAACTACTCCCTCTCTAAACAAATATGAAATGTACACTACTACGTTTAGGTAACTTCTCTGGTTGCCAAGTTTGTCCTCCCTCCCTCAAAAAACGACTTAAATTATGGGACGGAGGGAGTATCTTTGAAACACACCCAGACAAGTTTTTCATAATTGCCCAAAAAAAAGTTTTTCGTAATCGAATTTGGCTTATGCTACTACATAAAAAGATTATTGGATACCACCCGCAAAAAAAAAGATTATTGGATACAATGGGAATAACTCGCACAGAACAATAGACAACTTGGAGAAAGTACCACCAACGACCTATTGAGAAGCAATCCTTGTTGAATCGCCACCGCAAAAGTAGGACAAGGTGCAGAACGGAGATAGCAATCCGCAAAGCATATAGGTGGGGTAGGGGGCAATCTTGGTGAACAGCCGTGCCAGTATCACTACACAAACACGACTACCATACTCGCAAAGGCTAGAACAAAAGGGATGTTGAATAAGATAAGATGACATTGTCACCGACTATGCCACAGAGCCATGCCAAAGTACAACAACAAGCACCAACCCGTCTTCCAATAAGATTGTTGAAGACAAAAACTCATGAGCTCTTTGGCAGCCCCAGACCAAGTGCTATCGAGACGAGATTGAAGCCAGATGACTTTTATTCGACACAACATTTGAGCAACGTCACCATAACATTAAAGGCAAAGTGGAAGAAATCTTACTACATGCCGAACAAGAGAAAACACACACGCAACATTGGTCTTGAAATCTTAAACACATGTTGTTTCCTTTTTGTTGAGAGAGATCCTCGCTTTACTTTATTCAACAACAATTTTCAAAGGCATCATTACAAAATCGTGAGATACTCCAAACTAGATATGGCGGCCTACATCTAGAGATAAAGCAAACTTAGCTGAATTATGAGCTCATAGTTACTCTTCCTATCTTGATGACTAAAATTGCATATTGCAAACTCAGACTTTATAGCAATAGTCCCCTCGCGATTGCTTCATAATTCCCATATGTTCCCATCACATCATCTTTCACTGCAGTTTCACAATCACATGCAACACTGTGTCCAATGAATGTGATGGGCCTAGAACTAGTGACCGTAAAGTTACTAGTTAATGTGGCCACTTCGTTGCAAGCACTAAGGACCCCTTTTGAACCTCCTTTGTTATGTTGTTGTCTTCGAGGTGTTGTGGGGCGTAGGATCATCTGCATGTGACCATGGTCACTTACACGGCTGTGTCCTTGGGAAATGCTGGAAAATCATGTTCCACGCTTAGGACGTCGCAAGCCGTGCAGCGAGAGACAGCTCCACCTCACCTCTTGCACAATCTATTTCGTCGTCTGATTGGGCTAGCCCAATGAAGTGTTTCGCGTGGATGTCCTGAATACTGATACATGGAACTTTCCACCGGTTTTGGCTAATGTGTTGTTAGGGTGGTTCCACATGCTTTTTTCTTTTTAATTTTTCCGTGTTTCTCTTTACCTTTTTGCCAGTTTTTCTGAAGGTTTCTTTATCTTAGGTTTCCTTTTTCTATACTTTTTTAATATAGATTTTACATTTTTCATATACCTTTGTATATTCTTATGACAAACATTCAATTTTTTCAAATACATATTTGAACATTGAAAATTTTGTTTAATACATTTTAAAAAGGTTTAAATAAATGTTGAACATCTTTTGAATACATGTTGACCATTTTTCAGATACACCTTGAAAATTTAAAAAATGTGTGATAAATAGTTTTTCAAATATATGTTGATCATTTTTCATATGCACGTGGAACATTTTTTGATACAGGTTGAACCTTTTTTGAAATATATGTTTGAACATTTTTTCAAATACATGTTTGATTTTTTTGAATATATGTTGATTTCTTTAAAATACGCATTGAAGATTTGGTTGGACGATAAGAAACATTTTTTTAAAAATCCTGCATTTTTTGCCATTGTGTAAACATCTTTTTCAAATCAAACATCTTTTGTAACGCATGAACATTTTTATAAATGTCCCAAAGATCCTTATTATGAACCCTTTTTTCTGAACTACATGGACATTTTTTACATTGTATAAACATTTAAAAAAAATCATAACCATTTTATTGGAGCGCATGAACATTTATATGTCACGGACATTGTTTTGAAGAATATGAACATTTGAAATTAAGCGCACACTTTTTTCTATGCGTTAAGATGTTTTTCTAATGCACGGCGAACATTCTTATTTCGGAATATATGTACATATATTTATAACGTTTTTAAAAATATATAAATAAAAGAAAACAAACAGAACTGATGAATAAAGATGCAAACAAGAAAGAAATGAATGCACACGCCCGGAGCTACTACTGCGCCAGCCCAATAGTAGTGACGCGTGATGCTCGCTGAGGCGAGACCTGCTTCTGTTTCGCTACTGCTGGCGAGACAAAGTGCTGCCCGATACGAGTCGACCAAACGCGTATGCCCTCAACGGTACATGGGCTGGTTTGACACGAGAAAATATCATATGGAAACCAACATTCGGTAAAGCCAGTGAAAACCACACGAGAATGATATTTTGAATTTTCATAAAACTCTGGAAAAAAATATGGGATGTTAAGAGAGTGTAGTCGTCGCTAGGTGGTCTACGAATCTGGATGTAATTTTTATTTCTAGTATTCGTTGTACTGCCATTATTGAAAATGAATAGATTGGAAGTTTTTTAGAAAAAAGTAAGAGAGTGATGTTCTATTACCTAGCAAAATTTCAAGTTCAAACACATTACGAGATATGAGCTATGGAAAAAACTAAATCAGTCTTGAATAGTGCGAAATAGTAATGTCACTATTCATTGCTGAATTTGTCTTTTTCATAGCTCACGTCCCGTAATATGTTTAACATGAAATTTCACATGAGAATATAACATCATCCTTTGAACATCCCATTTTTTTCTCTGGTTTTATTGGAATTTTCAAACATGGTTTCCATGAAGTTTTCTTAGGATGTTCGTTTCTGTAATGTTGATTTTCATATGATATTCTCTCGGCTTGACACTTTCTTGACAATCTACTATGAAATGCTGGTTAATATTTGGTTTGCAATATATTAACTTCAATACTAACATGAATGATATACACAAGTTGGTATGCATGCAGGGCCGCTGGTTAGATCACCGTTATGTAACTAGTAGTTGGAGTAAACACCATGCAACACCCAGCAAGGCCGGCCGAAGGGCTCCTGCTTTGTTTTTAGATGTTTTGTTGAGTGTGATTCGGGTTTTGACCTGCCCGGAAAGACTAGCCGACGCCCGACTCCCTCAAGATGGAATAAGTTTCTCGCCGCTTAGCCCCTAGCCCGACGATGCTAGTCTTGTCGAAGAGTTGTACTGGTCTGTCTTTGGCGGATCTCGCACGATTTGGCCAATGTTTGTCTGCGGTGGTTCAACTTGGATTCTACCTTCATTCGTATAAGTTTGTGTGTCTACATGTTTGTGAGTAAGGCGTTTTGGCTCCCAGGAGCATCTGCTCCCGCACTTAATAAAAAAATCAAAACAAATATTAGAAAAATTCGAAAAAATCCAATTCTTTTTGGCATGGTAGATAATTTGGTGCGTGATGTCCGGTCCAAATTTCATATCATTTGGACATCTGAGTAGCTCTCGGCAAAAAAGACAAATTTGGGGTCTGTTAAATAGTGTATTGTTCATATACTGTTTTGACTCAATGTGTCTTTTTTGCTGAAAGCTACTCAAATGTCCAAATACTCTGAAATTTGGAGTGCACCTCACGCATCAAATTATCTACCATGCACAAAAAATTTGGATTTGTTTGGATTTATTTGATTTTTTATGAATTATTTTTTGACCGGGTTGATGAGCCCGGGCTCAGAATTGGATATTCGCATGTTTGATCCTTTTAATTTATGCTTCTCTTTGCCAGCGACCGTTGTTGTACCGTTGCTTCTCTTTTATTTTATGGTTTGTTCGGGCCTTAGGACCAGGACCTCTCGACTGTCTACTACCATAAGGTTTGCCCAGCTCCGATAAGAAAGGAGAGATAACGGCGGTGCACTTTCGGCTTACTCTAATGCTTGTAGTCGTTGCTAGGTGATCTATGAGACTGCATGCAATTTGTGTTACCTCTGATGTTCTTTATACATAAAGTTTGATGAACACATCGGAAGTTTTAAAAAAAAATCCTGCTAGATATACTACACTACTAGTACGTGAATGTGAGTCGGTCAAGAGTATTTGCACTGCTGATTCCAGCTGATATTTTGACCTTGGGCACTGTGTGGCGAGTGGTCTATAGAGCAAATGTACTCCCAGCTGCTTGTACTAGTTCATCTCTTCTTCCAGACCGCGGGCACTGTGGGGTGGTGGTAAGTCTATAGGTCAGCGAGAAGTCTACGCACCGCTTCTTCCAGACCGCGTGCGCCGGAATGGCCGCCGCTACGCTGGCGTCCACGGACACGGATCTCTTGTTTGTCTTGGCCAAGCCGTAGTCCTCGTGCTCTGGCGCGTGCCTCGGCGCCGGCGCCGTGAGAAGGTCGACGCCGAAGAGACGCACGGTCCTCATCACGGGTGCCGGCGACGTGGTGGCCGCCGTCGCGTTGACGAAGGTCGTCGTCGTCGTCATGGACCGGAGCTTGCAGTCGATAAAGAGCTGGTTGTTGCCGGAGACGGAGCGGTAGAACCCGACCGCGTCGCCCGCGTGCAGGCCCTTTTCCTTGACGAAGCGGCTCCACCCCTTTGTGAGCACGTAGCTCTGGCTGCTGTTCCAGTACGAGTACCGGAACCTCCACACCTTGCCGGCCGCGTCGTCGAAGTTGAGCAGCACGCCCTTGCACTCGCCGGACACGGCTGTGCCGGCCGAAGGGAGCTGGAGAGGGAAGTGCTTCTCAGCGTGCTGCTTCGGGATCACCAGCCGGTTCAGCTTCCCCACGTCGCTGGGCGTGACCGTCTTGTCGAACAGGTGCTCGCGCCGCCCCGCCGCGGTTGAAGGTGCCCACGAGTAGGGAGGTGACGACGATGACGTAGGGGACGACGCCGCGGCGGCCGCGGAGGCGAAGAAGGCGCGCTTGTGCTGCGCGAGCTCGTCGGGGTAGATGTGCTTGCGCAGCATGTCGACGACCTCGGCCTTGGAGCGGGCGGCGAGGAAGCGGAGCTCGGCGGCGTCGTCCGCGTCGGACTCGACGAGCGGGCGGAAGTTGGTGACGGCGTCGCGGCCCCGGAACCTCTGCGCCGCCGCGTCGTAGGCGCGGGCCGCCTCGGCCTCCCCCGTGAACGTGCCGAGCCAGACGCGCTGGTGGCGCTCGTAGATCTGCGCGCCCCAGCGCCCGTTGGGCTGCGGCACCACGCCCTTGTACTTGGACGACGGCAGCCGCCCGCCGCGGCCGGAGTCCGCCTCGGCGCCGGGCTCCGGCGCGTCCATGACCGCGCTGGCCCCGCTGCCCACGCGCCGCAGCGGCTTGGTCGCCGGCGCGGCCGGCACCCCAGACGCCTTATTGCCAGTGGACGCGCCGCTGCTCACGTCGTCCATGAGGCAGCTCCTCGCACTTTCCATCCGATCACCACCGAAAAAAATGAAGAAGATGCTTAGCTAGGTAGAGTAGTAGCTTAGCCAAAGACTGGAAATGGAGGCAGTAGGTAGGCAGAGGAGCAGCAGAGGCAAGTGCGTGTGTTATATAGGATCGAGGAGAGGAGCTGGAGGTGAGTGTGAGGCCTGTATTGCCAGAATTTGGGGATTCTCGGGAATCCGACCCTACCCAGCTTCTTCCAGAATCTTTGGCCCTCATTTGTTTTACAATCATATCTAGTTAGACAAAGAGGGTTCTTTGTCTAACTAGATATGATTGTAAAACAAATGAGGGCCAAAGATTCTGGAAGAAGCTGGGTAGGGGTCGGATTATGGGAGAATCCCCAGATTCTGGCAAAAGAACTAGGCCTGAGTATGAGTATGGCTAAGCTAACTGGCTGGCAAAATGATCTTATATTATGAGACGAAGGGGGTACATTCTATTGTTCGATCAGTTTGGTTAAGTCTTAGTCGACTGAGACTTCGTTGTGTCTCAGTCGATGCTTTATTCCTTTGATCTTGCATAAAGATTCATACAAAAAAATTCTTCTTAGTTTTTTCTTTTTTCTTATATACTATGTCACTTGACTGAGACTTGGTTAAGTCTCACTCAACTGAGACTTGGTCACACCCTATACTGTTGTTTCCTTTTATTTATACATGCTAGTGTTATTCACTTATTTATATACATGCTATTGTTGTTTCTTTTTATTTATACATGCTAGTGTTATTCACTTATTTATAGTATTCGCATCGTAGATATTTTAGACACAGGATTCCATTTTGAATGTTAGATATTTATATAGGTCTCATGGGCTTGTGTTGGTGTAGGTCGACTATTAGATATTTTATGGCATCCATGGAAGAAAAAGACGATGAAGATGATGATGAACGCACCCGTTGGCCATGCTACGCACGCAGTATGGTATGGTGTGGTTGCGTGAGAAATTCAGAGTGCCATTCTTGCATTTCCTTTTAATGCTTTCTAATTTTAACTTTGTTTTGGAGGAAGAAAAGTAGTGGCACGTCAAGTAACGCGTCTCCTCCTACTACTAACGCCTGCAAGTGGAAGAACAAAATGTGTGAGCTGAACTAGCTGCTGACCCATTTCGGTTTTTGACGCTTATGTGCACTCTACGTTGTGTGTAGTCTCTCATAGTAAACGGTGACGCCGAGGGTGCCACAGATTTTTCTTTTACATAGTACAGACGCAATCACTTATATATATACGCGTATACACTTATCCCTAATCGACGAGAACGTCTCCTCCTACTAAAAGTGTATCGTTGGAAATTCTAAAATAAATTCAGGATAAATGCGAGCACTAGGATTTGAACCGGGTTGGGGATATCACTATCCTCCTAACCATCCCACCACAGATTGGTTCGGAGTGCTGCAGAATTTTCTACAATTTTCTGAAAGTTTTAGATTGATGGTTATGCATGTCCGCGTCGGTCGATCGTTTTGTTGATTTCTATTTGATATTTTTCAATATTTTACTTGATTATTCACCACGCGCACATGGAATTCCTAGATCACCAATAGCTAATTAGGAATATAATGATCAGCGACAAAAGATAAAGAAGGTCAACGGCCGATCCAGTTGCAACATTTATCATCGGTGTTATGGATATGTATATTACCTTCAATACTTATAACATGAAACCCATTTTTTGTACGGTAATACGTGTCTCATTCATATCATAAAGATCAAAGTACAGGTCACGTAATGACCAACACGACAAAATTGAAAAGATAGCAGAACATTTCTGAACTTGACCCCAATGCCCGTCACCTGCCTCCGGCACCACCGCAGCAGCCACCGAAGGAAAGAATGAAGAATCACCTCCTCACCTGCCATCGCTGATATGCTGCTTTGCGGACCTCCGTGACTCATCAAAGTGAAGCCCTTGCCGTTGAACGAATCAGACCGGGGCAACACCCCGGACACGCCATCTAACTCCAGATCTGTCACCCCACCACGACTAAGACGCCGAAGGAGGAAACCATACCTGCCATCCACGAACCACGAGCCCAGCACACGTTCTGTCTTCCAGATGTCGTCGATGCCGACCACAATCTGCATCTGCTCCTGGACTACCTCACAAGCTCCGCGCCGGCGTTAGAGGAAACGTAGTCGCAACGGCGGAGCCCGAGGACACAAGTCCACCGCGAGTATGCCGCCGCCGGCACGCCATTCTTGCTTGAACAGACTGATTTTTAAATCCATTCCAAACCATAGAACCGATGACCTCGTCAAGAAAGGATCCGAAGAATCTTTATGTAGCACTGTCATAGTCGCCACAGAAGCAAAGACGATGAACAGTCTAAAAATCTAGACTACAAGGGAATAGAAACGATCCACGCGCATGGATCCGGCGACCCTACTCACCACCAGCTACCAAGGTCGCCGGAGGAGGGGAGCTGCCGGAGGACGGTGCTACTAGACTAGCCTCTCGTGGCCGCGGCTAGGGTTGCAGCCACCAGGGAACCAGAGAAAAACAATCAGATTGGTTTTGGCTGGCTAAAGTGCGGTGAATTACATGAAACCCATTCATAATGAAGATATAGGACAACCGGACAAGTATACACGTACACGTACAACCGGATTAGATCCACGCTCATGCACCCACTACGTACTAGGGGGCTATGCTACGCCAGACCTGACTAATTAAATCGACATCCAAAAATGTAACTGCAGCTTATAATGCGACGAAGAAAAGCTTAAGACCTTGTGCTCTGCCTCATTTGCTTTTTAACACAGTTGTACCGATAGTTCATAGTTTGGTTCTGATTAACATATCATATAGTACTTCAAAATCGATGCTTGTGATTTTTACTGTTAGACGGTAAACAATACAAGTCAGCTATGGGGGCATGTCATTAGGAATTTAGAAGTGAACCAATATGTACAAATTTAAATGGGCTCTTTGCTATTGCTCTACAAATTACTATTGAACAAGCTAAAGACAGCTAATCTCTTGGTAGCTGCTCATAGTGCTTGTGAACAAAAGCAAATACACAGGATTCTGATACAGGGCCTAGCTAAAGACAGCATGCGTCGATCCAGGGCCTAGCTAATTAACTCAGACCAACGAATTGAAGTGTTTGGACACATGTTACATCTACAATGGTAACAAAGATTAACTCCAAATTGTGCCCATACATCTTAGAAATGTCGAGTAGTGAATAGTAACCAAAAAAGAAAACTTCATTGATAGCAGAATTTGAGTTTAGTAGTATTAACGGTTGTGTGTGTGTGTGTGTTGTTGTTGTTGGAACTGTGTCAAATATATTATGCAAGGTAGATTACAATTGGACCATGAGTTATATTGTGTCTAGGTAAGGTAGAAGTTGTGTTCCTAATAGAACACTTCTATCCCACGCCTCCTATATAATGTGAGGGTAGACACATGATTAACTTATGCCAACATAATAGCATAGGCACACAATAGGGTGACGGCGTGTGCCGGCACCCGGGCGGTCGGGATGCAGTATCATGGGGAGGAGCGCTCATAGTCAGCCCCCGGGAATGTAGCCATGTCAATGAACCTCGTTAAAAAATTTCGGTGCCGTGCGTCGTGTGACTGATTAGTCCTTGGATGATCGACGGTGCATCTCGGATTATTCTAACATGTGTTTGCTGCAGTGGCGGATCTACAGGGTGGCCAGGGTGGGCCGCGGCCCACCCTGGGATTTTTGATATGCTTATGTACATATGACTGTAACTGGGCCAGAGAGAAAAAAGGGCCCAATAACGCAATCCAGGGAGGAACGACTGCAGGCATGGCATGTCCACATCGAGTAGAACGCTCGTCTCCCTCACACAGCCGCCTCACCATAAGTTCACCTGCCCGACCCCGACACCCAGCCGCGCCGTTCCTCGCGTCCTCACCGGCCGGAGCCAGGAGCTCAGCCACCCATCAGGCTCCCGCATCCCTTTCCCGGCCTCCCGCGCGCCCCCTGCCCTGTGCGCTAGTCCTGCTGCGCCCCTGCCCCCGCCCGGCCGGCCGCCTGCGCTTGGCGCCCCTGCCCCCGCCAAACCGCACCGCTGCAAAGCCAGCGGCAGCCTCTGCTGGTCAGTCATCTTTCGATTAGCGTGACAACCAGTCAACCAATGAGCAACCAATTTGGTACCTTAAATGCCCCAATTTCAGATTTAGGGTTTGCTTTTTTGCCCCAATTTTCTGCACATGAACACAGACATAATTTGTACATAATTTTTCTCACTGAGATTTAATTAAGAATTTTAGCGCGTTTGTAAGATCATATTAATCTATTTCTTTGTGATATTGGTAATTAGTTAGAACTTTTACATATCATATTGCTTATTAAAAAAATTTAGGCGGACCACCCTGTAATCAAATGCTAGCTCCGCCACTGGTTTGCTGATGAATGTCTGAACATGATTTGGTGTTAAAGTCTTGCGTGGTCATTGGTCATTGATAAACTTTTACTCTTTGATAAAAACAGAAAATAACATGACAGACACCGCACGTGCTAAAAGTAGGCACCAACACAAACACCATCGCTAGAATACGGTGGTACCGTCATGATAATTTGTTGTAGCTCCAATATATATTTTGCTCTGCGCTGATTAGCACGGGCACGACACACGGCCGTACGTACTGATTCGCGAAAGCGCACGAGCCGTAATGCAAGAAGGGAAACCAACCAACCCCATGTTCCGCTTGCAGATCCGTTCCGAGGCAGCAGGCCCTATGAGGCCGCACGCCAATGATTGATTGTGCACGTAACAGCACGCAGCAAAACCATCTGAGTTGCACCGGTACGGCTAGGCTGAGCGCGACGTGTCTGTGTGTAGGCCGACTGGTGGGTGAAGGAAAGCGAGCTGGGTGGAAGGGAGGCAGGCGCGCGAGGGAGTCGCGTGGTGTTCACATGAAGCGCGGGGGCCACGTACGGGCGGGGCACCGCCGCGGCAGTGACGCCAACCAGCTACCCCGTGCCGGATCAGGCCGATCTGGTGCATTCCCCCTGAAACAAATGATGGCAGCCGCAACCGCCGTATCTCTACTTCTAATGTATCCGTTGTGGGTTTTTTTTCGTCCCATCATTTTCGTCTGGTTTATTTTTACTGGTTTATTTTCACCTCCACAAGTCCGACTAAGGCCTTGTACAATAAGAGATGCTTAGAGAGGTGCTTACGAAAATAAACATAGTTTTTCTGAAGCACCGTTGCTTAAGAAAAGCTTGATTTATTTCCATTGTACCAGGCCTAAAAACGTGCCGCCGCTCCTCTCGCTCGATCAAACTCCTCCGTCCATCGATGCCGCGTGTTCTCTCTCTTCCTCCAACCTGGTTAGGGTTCCCAGCCACTTCTCGTCCTCCGCCGCCGCGTATTCCTCTCTGACCTCGCTGGGAGCAGCCAGGAGGACCCCGCCGCCGTGCCTCCCTTCTCTCCCCCTCTCCCTTCTGTCCCTTCTCCTACTTTTTCCGACCTCTCCATCTCCTCTGAACTGCGCGCCGTTCCTCTTCGCAGGTGTCGTCATGGAGCTCGCCCCCCGGGCTGCGTGCCCCTCCGACGACACCCTGCCTAGCCCGCTCCCAGGTCCTCTGGATCCCGATTTGCGTGTCTATTATTTTGCGCTCGATCCAGATTTGGACGGGACCTTTTTTCAGGCACCGCGAGCGTGCTGGACGGCGGGAAGGGCCGCGTCAAGAAGGCCGCCAGTGACGGCGGCTCTGGGGCGCTGCACGTCGCTGTCGTCTCACCCCCAAATGCACCGCCCGCCCAAAGCCTTCTGCCGTTGTCCCTCCTAATTACGACAGCGAGCGCCCAATCCCCTCACATGCACGTGATATCGTTCCACTGAACACACGTGCTGGCCGGCCCTGACTCTGTACTTCGATAATACACTACACGACTGTCGCTACTCCCAACTCGGTGTAGTCTATCTCGTTGGTTGCAGATGGGATGGGATATTCTGCGGCGTGGACATGGCCTAGCGATCAGATTTGGCAGGAAGATCTCATCCTGGAACCCAGGTGTGCTTGATTTGATATTTAGAATTCTATTTGCTAGGTATGTACATGCATAGCGTACGGTGTATCCAAAGCTTTGTTTAACCAGTGGTATGTACATGCATAGCGCCCAATTCTATTTGTTAGAACTAATCTCTGGTTTAGTAGAAGCCCACAGTGGTTGCAATACTAGAGTCATATCTATTGTGGGCAAGATTGAAAAATTGCATATATCCAGTCGTCTTATGTGTTTATCACCAATGAAACTGTGCAACATTACAACAAGATAAATAAACGAACAGTGCCATATGAGTTAAAAGAATTTTAAGCCTTTTTTGAGCAATTAATCTGCAACTTTCAAGGACGGGAGGTGCTTTTGATCTTCTAATTAGTTCGTCCAGATTAGGTTTTTTTTTCTGCTGGTCCAAGGTTTGTATATCACCGACTTAGATTTGTTTTTCTTCATGCGCATATGTTAGAGTAATATCCATGCGCTAAAAAATTTCATTCTGAATTTCCTTCGTGCATCAGTGTATATATATGTTTCTTATGATGCCCGGGTGCGTTTACCTTGTCAAGAAGCTTCGCGTGAACGTCAATGCCGATGACAACAAAGGTGGTCTGTTTCGCTTCCTCCTTCCGATTTTGCAAAATATAAACACCAGGGTGTCTAGAAATTCAGATTGTTGGTTCACCAGCAGCACGGTCAGTATGATGAAACAGACTGCACTGATACTTTATTTGTGTGTTCGATATAGTCTAATTTAATATACCAGCGATGATGGTATTGAATCTGCAAAAATATATATGCTAATTTCCTAATTGCATCTTTTAATCAGGAGCCCAGGACCAACCTTTAGGCAGGAAAGAGGGACAATCTTCAGTAAGCTACAATCTTCATGTCTTCTTGTAGCATTTGACTGACGTGTTATGGTATCATTCTTCTACTTTCACAGTTATTACTGTGAATATGTTGACCTCATGTCTTCTCATCATTTGAGCTCACTTTGATATTACTGGTTCTAAATCCAACAAGATCTTGAATATTTTTCACTTTGCCCATTCAAAAATTTGTTCACCTAACAACATTCATGATGTAAGCTTTGGTTTGAAAAACACCTTTTCAATGTTATAGGACATACAAACAAGAAGGGTAGGGAGAACATGCCCGAGAAGCTCAGAGATAAGGCAGAAGCCTTGCTGGGGAAGAGAAGCAAGCTCAAGCACTCTTGAGCATGGGCTGATAGAGCGGCCGAGCAGGGCGATCGAGCGCAGTCGTGCGCGAGGGGAAGTGAATCTGGGAGAGGCATCAGGGGGCCATCAGCAGGAAGGCAGCAGGTGGCGTGCAGCACTGGACTTAGCCATGTCTTCGCCAAGGTGGCTGGTTGTTTCCACAACATGTTTGGATGGTGATGTTGTTATGGTCGCGTAGGGTCGGAGTTCCTTGACTGCATTTATCTCAGCAAAATCTCATGGTAATTTCTGCGCTAGTGTAAAGAGTGATTATTTTCTTAATCTTAATTTTTTGATTTATCAACCAATAGTGCCGCACGATTTAAAATTTTGTCAGATGATGCGTTCACGGACGCCGCCGTTGCTGCATCTTCATCCTCCGGGCCTCCGTCGTCGACTTCATCTTCAACCTCCATCCGCCGCCGCCGTCCATGGGATGGTTAATCGAAGGAGAAGCTTGTGGTGTGGCTCAGCCCAGTGGCTCTGAAACTCCACTGGATAACGTAGGATGATCATGCCTCCTTGATGGAGAATATTCTGGCTTATGAAGTTTATGTCTGACTCGCCATTAAATTTTTCAGTGTGCTCGCTTGTGGTTTTGTTCTTGTTTTTCATTATGGAAGTCCATCCAATCAGGAATGTGCGTCATGCTATAGTTGGTAAAACAACGTGGGAGGAAGATTAATGTTGTTTAGGATTTGACGTCTTCTTTTCTGAAAGGATTTTAATGTGTTGCATTGATACACCTTTTCTATTTGATAAATTGATATGCAAAATGCCCTTTTGGAAATTTTGGTTTTCTTTTGTATTTTTGTCCTAATATGGAATGTTCTGTTGCTGGATTGAATTACTCTCTCAGAATTTTTATTTTGACATATTATAATGCTCAGTTTGTTTACAGGCTGCTGAATACTGTCAAAGGAAGGAATCAGTGCTAAGGTAACTTCTTTTGTAAAATATATTTTCAGTGTAACTATCGATATGATTTTACTCTACATGGTACATGCCATGAATATTAACTTATTTTCTACTGATATGTTTTAATAGGTGATCAACCTTCGATCAGTTAGGCCACTGGATAGAGCTGCGATAAAAGCATATGTTACGAAAACAAATAGGTTGGTGATTCTTGAAGAAGGCTTCCCCCAACATCGTGTTGGTGCTGAGATATGGTTCTCTCTCTCTCTCTCTCTCTCTCTCCACACACACATCATGTCAGGTTTGAGCAGGCCAACCCTTCTCCAATTATTCATTCGAATTATTGTACAGAATCTACAATTATAAGAAAAAAGTATTTGATAAATTAGAGAGAGATATGCTTACATAAATTGCTCACCCCTGAAGGATGAAGCAAATCCCAAGTAACATGTTAATATATCTTGATGCATATTTGTATTTACTTTGCTTCAGGTTCGCATGCAGTGACGGGGATTTCATCGATGTCGCCTCCATTTTCTTGGTGAACCCACATTTCCCTCTTAAGGTTTGTGTTTTCCCCTTTTGATAGTATTTTTTATTTTCTTGCTTGAGCCACAAATTCTACTTCTGCAGATTGTTTACTTTATCCTTGCTGCATCGGCCTTGCATATGGCCATTGGGTACTGATCGCCTCCATGTCTTTGGTGAGCCCCCATAGCTCTTGGTCTTTTGATTTTGTTTAGTTTGTTAGATTTATGAAGAGCTCTTCTATTCCAAATTGAGAAACCTATGCTACTTTCCTATGTTGGTCCAAAAGGCCATTTGTTTGATAGCAATTTGATATCAGCAAAGTCTTTGGCCAAAACTGCATTTGATTCGGTTCAGTTTGTGTTGTAGATATTTGATAGGTAATTTTGTATCTTTACGTGCCCAGGTACATTCTGAAGGAGAAGATTGCTGGTCGAGAAGGTCATTTATCTGATATTAGTTTATTGAAGAAATTGGCAAGGATGTATTTTCAGTACATTAGGATTTTTTGTAGTCACATGGTTCTGATAGGAAGATACCGTTGCTACCAGGTCAACAATCTCCCCTTCAATAATATTTGATTTACATTTTGTATGCCCCATATGGATGTATTTTGTAGTCGCATTTTAGTTCTACCCCATATGGATATTAGTTAACTTTATGTTCTTATGACGTAAGTACATGCGAATTGTTCCGTTCCTTCTGGAATCAAATCTTTTCGGATGTCCGAAAGCACTTCTGGTGGATCATAAAATTGTGTTTTTTCTCAGCATCTTAGTTTTTCTCTATGGAAGTATTTAAACAAGTAATCATTCTTTCAAGAATGTTACCAATACAGCACTGTTTTTGTGTTCTGAATTATGCGTAAATGACCAAGGGCAGTGGACCAAAGTAAACAACATAAGTTGTTTGGCAAATGTGTCTTAGCTCCCTTTCAGTCTCTTCTGTAACATCATCTCTTTTAAAAAAGATCTTTTCTATATCAGTGCACTGTAATTATATATTAGAAATGTTGGTTTAATCGAGTGTGTGATTATCGGTTACCATGAAGGAAAGCACTATAAGATTTGAGAGATGCAATGCTAACGTAAAAGAAGTAAGAGTCTTTGAGATGCCAAAACTTCACTAATATATGTATTTTGTGTACATGTAAATCTTGACCTTCCAGCAACATTGACAGCAGGATAGTTCTATTTCTTTTAATTGACCAACAACCTGTGATGAGGGCCCTTTTGGAATGCAACTACTATCAAGTGCACCATCATCTTAAGCATTATTTACTCATGCTGTCACTGATTGCATATACAATACCATCAGAAGCATCCATTAAAAAATGTTTCCTTAGAAACATCCATTCAAAAAAGTGTTGAAGAAGAACTATAGAAGGCTGGGTGTTGGCTGATGTTGTTTCGATTACTATTCCTTGTGATTCTAAGTTATTGCGACAACTGAAATTATAAATTGTAACCATGCATGCGACTATATGGGGTACCAAAGAGTTGATATTTAGGTTGCAATGCACCGACAAATTCCTACTTTAGAGGGTTGACAGTGAGCGGGACGAGGGTTGGGGTTGGTCTGTTCAGTTATAGCGAAATAATTTCCCTACTTTAGAAAATGAGGCACATTGGATTTCATTAGAGATGGATTTGCAAAAAAAATGCATGATCTGTTTTTTTATCAAGTTATCTAATTTTTGGTTAGCATAAAAGGGTAGATGCCTTGGTTCGTTGCTTCAAGAGTTAATAACAAACACAGTGGCATATCAGTTGCATGCCCAATAATGGACATCATATTTTTGTTTTGTGTTAACGCACGGCATTTAATTGTATGTTACTCCCTCTGTAAATTAATATAAGAGCATTTAGATCACTAAAATAGTGATATAAACACTCTTATATTAGTTTACGGAGCGAGTACAACATAACAATGGCTCATGAGACATTGCATCTACCTACTTGGCTTGGGGGCGTCATGGGTGGCGCATGGCTTCTTCTCCTTGGATCAACATGAACGGGGGAGGGGTTTTATCAGGGCGAGGAGCAGGGCGGTTGGTGGGGGACTCCTCGGTGGTACGTGGGGAAGCACGGTGTGGTGAGGGTGAGGTCGGCATCTGTCCAGTTTCAAAGGAGGGGGCTCCAATGAGAAATGTCCCGCTACGACGAGAAACCGAGCAGGAAGGGGAGGGCTCGATAGAAAAAGAGAAGGGTGCGTGTGGGGTGGGTTTTTTGTGTTGGGACCACGTGTTGGACATAACATGACGGATAGTTCGAATAACCACATTTCTCGTCAATGGGCTGTATTTTGGGGAGACCGGACCGGTGAGACTATTGAATTTTAGGGAGCTCACTCGCACCCGTTTGATGTGCGAACACGCCCGATGTATGAGATAAAAATAAGCTTAGCCCTTGGAGACGAGTTTAATCATTTGTCTGATTCTTATTGAAAACAGTATAACGCAGCTACCTTGGAGCCTCCACAGCGTTTTGGGCCTCTCAGCCGTCGGATCAGTCTTATGTACGCTTTGGATCAGCTTGGTCGTTGTCAGATCGATCAACGCTTGAGATGCCGTTTAGCGGGCTGCTGCTCCGCGGAGCGAGCGCCTATTTCTGTCCGTAATCGGGCCGCAAAGGCCCATTCGCTTGGATTGTCCAGGCCCCAACCCTGAACTGCACATTTTCTATTCCTCTAACACTGATGCGTCGCCGTTCCTTCCTCCACGACCGGCCGCCGCCGTTGTCCGTCCCGCTGGCAAGAAGATTGGTCACCCTTCTTTGCTTCCCTTTTCTAGGTCCCGTTCTCTCCTCCGGCGAGTGCTCGCGAAACTTAATCCCGCCCTTGCGTTGGCTGGTGGCGATGGATGACCTCAGATGCCATCATGCCAATGCCATGGAATACTCTTCCCACCTTCCGTGGCGGTACGTACGCGTCTGTTCTCTTCTCTCGATGCCGCTTGCGTGATGTGGTTGCAATTTACCCAGCAAACAGGTGAATAGGAATAGCAGCGGCAATCAACAGGACGTGTGTGCACATTCACAACTTCCCCTTTCTAGAGTGGTTACTACTTACTACACCATGAGTATGATGCAGATTAGTGTCTCTCTTTGGTTTTGTGAAGGTATCTTGCTTACTAATCAGCACATATCCCGTTCGAGTTTGTTCTATCGTTTCCAGGTTCATGCGTATTTGCCACCGGGCCTCAGTCTCGCTTTCTAGCGCAGAGGGTGAAGATTAAATATATTTTTCTTAATTTTGATTTCATGTCGCTATTTTGATTCCTTTGCCGGTAATATATTTGTGCTAGAATATCTTCCATTACATCTGAAGTATATCCCCAGGGACGGGTAAAGCACCTGCTAATACTAATATTGGTAATATTGTGTTCGACATCATCTTGGCCTCAGAAGAATATTTACATACAGATGAACATGTAGCCAAACTTCTGCACAGGTATGTGATAATATATGTCACAAATAATGTAGCTTTTATGGTTGGTACAAACGAAACAACACCCTTTTTTCCTGAAAATGTAGGTTATAGAAGAAGCTCATCTTCCGATATTCTAAAGCTCATCTTGTGGTTCATTATAGGTATGACATGGTTATTGTTTGTTCAATCAAATGGTCAGCCTAAGAACCTTGAGCTTTAAGAGCATCTCCAACCGTTCGCCTCCCAGGGCACCGAAAAATAGCGGCTTGGAGGCGAGCCGGCGCTAGTTCGGCCCCTGGGGTTCGGTTCGCTCCCAGTCACACGCCCACGGTCGCCACAGGTTCGGCAAAGTTCGTCTTATTTTTTTCCAAACTCGGCGACTTTTGCATGAACACGGCCATTTTCGTCCAAATTTGTACAAAAGCGTAAAACATGCGTGAACTAACTTAAAAACGAACTTAAAACGCCTAGCTAGTGCCGCCACCGTCGCCGCCGCCGCCTTTTATATGCCGAGAAGCCTGTAGAAGCGGGTGTAGTCGCCGCCGTCGTCGTCGTCGTCGCGCGCCTCGCCCGCGGCGTCCCTGCTGCACCCCTCGCTCGGATCGCCGACAGCGCATGACGGCCCGGCCTCGACCTCGTCGTCGCTGTCGATGACGAGAACGCCGACCTCCTCGGCGCGGCGACGAGCCTCGGCGCGGCTGCGGGCCTGGATCTCCAGGTAAGCCCGACGCTGGCGGTGCACCTGCTCGCGGACGTAGTCCTCCCTCGCCCATTTGAGGGCGGACTCGTCATCGGGTGCCACCATGCCGATGTGCTCCGGCTTCACGGGGGGCGTGTCCGGCTCGGGCTTCGGCCGGACAAGGCGAAGGGAGCGCCTCGTCGGTGCCGTCACAGGCAACGGCTCGTTGATGGCGAGGGCGCCGCTCCGCGCGCGACGCCCGAGCGGTGTCTCCTCCGGCTCGGGCTTGACGGGGCGGATGGCCGGCGAGCCGGAGCCCGACGAGGAGGACGACCCCGGCTCCATTCGCCGCGGTATCCAAGAACTACCGCGGCGGCTAGAGAAGGAGGGGCGCGCCGGGTACTCCAGCCGTGGCACATTGCCGGTCTCGATGTGGTCGAGGACAGCGTCGAGTGTGTGGCCGGGGACGCCCCACCACTCGCGCCATCCTTCGGAGTTGTGGCGGCCGCGGGGGACGCCGCCGTTGACGGAGGCGATCTCCTCCTCGCGGCGGCGCTCGAAGTACATCATCCACAGCGTTTCGCTGTCGGGCGCGTACCTCGGCTCGTTCCGCTGCTCCTCCGTCAGCGACGAGTGGATGCGGGCGATCTCCGCCCGCCGTGCGACTCCTTCGGGGACGGGCGGCACCGGGACGCCGCCCGCGCTCAGCCTCCACGCCCCCGGCACGCGCATGTCGGGCGGCGCCGGGTACTCGGCCTCGTACAGAAGGCGCGCCTCCGGCTCCTGGAGGTGTCGGCGGCTGAAGCCGTTCGCCGCTGCGCCGTCGCCTGGGTATCTCTCGACCATTTCGCTCGTCGGCGGTGGAAGGCAGTGGGGGGAGAGCTCCTCAGCGGGAAGAAGGCTTTCGCGGGAGGGAGAGGGGGAGGGTGTGGTGCTCACCGGTGGGGAGGGGCGCCTTTTATAGCCGAAGCGGGGGTGGTGGTGGGCGGCATGCGGGCGGACGCGTGGCGCATGCAAGCGGACGTGCGTCGGCGGCGTCTTCACTGCGCCGCCCGTGAGGCATCAATGGAGGCTAACCGGCACGGTAGCCCGGCAGCTTTCGCATTGATTCCCGCGGGACTCGAGGCGATGAGGTCGACGAAGCAACCGTCTCGCTGACTCGGCGGGCCCGCAGCTGCTTCGCGCCAAAACGCTCGCCCCGGCGCCCCCGGGCGCCACCCGGCGCGTCGGGTTCGGTATGGGTCCGCCGGCGCTGATTTCGGCCCAAGCCGGCGAAAAACGGGCTCCTGGGGACGCGGCTGGGCCGTTTTTCGGCGCCGGCAAAAAAAAAGTCTGGGGAGGCCGTTCTGGGGGCGCGGCTGGAGATGCTCTAAGTCCATGTCCTATCACAATAAAGGCATATGTTTTTGCATATTTCTCTCTTGTTTGTTCAAGTGCAAATATAGACCATGGTGTTAATTTTTTTTGCTTTGAAATTGGATGTTATCTTTTGCTGGTAATATATTTGTGCTAGAACAAAAACTGATGTCATGTTTTTTTTTCTTCTAATTGTTAAACAGATGCCAAGTATTTAAGTTGACATGTGGCCTCCGGGTCAAACCAACTTTTTCTATGGATATGGCCTTGAAACATTCTACTTTGAACAGTTCAATTTGTATCCATTATTATTCAGTATTTTACAATTATTTATTAAACATATTTTATTCTCATTTACAATGGTCGGGCGCGGCAACGCTCGTCTTCATGATCTAGTATGTATTATAGCCCGTAGCAACACACGGGTGTTTTATTAGTACGTAGATAGTGCCACAGTGCTCTCTTCGTAGGAACAGCTCGTGGCGCCCATCGGCCTGACACGTACTCTTACCACTTGCCAGCACCGCGCCATGCTATTCTCATGCCTTTCTAAAATAAACTTTTGTTTTCTAAAAGAAGACAAAGATTATTTGAACATCGAACGCAGCACCATTATATTTTACTCTCTCTGTTTCTAAATATATTTTTTTAAGATTTCAAATGGACTACCACATACGGATGTATATAGACATATTTTAGAGCGTAGATTCACTTATTTTGCTCCGCATGTAGTCGCTTGTTGAAATCTCTAGAAAAACAAATATGTAGGAACAGAGGGAGTATGTTTGTATGAGGAAAGGAACAGTGATATCAGAACCAACATTTTCAGTTGCATATGAAATACACGATGCTGTTGCTCAACATCTTTTAAAGTCCTCGTCGATCCATCGATATTGGCCTCTACCCAGATTCTTATTCTAGTCTTTTTCTTTCACACATTAGTTCATAAATTGTTCACAAGATGCCGTGCTTTCCCATCTATACTACTCACATGAACAATTTCCTAATGGAGCATAACAAAGTACTTTGTTAAAAAATGCCGCCGACCCACATGTCAGCGACACATGAATGTTGCATGTTGACGAAGACAAACTAAGACGTGGTGTGTTATCAAACTCTGCGTAGTTTTTATTGTAAGTTTCACCTTTTATCCCCTAGTGTGTAGCAGTTGCAATTTTAACAACCTTTTAAAATGTCTTCCAATTTGTACCACTTAGGTGTGATATAGTGTAATTGGTGTCATCACATTTTATTTCTTCCTCCATGAACTGGGAAAATTAGATCTTCTTGTTTGGAGGGCAGGGCAACCGGCCGCGTAGACAACTTGGACGTGTACTAATTTGGGGGAGTACCAAATTATGTCAAAATTACCTTGAGTTTCATCAAATTCTATGAAATGGTGTCAATTTTACCGAACAAGTGTTGCTAGGCACATTGCTCATGTATCACATTAGATACCCTAGAGAATATGGGTCTGAGTTGTCCGCCTAATTAATTAGTTTGCACATAATCCATACATCGTGACACATGAATTTGGGGTAAAGATGTCATCGTAAGATACGAAGTTAGGGTGAAATGTTGTCACAAGATCACAAAACTAATACGCTAAAAATAGAAAATCAACTATTTTTTTCTAATCACTATCCTAAATATTTCTCTTTTGTTTTTTTCCTCGTGTGATGTAGAACCAATAGCTCGCCATGGAAGAGATTTTTCTCGACTGAAGCCTAGCCGAACATTAAAACACTCCCTCATTTTTTAGTTTATTGGGCTCATCTTGTAAATCACATCAACCAACCACGGAGGACCAAGTAACTAAGTGTCAGACAACATATTAGTGCCGGAATTTCTGTGCACACGGTGAACAGTATGCATGATCCTCAGATGATGGTTCATCAAGGGGTGTGCTGCCTTTTGTTGCTATACATGGACGGGTTGATTGGCTTGTCGTCCAAAAGTCGTTTGCATGTTATCATCTGCATAGCAGTGCTCTATTAATGCTAGATGCATGACCCTCTCACTCCTTAATGCATCGGTTGATTCTACACGAAAACGTAATTTTGACAGATTTTAATATGGACACAGCTATATTTACAGGT